>NW_006267366.1:1826155-2321445 GCF_000300575.1 Agaricus bisporus var. bisporus H97
CTGTTAAGGCCGTATCCAGAGTTCCCCGCTTTCATAGATTTTAGATTCCTTCGTTTTTTTTTCAGCCGCACGCTCCGATATATGCTCCTTCGAAAGTACCGCAACCCCAATGTGGGGAAATTCGGGAAAATGAATCGTCCGGTATTTCGTAAGAACTTATGAAAAGCAAGGATTGCTTGCACTTTTTACCTTTTCGCAGGAGGGTCGCTGGATTTTAAATTTAATATACCGGTCATTTAATTGCCTAAGCTAACAACAGTAGTACTTGCTTAATGCCCATATTCAATGACAACGCCGCCTCCTCTATTCTAAAGGATTCTAGTCAAATTAGAAGGCGTGCATCTAAAGACTCGGGAGTCATAGTTGCGAAACACTTTTCTCCCGTAATATCCGGATTGATTATGACAACAGTTTTGGCAGGATGATCGACTTGGTGTCAAGCGGGGATCTTGAGGATTCTGAACTGGATACATTCGGTTTGAAAGAAGCAGGGTTCTGTTTCGAGATCACGTTGCCCATAGAGGAGCAGGCCGGCTCGCTCTGACCGGAACGGTAAGCAGATATCCTATCGGCATGGAATCTCAAAATATCATTAGTGACCTTTTTTTGGGCACCCACTGCACACTGCAGCTTGAACTTCTATTCGCATGGGATCAACACTGGATAGTTGCAGTCTACCGGTCTGTTGTGAGAGTTAAAGAGAATAAGAGAACATAACAAATGGGCAAGGTACCGAAACTGAGATGATACCTAAGACGCTAGCCACATAAGGCTGACATGAATCACGTCCCCTACAGGCTTGTGTCTGCAGGCAAATCTGACTCGTGTCATACGACAATCGACTCCGGATACACGTGTAGACACGTTTCAACTTTTATGCTGGCAAGTTCCAACGATTTGCAGTTCCGACCGAGAGTTCTTTTCTTTTGCTCCCACCATATCACACCAGCGGAATTCGAATAGTCCGTACAAATACCAAACCTAGTACAAGGCTGTTAACCAACCATCTCCGCTAGTGTGTCTTTTATGAGTTGAAGCAGACAAACCATATGAATTTGATGACGGACGCATTTGAGGGAAATAGTTAAAAAGTTGTGTCATCCATGCCCAGACACCCAGTCAACACCGCATAATCGGCCATTCGGCCATTGTGTCTCCCTCAAAAATAAGTGTGTTCACCTTCGCCCCAATATTTAATTCGGGGACCACGCCCTCTGAGTGTCACGAGAAAGAATCGGTGCCGGGGCGACCCCATATACCGGAAGCGATTCTTTCAAAGAAATCATGTTACCTTTTCTCCAAGACGACTAGCTTCAGGTAATTCAGTATTTCCCCCGTTAAATGAACCCTAATGTTTAATTTCGTGAGTTCTAACGCTGAAGATAGAAACCACTCACGAACTCCCTCGAACTCCGATAGGGTGGGCTTACTAGATAATCGATAAATGGAGAATGATCAATATGTAAATGTGTCGTCCCTATACAGTAGTTAGCTTTTCGTAGCGCAACGACGCGGGCTTTGGAATATTTGGAAGCTTGTAGTTTAAAGAAACTCCAGCCACCCAGGTAAGATCTGGTCAATACAGACCCAATTCCGCAAATCTCCACTACAGTCCAGCTGACCACTTGGTTATCGCCTCATGTTCAAGCAATTCCTAGCGCTGCTCCAGAAAACTTTAATAGAAATACGTCAGGTGTACCCTTGTCGATGGATAACCAAGTTACCGGAATATCATGTCATCTGTTTGCCGAGACCTTCCATACCTGCACTCGAGAAGAACAACACCAAAAAGAAACAAGTTCTTTTTTTATTATTACTTGGCTGCAAGTGCAAAGCATGTTCCTATGCCAGCTGATTAAAAAAAAGTTTTTGTGATTGCATATGTCAAGCGGTTGCGTCACGTATGCATTTGTTCCTGGTCCAGAATCGGAGTTTTCCGGGTCCGGAGGCGCGAGCACCACAATCCTGGAGAAGTGAACAATTTTCTTCCAATTTTTTTTTTGATGCGCAGTACCGCTCCGCTGTAAAGAATCAAATGAACAAGAAAAAAAAAGAGTGAAGCAGACACTTGTATCACGTTGATTCCATTCCATGATCCATCGGCTCTCGTAGCCATGGAGCAATACAACACTATACAGGTAAATCAATGACGTCGCTAACAAGCTAAAAAAAATCTAGCACACCTTTCACAAAAGAGGTAAAATCTACGCCTCTGCGAAAGTCCTGTTAGTCTACTTAGTCTATGAGGGTCCGTGCGTCCCAAGGGCGCCACTATCGATGAGGTCCCAACGGGCATCGCCGCCATCGTATGTGTAACTCACATTGGTAATTCAACTGGTCATATGTATCCCTAATTTAACCTAAAAGGCGAACGGTCAGGGTACGTATTAAGCGACAGTGGCTCCCCCTGACGAGACCATTTGGCAGGGAAGGTTTGAATTTGACTGCTTGGCACCCGACTGTATTTGCCTATCTATGCTAAAGTGAATTATATCGTACAAGAAGCTTTAATCCAACCAAGATATGTGGATAGTTCACCCGGTAATGAGTGCTCTTCTGGATGCGGTTGCTTTTCCTTGCAGCAAGTACTCCCAAAAGACGGACTCTCTCCTCTGACCGAAATCACATGACCGATATAAGAAATTCTTGTGTTGTCAAAAGAGACAACCCAACGCTTGGCTATACAACATAAGGAGCACGAGAAGAAAAAAGCAGACACTATACCCGTTACTTCGGGTTTTCCAGGCACTCAAAACCTGATGAAAGATGGATTGCAATTACTATAAAAATTACGTCTACGGCAAAAGGAAAAAAAAGAATGGTATCGAGTATTTTCAAAGAGTTGTGCTTCAGATTCTATATAGGTGGAGGACAAGAGTTTACGAACTAACTACTATTGAGGTAAGAGCGAGGTCATGGGGACAAAAACATGTGTTTAGGCGATGCAAAAGGGACGATTAATCAACGGGGTGGAGGGGGAGAGTGTACGTCAACATGGGCTCGTGCGGGGAAGGGGAGGACGGGATAAACAAGAGGCAGTTTAGAAACTCGACCTTTCAAACGGCTTCACGAGAGAAAATAATGAAAGAATAATGCTGAGTGCTGGGGGGGGGGGGGGAGACAAAGCTTTTTAGACCAACCGCACCGAGGACCCAAGATAGATATACCGGTTTCAAGAACTTCAAGAACAAGAAACGGATTAAATATTTGATAATGTTGAGAAGGGTTTTTCTATGCGGGCGAGCTCGAACCTAACGGCAAGGAGCCAAGGAACAAAGTTTGAGACCTTGTGCGAGCTCCGACTTCCATTCAAGGCGGCGGACAGCTTCAGCATAATCTACCCACTCTCGTCTTCGTTCGTTGGATTCAAGCCAATCTTGCTCGAGTCCGGCGACATCCAATTCATAGAAATGGTAAGTCGCCGAAGGGGTTGGTATTGTTATCACATAGCGAGTGACCGTTCCGCGTACACCGGCTGTAGACGGCGGCGGCAGGGGAAGAGGACGAGAATCAGGAGTTGCGCGACGGATTAGAGGAAATGGGGAGGACCTTCTTCAAAGGCCTCTCGTGAGGCAGCAGCCTCTAGCTGCACATCGGTGGGTTCCCATCCACCTTTGGGCACTGAAGAAAGTGATCATGTGAGTGATAAATGGAGGGGACGATAGGGAAAGGGAAAGAGTCACTCACAGACCCAGTAATCTGGCCTTTTGCGACTTGTGACCACCAACACTTTTCCGGCGGATCTAGCGATAGGGATGGCGCAGCAGACAACGCGCGGAGTGGAGCGGCCCTTTGTACCCATGAGGGAGTATGAATGAGGATAGAGAAGCTTGGGGATGAAGGACGAGTTGGCTACGGTGGAGCTTGAAGTCATAGGAAAAGGGCGTGACGCAAAGCGTGAGCGGGCTGCTCTGGCTGAGCCAGGCAGTTGAGCGAGGCGACGGTTAGACGAGGGAGAGGCAGTCACAAGAGCGATTTCAAGTTCTGATGCTTAATTCCTCAATCGAACACGCACGTTCCTCGGACTCCGGATCACTCTATTCCCACGCCCCCCGTCTACTACTGGTCTATGTACCCCTGAGCCCCCCGCGCCTCTCACTACACCACCCATTCTCTTCCTCTATTCATTCCACCTGTCAATGCTCATTGTTAAGCCACTGCACCTCGTAGTACACCCGCAATGAACACTCACGCGACCAAAAACATGCACACGACCCCAAATCCCATCGCGGCGAACTGTCAACTCGTGTGAGTGCCGGATGCCCGTAACACAAAAAACCACCCTTACCTCTCGGATCGCTTGTTTGGCACTCTTGCTCTCTTCTAGTAGCCTACAAACAAAAAAGTCAGGTCAAGTGAATCGACAAATGCGTCTCGCGAAGAATCAGGCAAGATCACACGGCGGGACCACAACTTTTAATAGATCTAAATTCCACATACGTAGGTAAAACGGCCACTGCACCTATATATAAAAACCCTCCCGCCACAAATGGGATGACCTGCAAACAAGAAATGGGGATGAGTTCTGATCCAATCACGAACGTTTGCCCGTCGGTGGCTTTGGAATGCAGCTATTGGATGACGATCGACGTACCAGATCAGACAGTTGCACTGTGGTGCCGAGTAACCCCGTCGCGTCTTGCCTCACCCCCGCGGCCAAGTCAATGATCATTGACCCACCACCGGCCGACGCAGCATTATGCACCGCAATACCAATAAATGTCCTAACACAATAAAAGTTACCAACGAGCGTGTTATTTTTAGCGAATAACACTTACCCAACCTGTGATACAATATATAAGATCAAGTAATGAGTCTTCCAATGTCAAAAGGGGAAACCCACAAATGCACCAATCGCTGTCAAAAACTGTGACTGCATGGCTTGCTTTTTTGTAAACCCACTGCGAATCAATATCGAGTAATCGGCTATTTCATGTGGGATTTCATGTGCAAAGCAAGCCAACGTCGTGGTAGCGCCAACAAGAGGAGACGCATAGAAAGATGCGGCCATGCTATAAAGAGTTATATTTCATCATGACGGGTTGAAACTTGGGAATGACGTACGCTATACCATCTGTTCTAAAACAAATTTCATATCAGCACTATAATTCATCGAGGCATTTTGGCCGTTTAACGCACATATTATGCACAAAATCTCCGAAAAGATTCAGATAAGCTGAGGTTGCTGTTGGTCCGGAAGAGGCTTTAACGGGTTGAACAGTATCTTCCTTTACCTTCTCGCCTTTCCTCGACCGCAATCCGTTTTGTGACATAGAGTTATTCACAGCAGTCGTTTCAGCACTATCACACTCATCCTTGAGTGAATGAGAATGAGAATGAGAATGCCCTCCCTCATCGTCTCCACTCAGAACACGTAGTGTCTTTTCCATAACGAAAAACGCCGCAAACCCAGCAAAGAGCCCGAGTCTAAAAATTCACATTTGCGTCAACTAATTAATAGATTTCCTTAGAGTTTAGGAATTCGACGGACCCGATGAGGATGTTTCTTTTCTCTTCAACCATCACAAAATGAACACCAGGGTCTTGATGTTCACCCATGAATGAATGTGGCACGAGGTGAAGGAGTACGTCTGAAAGCAGGCCTCCAGCCTTCGAAAAACCATACGTCAACATTTCTTCAACCAAAAACCAAAACCCCCACTTACAGCAAATGCAGTCATGGTATTAAGAGTATTGCCATTAATTTGCGCGGGTATGAAAGCAAGTATAAAGTTGGGTACCCTAAATCATTGGAATGATCACACGAGTTCCAATCCATGAGTTGAAGCAAGCAAAAAAAAATATTTGGTTTTTCGAAACGAACGTACGAGCTTATATAAAAAGTGCCGAGGATAGAATTCCCAGCAGGACCGAAAGGGAACAACCACGCGAAGACCTGACGCATAATAGGTGACTCCTGCTCGTCCACCGCAACCTTGAGAGCACTAAGCTTTTGCACGGCAGAGCATTTGTGTAAATCGGCTTCCTAAACATCCCCCAGGGGTAATCAAATCAGTCTTTTTGAGTTCATCTAGAACAGTTTTACATTCGACACGAGCCACCAAATGTATGACTCACGGACACCGTCAGGATACCACCTGTGTTGGGTGCGGTGGTGGCATTTGAGCGCCAGGTTAGGCAAGCCAAAAGACAGGCGATGACGAGATAATGAGTGAATCGGAGAGTCATTGAGTGAGGATATGAAAGATATCAAATAAGCGGGTTTATACGCCAATATACGCGTAAATAATGATTTAATTTGCCCCGGTCCTCCGACGTGTACTTTTGCGTGGCTAGTTGAGCATGGGAATATCAAACCATCAAAAACCATCAATTCATCAATCCATGACCCTCGCGTCCGAACCAGGATTTCTGCAATGTATCCCACTCCGCAAGAGCAAGCCGTCATAGATGCTGCAGAAAAAATCATGATCGACACTATGGCGCGCTACGATCCTTCTCATGACAAACATCACGGTCAGTACTCACTACTCAACCCTTTTCTGCCAACCCTCAGCCACTAAAAAATTCGAGGGTTTCGATATACTTAGTTCATCGCGTTCGCAAGACGGCTCTTACAATCGCTAGATCTCTCCCGGTACCGCCCGATCTTTTGGTAGTCGAGCTGGGTTCGTCCTAACTTCTCATCCTCTCCGGATCCGCCTGATCTTCATTCATCAAACAACCCGCACCACATTACAGCTTCATTACTTCATGACGTTTTAGATAAAAAATATGTTACCCCTGCTGAAGCCGAAGACCCTTACACCTACTTCCTCCCTTTATTCAAATCCATAGCATCCATACACAGCCTCGATCTAATTCAAGACGGCCGAGCAAAACTCATATCCAAAATCGTCTCAAATGTCTCCTGGTCCAACGAGAAAAAACTCCGAAAAGAAGGACTTTGGTCAGATTGGCATGAGGCGTGCCTTGAACTCCATTGTGTACAAGATGCCGATCGTTTAGATGCCATAGGTGCTTTTGGTACGTATGACTTTTTTTTTTTTTTGACATGTATATTACACCCGAGTCTTCGAGATGGGTACCAAACCAACTAGCCTTGTGTGGTTTTGGAACTCGAAGCTGATAAGGCCGGGGGGGGAGGGAGGGGAGGGGGGGTGCTTCTGTCAGGAGGGCTTAGCACCCCCATTCGAAGAAGTACAACACTAAAAACCTATTTTGATCCTCAAAGGAATCATGCGTTGCGCCGCATACAGCGCTATAACCAATCGGTCAGTTCATCTCCTTATAAATCTGATTTTTAAATACCTCCCACCGAAGGAGACGGCCCAAGTCGAGTAAACAAATTAATCCTTTTTTTTCTTTTCTTCCCCCTTGTACTTTAGAACATTGTATGTGCCAGTCGAAGATACCGCTTACCCCGCGTCTGCCGTTCATCACTTCCATGACAAACTGCTTCTCATTCACGATCATCTCAAGACGGATTTAGGGAGAAGCTTGGGTGAAAAACGCCACAAAAGAGTAAGTCCTTGTTCTCGGAATGAACTATTTCCGGTTAATGCCTGAACACATCTCTATCGCTTTTCTAGTTATTGGATTTTCTGGAATCACTTCAAGAGGAGTACGATGCTGTGATCTCCTGATGTACTTGACGACCCTGTGGCCTTTTCGATCGCCTGTATTGATAATAGTCTCTGACATATTCAACATTGCTACAATTTTCCATAAACTCGTTTCGTTAGGCTCAAGGTTCGGATTCCAATCGCCAACTAATCAATCTCAGGGAAAGGTGACGTGTAGAGAATGGAGAGATAAGAACTAGACGGAGCATGTGTACACTTGTACCTCCTGCTTTACGGAATTTCTGACATTTTCTCCAATCTCTGGGCGCAATCTTAGCTTTGACGACAGATGCTCAGGGGCCACCATTCTGGGGGGTTGAGTCCAGGCTTTCGGACTCAATTGCTCATTTTTAGAAGAAGGTTCTTCGCAGAGAAACGACCAAGATGCGATCTCATGAAGTAACGCGATCCTCGTACAAACAATGTTGCCAGGATTCCTGGTGGAGCATGCCTCTGACTCACGGGTCTTTTCGAGACGATACCGTGTACTACCCCACAAACCCGAACTAATCGAAACTGCTCATGTCAAAACCATAGAAGAATTGCTGGGTGTAGAAAACAATCAGTTTCGAGCTTTGCGATCGCCAGCTGAGTGAACCGCACCTTGTAGAGGCTCATCACTTTGACCACCCAAGCTTCAAGGTGATAGATCTTCTTGTTTCCAATCCGCATCCTCGTTTCCTGCGAACACGTGTATGTTTGAGGTGAACCACACAGCAGTAGATACCACAAATAACTTACGTAAAAAGCTGCCCAATGCATGATATCGGCTTTCAGACTCTCATCCACGCGTTCAACAACACGCTCGGCGACAGTCTAAGAATGCAGAGTTAGTTTGATGTGTCATGTGGATTAGCTACTTAATGGGTAAAACGGAATACCTTGAGGATCACTGTGGGAGGAATGCAGTGACTTAGAAGTTCATAAAACTTGTTGCGGACTTCCATTATTCGGGAGGGAGATTGTTCAGAAACGATCAGATCAGCAACCTTATGGCAATAGGTTTCCCAGTCTGGTTTCGCGATTGTCAGTGGGCCTGTCAGATTTGGTCTAATAACCAAGAGTTTCAATACATACACGCCTAGTTCCAAGCGAAACAAACAATACTCACGACTGCATTTTCAGGGCTTCCATAACCAAAAGTGCTTTTCTCATGTTCCCATTTGAATCTTCAATAATTTGTCTTGCTGCTTCCTCAGGTAATTGAAAATTTTCTCGGCCAGCAATGGAGTTGAGTACAGCGGCCATCTATGAGAAATCTCAGATTCGAACTAACATATGAGGCGAGACAGTTTTGGCGTACCTCGTCCGCATTCGGTGCCGCTACTCGTACCAATAGACATCTACTTTTGATCGGAGCAATTAGACGGCTAGTACTGTTCGCACAAAGTATAATTCGCATGTTCGACATGTATTTTTCCATCGTTCGTCGAAGTGCAGCTTGAGCATCTCGCGAAAGCGAATCCGCTTCGTTTATGACAACAACTTGAATGGGATTAGTACCAAAACGTAGATGTTTCCTATCTCGGCGAACGCACTTTTGAAACGTTGTTTGGCGTTCAAGTCAACCTGCTGTGTTTGCGCGATTTCTTTCAGAATCTCTTGGATAACAACTCGGTCATAATTTCCGGCTTCACTAATTCGTTTTGAGTAAACGAAACAAAGAGTCCGTGATAGAAACACATGCATGTTACCTGGGCGTGATCTCAATGTGGTAATTGCTCTGGGTCAAATTGATCTCTAGTTTACGGCGAGAAGGCGAAAGAAAGATTCGTTGGTCGATTTTTAGCTTCAGGGAGGTCAGTACGTATCCCCCAAAGGTCATATGAGCTCACTTTTTCGGCTCCAGGCCCGTAGATTTCTCTCAGCGTGCAAGCTATACGAGTCTTTTTGCCCGCGCCGGAAGGACCATAGAATAGTATATGTGGAAAATCCCCAGAGGCCTAGACTGAGGCTCAATCACGAGTCACTTTCCGCATGGCAGTGAAACGGCCTAACCAATGACTTCAAACGCTTTGATAATGCATGGTGGTAATGGAGCTCCTGGAGGTTTTTGGGACGGTACTGGACAGGCTTGTCAGACGTGTTGCTGTTGTATTTGAGAGATAATAAGGAGCACCTTGTCCACCCAAAGCGACATAGTGTCAAGAAAGCTGAGCGCTGAGGAATGAGAAACACGCGGAACGTGAAGAGCGCGTGGGAGCCATGAACGCGTGACGTAGCGCGTCAAATAATGATGGCCTTGATGGCCTCTAACAAACCCTACATTCATATTTGATTTCACCGTCGTTTATACTAAACGTTCACACCAAGCTTATAATCCATCGTGATCGAAATTTACTCCCATATCTTTAAATTAAGCGTTTCGATCTCCAAACGGTTCAACTGCCAAAGCAGAAACCAACAGAAACCAACAGCATCTATTATACCAATGTCGCACTTTATCTGGCTCAAGACTTTGACTGAATCCTTTGCGCTCGAACAAGCCGAATCGGAGGGCTCGACCACAAAGACGGTTGGCCTGGCTCAAATAAAGGTAGGAACGCGTAGCTTGCTTACCTGGGCGAGAATGATAAATACTCTACTTATTACTTCGCACAAAAATAGAATTAAATCGTGTCCATCTACACATAGCCCCCAGTGATCTATGCGAGCCTCTTCTGTGGGGCACTTGCAATATGAGATCAATCTAAACGGTGGGTCGAAATTTTGAAATTCCGTGTGTCCGAGATCGGTCAAGCAAGGAGTGATATATTGATCATGACATTGTCAAGTCACAGCAGCCATCCCTCATATCGTACGGCATAATTCTGAACACGAAGCAAATTGTCCTTCCCGATTTTCATTCTCAGTCACTCTCAGCTATATTTTTTATTTCAAATTCTTCCGCGATAATAACAGCAACCTTCTCTCCAATTGAAATCGCAGTATCATAGGTATTCGCAGACACGTTTCCGGTAATGATGCTCATAAGTGAAGGTGGTATGCGGTTCTCAGACAACACGCACCAGCAATTTTCAAACCCTCGACTTCATAAGCGTTGAGATGATCATCAACGACACCTCCCTTTCACGGGGCTTCAAATATTGAATTTCGGGTTCGCATTCGGTATGTGGGGGATGAATATTTCCCCGCCGCGTATAAGAGCCGGGTAATAACGTGCTGGCTGTTCATGCCCAGGTTATTCTGGAGTGAGGTCCAGCGTCAAGAACCTGATACGCACATCAACATATATACCCCCAGTCAAACAAAATGCAATTTCAAACCAAGATTTTCGGACTTGAGTCTGCCACGGCCAGCCGTGCCGCGATAAGGCAAGCCACAGGTCCTCCTGTCCATAAATCAATCAAGCGGGAAAAGACAATTAGCGAGAGAGACGCACCCTTAGCAAAGATAACATTGTAGATTTTGGTTGCTTCAGCCATTAGCGGACAAGGTAATGTGGAAAATAATGAAGTACTGATCCGGGCTTTCAAAATTTCAACTCCTTGCACTGCGCGGGGATAGAGCTTTAGCCTATATGGTGCATCAAGACACTTAATCACAACCGGTGCATCTGCATGCTAATCAAAGCAGGCCACATGAGACGGCAGATCGATGTCTTGTGGGATAACCCCTTAACGTCCATCATGGATTCCTATTAGTGAGTAAACTTCCTAGATAGATACAAAAACTCCATTCGGATGGCTATATAACTTCGTCGATCTATTACTCCGCTCGGTGATTACGATTTACACAATCACCGGTTTGCTTTATGGTCTTTCTGCATTGACATGGACGTGGTTAAGTGGCGAATACTACAAGCCGCGTTGTCACCACTCGAGATCCTTTCCTTTAAGGTCTGAGGTTGTATATTGCAGGGGCAAACATTCTTCCGTCGTTGTTAGGCAGAAGAGAGCAGGAGGAGAGACCTCAGATCATCAGCAGATTAAAGCTTTTGAACGAGTTGACCATGTCAAGATAGGGGAGTCTCCACGGAAAGACTCATATGCCCGTTTTGAATAAACTTCTCCTTGGCAAGTGACTCTATTGGAATCGCACTGTAGATCTGAGATTAGCAAACATATCCGAGCGTCCGGACAACTTCGGTAAACCGCCGAACATTCCAATGTCGCGCACCATGAATCGTCGCGGCTTTGAATCAGAGGGGGAAGACGTAAGGCTGTATGATTTACAGGCTCGGCTCGCGAGTCATGGGCCGTGTATTATTCCTAGTAAAGACTGGCACATGGTTTTTGACCCCTTTGTTCGAAAGATAATCGTACACCATTTCTTGGATTGATTGACTCCGGCTCTCAATCAAAGGTGATGAACCTTAAACTTCCTTTTTTGGTACCCGATATCTATTTTTATCTTATGTCTTCATTCCCTTTCATTCCTTGCTGAACTTATTGAATTAAAACGTGCATAGTAGAAAAGGAGCAATTATACATAGTTCTGGAACAAAAACTGCATGATCGAAGCAGAAAGACTTTGTAGCAGTATAAATGGAGAGCGATCAGGCCAAAAATAGGGGCCTCCTTGTGAATACTCATTATGCAGCAAGATTAATATTGATTGGCGATTGGCGACGGGGGATATCCTTCACGCCTCTTGAGCGTACCAAAGGGTGCGGACAACGTCAGTAAATCGCCGAAAATTCCCATGTCGCGCAATGCAGGTTTCCTTGGCTTAGATCTAGAAGGGAAGGTACGAGACAGAACCGATAACCACGTTTCTTCTTCTGGTCTTCCTTTCTATTTTTGAATTTTCAATCTAAATATACAGTCACGACTTCAAACATCTACCCAGTACTATAGATCTTCTTCTACGGTCGTTTATGCTGAAGTACATATACCTTAGTTAAACCGTAAACCAGTACCTCAGTCACCAACAGCCTTCCGCTGACACTGATTTCTTTCGGTATTTTTGGAAAACCAATCGATTGATTTATGATCATCTCAATCTCCGAATGGCTTAACAGGAATATCTCATTAAAAATACCATTTTATATTCTATATTGTATATTTACATATTCTTATAGTCAGTTAGCTAGCTACTGTTACATTCTTGTTTTGTTTTTAGCGGAGCTATTATAATAAAAACGTAGCTAGTAAAAAAGGAAAATTTCCAAGCCTATACTCCCCTACCGGGGGATAAATTGGAAAGCACGACGCCAATAGGATCTACCATACCAGTAGAACGACGTTGCACTTTATCAGACTCGATGCTTGAATTTTTGAACCAAAACAAGTCGAACTAGAGGGCGTGGCACCAACTATGGGTTGAACCGCTTAAGGCTCGCGAACGCGTAACTTGGCTAACTGAGCGAGAAATATTAATCCTCAGGCTAAAAATTGAATAAATTCCATGTGTTGCCTATCCAACAAAGACACAGCGGCTATCCCGTTTTGACATGCAGACATAAAGCACCTCGTATCCAATCATACTGGACGCTGAGAAAAATCGTCCTTCCTAATCTTCTCTCAGTCACTCTCAGCTACGCCTTTGATCCCTAATTCTTGCGCGATAATAACAGCAGCCTTCTCTCCAACTGCAATCGCAGTATTGTAGGTGTTCGCAGACACGTTTCCGGGAACGATACTCATATCTACAAAATTTGTTAAGTGAAACTTTAATATGCGATTCTCAGAGAGCACGCACCCGCAACTTTCAAACCCTCGACTCCATAAACGTTGAGATGGTCGTCAACGACGCCTCCCTGTTCACGAGGCTTCATCGCACACGTGCCTGCCTAGAGAACATACACATCAGCTTTTCAAGGATCGAACCTGTACCATCAGCACTTACAGAGTGCCAAGTAGTAGACACTACAATTTGTGTTAGTTAAGGAAATTTTGTGGGTAAATGAAAGGGCAATTACTGATGTCTTTGATGTGTTCATCAATAGCCCTGTCGTCCGCCTCAGTGTACTTGATTTTGGGGGCATCAATTGGGACAGGCCGATTCGAGGCCTTAGCGGCTGCTTCACTTCCCTCAGGGAACTTGGGATGATTAGAAGCCAGCTCTCCTCGATAGGCGGGCATACGGCGCGCAAGTTCACGAGAGTGCTTGTACGCCCATCGCAAGACATGAAGATCTGCTTCCCTGGAATCCATGCATCAGCGAGCTTCGGCTCTTCGGGCGGCAGGCGCTTACTCGTGCAAATAGCAAGGATCATAATCAAGGACTGCATACGGATTAACACCAGAGGTAATGTGTGTATAACCCTTAGACATGGGGTAAGCCTAGCGATAATCCCGGTCAACGTAGATCAATATCGAAATACGTGTCACCTACTGTGTAGAAACAGACATTATAAAGCTTCTGGCGAGGAACAGTGGGAGCCGCTCCAAGGTGCCTGGTGCGGTTATCAGTCGGATAGGTTCCTTCATAGACTTGATATTTACCCAGTGATAATCGCCATCAACATGATTGGTTTGTCAGGCGCATTCGCAAAATATTCATTCCATCGTTTAGTGAACGACGGTCCGATTTCCTTCAAGTCGTCGACGGTTGGACGAAGACGAATTCCTGCGTCCATACCGCTGTATGGAACAAAACATGAGAATCTACCCTTCTTCATGGATGCAAACTGGACTGACTTGTGGGCAAGAAGACCCTGTCCCGTTTGAGACCATCGATCAACAAATGCTGTTCAGGATGAGCGAAAGTATAGGACGAATGAATTATCACGGACGTTTAACCTCAGCTTCGTTGCCCCACCAGATGTCATCTAAAGTATCTCCGTAGTCTTCTGCAAAGTAGTGTGGGAATACGCCATTATGATCTGCAAGTCCTGTCAGTAGAGACCATCACTAGAGGAATGTCAATACAGACCCATGAGGTGTTCACCAACGCCAGGAAGGTCAACGATCTGCTGAACATCATTCTTAGACAAAATATTCGTGGAACCGATCCCAGATCTATTGAATCAATCAGCGAATGCCGCACTTCAGGTATCGCTTTCTTCACCTTTCCAGTATAGCAGGCGATCCAAAGGCCCCGGCACAGACAACAACCAAACGTGAAGCACGAGCAACCGAGGGAGATTGCAAGGCATGTGCGTGATCACCTTCGTCATCCACGTATTCAACACCGACGGCGCGTTTCCCTCTGGTGGAAATCAGTATACAGAGCGACATCGAGTTTCAACCATAGTACCCACTCGAAGATGACGCGGACAACACGCTTCCTAACTTGTACATCCAAATTCTTGTGCGTATCAAGAATCGGGTAAATGTAGGCAGATGCCGCATCCGACCGCTTCCCAGTCTTTCCATCTATGAACCTAATGCAGCATTAGATATGGTAAGGATTAAGTGTTCACTGTCAACTTGCCTTGCCCATCGCTAACATAGTTTCAAAGTGAGTGAAAGTGCTGACGCTAATATAGATGAACTTACACCATATCCATCGCAAGTATACAAAGCATTCAAATCATCAATTTGTCCTCGGTCTTGGTCAAACGATTCGGTGACTCCAAGCCATTCGTTGGCGAGGTTGTGGCCCGCCGTGGCGAAGGAAACGTTGAGGGGACCTGCCTTTCCATGAGTGTCATTCGTAGATACACCCTTGTAAGTTTCGGCCTATGAACGGTCAGCAACGGACGGCTTTTCTACAAGCTTACGTGCGTACCTTCCTGAGTAGCGGGATCAAACTTTTCGACCCCCAACCCTTGTTCCCGTATACGGTCTCCCAATCGTCGTAATCAGAGGCAGCCGCACGACAGTATACCATGACTAAAAAGGCAACTAATTATGAAGAGCATACAAGGGCAGAACAGTGGGCGCACAATTGACGGCGGAGCTGCCACCAAGGCATCGCCCGGTTACGGTAGGAGCTAAGCGACCATTGAGCTTCGGGTTCGCTTTCGGTACGTGTGGGGTGAATGCTTCCCCACAGCGTATAAGGGCGGGGTAAAAACGCGCTGGTTGTACATGATCCAGGTTATTCCTGGAGTGAGGTCCAGCTTCGAGAATCTGATACCCACATCAACATATATATCCAGTCGAATGAAATGTATTTTCATACCAAGATTTTCAGACTTGGGTCTGCCACGGCTAGTCGTGCCGCTATAATACAAGCCACAGCTCCTCCTGTCCATGAATTAGTCGAGCCGGAAAAGACAATCAATGAGGGAGACGCGCCTCCAGCAAAGATGATATCATAGGTTCTAGTTGCTTCAGCCATGAGGTAGGCGGACAAGGTGAGGTGGAAGATAGAAACAAGAAGTCCAAGAAGCAATTCGGATTTGCGACTGCTTGCACCGGACGAGGCAGAGCTTTATAAATGATACATCAAGAAGACTTGCACGTTTGAAATAAGAAACTGTACTATCTCTCAGGGGCTGCAAAGATCGGTTTAGCAGACAAATCTGGAGAGCCGCAGAACGCGGTCTCTTTTTTGACTTGGCAGTGTAGCTCGGAGTTTGGAGTTGCCATACAGCGTCTATTCAAAAAAGAGGCACGAGTCATTCTATGGAGGCCCCTATCTTTGACATGATCAAACTCATTCAGAAACCCAAGCAGGACGTCGGACGTCGGCCCCAAGACCGAAAAGACGGACTGACTCACGAATCTTCTCTCCATGTGGTAATCCACAACGTCTTATATTGAAGCTTAATTAGGATGCTCGAGTGAAGCAAGGACTTGAAGTTTCCACTCAGTGTTCAATGCAGAAAGACAAGGGGTGGTGTACATAGGTCGTGTGCCTCAACCACAGTGTCGTCAACATGATGGATGTCGTGTTCATCCAGGTCCACTGGATCATGGATATCCACTGGACGAACGGCTGTGATTGATTGGGCCTTACTATTATTGTGTATCCATCATTCGTGATTTGATATCCAGAGACTATAGTATGAGACCTTATGAGACTCATGCCAATACACCGTATTATCTCACAATGTTGTCCAAGTACATATGTCATTACATGCTCATTGAACAGGAATCTGAATTCAAGGCTAACACAATGTTGAACAGTTTTCGGTCCTTGTTCATGCAGCGGAGGCAATCGAGGATCAAAAGACAACTCCAATGGTAATGATTTGGGTAATTCTTTTGTAAATTGGCGGACATTACCGTGCACTGCTTAGCGTCGATCGATGGCAGTGGTCAATCAAGCGGAAACGGTGACCCAGGCTTTGGTCCACGAGTCACGGCAATAGAGCCAACCAGACTCAGCCAGACTCATAGATCCACCCCTTCGCGTGTCTTGCCATCCGAATGGAGCTTTAGCAACGTATTGACTATCTACAATTGATGTTAAGGGGGTACTACAGTATCCCACAAGACATCGACCCATTCACTCCCATTCACCGCTTCATGATCATGAGGTTACATGTCGTCGACTCGTCTAATTTGATTTGTGTTTGACCCTATCTGATCGCAACATTTAAAATTAGCGTCTCGGACGGTTTGAGTCACCGTCGCTTGACACAGGGGGTCAAGTAATTTAAAGGGTATGTGTTATGATTTACAAGCTCGTGGGCAACATGTTATCCCTGTTAGAGACTGGGAGAAGAATTTTGATCTTTTTGCTCCATATGCTGGGTTCAGTTCTGTCCGGTGCCAGAGATCCAAGCTTTGCTGACCTTTGAAGAGCCTGAAATTTCGTGGGCCGACGGAAATTGCTATACGGGCCTGTTCACATAGAACAAGACGAAATTATGAACTAGTATTGATTTGGATTAGTGTTTTCATGATCAAGCGCTATAGTCTTTGTCAAGTTGAAACGGCGGAGAGAAGATCTTCCGCCTCGGTCTACCGCCACATCGAAGAAACTTCATATTTATCTCTGAATGAATTCACTTTAAACGAGCCACTATTTATCCTTATAGCTGGACGCGCAGCTACAGGGCGTAGCTGTTCATCCTACCTGAGAACACAGGACGCAAATTTTCCATCATCCGTGCTGGAGTTACCTCGGAAGTGTCCTTGCGACGTCAAGACCCTATTCTTCTATTTATGCTTTGTCTTTGGACACGCATGGTTCCTCAATGTGCAAGTGACAGGCCCCCATCATATTGGGTTGAACAGGATTTGGATAGGGGTGCGGTCTAGGTTCGAGTCCCGAAAAGGGCACCGGAATAGTCTGGAGATGGGAGCCTCGTTGTAAATTCTTCGGCGGTCCAGAGTGAGCGGTCCAGCAGAAACGCGGGAATCCATTGCTTCTATCCGTAATCGGTAGAATCCAGGTTGGAACATCAGACATACCTAGGGTAAATGAATGAGATTGTTAGCTGACGCTTTACTCCCTGCCACAACGGACGTCGGATGAGGACATACCCTTCATATTCATAATCACAATCAGAAAAATGCTATAAAATCTTAGTATCGGTTTCCGGAGCTTGCGCGAGGCAAGCGAAATAAGACACGTACATATAGACAGTGAGATCTTCCCCTTTCCCTCATCCTTTCCTTGTATTCGATACGCGTATTATCCGTATATAATCGTTGCGACTACGCCTTTCTTGAGTGATTGTAAGTCACTATCTAGAAAGTCCTCACTGAGCCGTGTAGGCTTTCAGTGTTACCCGAGCCATGGTCATAAGAAGGTGGAGCTTTCAAAACGATAAGAGCCAAGGTACGGTTCCAGAACCTGTAAGGGAAATACTTGACATCATGATAATCATGGTCTCACTGAGTCAAAGGTAACGTGAAAGGTAAGACAGGGACCCCATTGTCAGAGATGCTTGGTTACAGTGAGTCTGATATAAAGAGAATGCACATCATTGCTCTTTTTTGAATCCTTTTTTGCATTGACAGCTTCTAAGAGATACATAGCGCTTGGGTATCCTTCAAGATGGAACGTCGTATCCCGTGGCGGGGGGAGAATCTCCTTCATCCTTCTTTCCCGAAGTAGGAGAGGAAGGGAGAGCAGTCGCACGCCATCCACTTCTAAACGAGGCAACGCCGGCTATTAGTCCAAAGATAGCGGTCCATAGCTGAGATTTATTTTCAGGACAGGAACGAAGATGGATTTCGAAACCAAAAGCTTACCTCATTTTTGAATAACCCTTTCTTGAGTGACCTGTCGCCACAGAATATTAATTGACGACACGAAGTTTTCATTAGCGTGAACATACCAATGAATAGTTAATGGCAGATATCCGAGGTTCACGACAACCTCAGACCACCAAGCATCCCAACGCTGTGTAAGCTCTTCCTTCTCTGCAGGTGTCAAGCCTGTGCTTTTCGCCTTTCGTAAAGCTTTCTGCCTCGAGCGTAATAACCGGCGGTTCTCCCGTAGATGGAAGAACTGCAATACAACATAGAGTGCCCAGCATCGGCAAGACCATATTCCGAGTGTATTCGGGTCGAGTCTAATAAATTTCCTCCGAGAGATGGACCGAAGAGGGTTTTTGACCGTGTTTGGGATGATCCCATGGGAGCTCAGGTAGTACAAATGTTCCAAGGGGTAATAGGCCAACATGGCCCAACCTTGCAAGCGTTCAATGACATGGATATTACGAGTGGGCTGTTGGTTCCTCTCCAGAGAGATCAACCATTGCAAAATGGGTAAGAGTCCTACAATATGTAGGATCAATAGATGAACTCAAAGCGCGCAAGGAGGTGATATGACTAACCCACAAATCGCCAAAGAGTGCGAGAATCACCCAGCATATTGTCGAATTTGGCACATGCATTTGCCGCGCGACTGATCGGTTCATGGCGCAAGCCCGCACGATGCTGCAATCGAGCTCTCAATCGAAGGAAAGGCACAATGAGTTTGATGGTATATTGAATAACCTAGGGTCAGGAGTCACTTGAAATTGATTAAAAAGATTGAATTACTACTGACCATGAAAAGTTTACTGAGGAAGGCATCAAACAAAACTGAATGGACCCAAAGCAGGAGACTACTCACTCGCTTCCACCCCAAGTGCCAAGAAAGCGCACCAGATGGTTCAAAGTTGCTGAAGGTTGAAAACAACCAAAGCAGCCAAGGATTGCATCGTTGAGACGGGCCACAGTCAATGGCTTAGAAGGACGCGACATCGTGAAAGGACAAATATCGAGCAGAGAACGTGAAAGCTATTTTTGACCCACGTTACCGAGCCGGCGTGTGATGATACTTATATAATCAACAATATACAACATCGATGACATTTTTTTGCGTGTTTCCTCAGAACAATTCTGTGGACACAAAAGTTCGGGCTTGGTTGAGCTTTTCCGTCTCCTCGCCCGCGTTCCCGTCCCCTAGAACGAACCAAGGTGCTTTGCACCGGCTTTTTCGTCTCGTCCGGGTGCTATCGCTCGAGTATCTTGTCCATTCTCGGAGGCATCGCTCCAGCTGGTGCTCATGATCGGTATCGATAGAATACGAGAAAACTCCCGGACCTGGTGGAAATCTACATACATGCCTTTGGATGGATCTACTACTCTCTACGATGTCCCATATTCCAAGTTCCTTCAATAAGAATAATTCAACCAAACCACGGTTCCTTGTGACCAGTATTCGCATTCGATTGTGGCAACGGAGAATCTCCTCGTCCAGTGTAGAGGTATCTCGGCGTTATTGAAATAAAGTTTAATGCGAAATTCTCGCGAAATTTATCCCTGGGCTGGAGGAGTTTACCTTAACAAGGACTTTTGACTGCGGCGACTCCACTTGTGAAGGTATTCTTTCTCATTCACCATGCCCAATGACCGGTGACCTACGACCATAATTCTTATGACAAGCAAGAAGCACCATGCACTCGGCAAATCCCTGGCGGGGGTGAACTATTCCCTCACTTTGGTTACGCCGCTCAGAATTACATTCCCATGACATGTGTTATTTCTGGAAGAGTGTTTATTTAATAGCTTAGCTGTCAACGTCTGGAAGCAGGGTACCTCCACCTCTCATTTCTTGTTGCCCTATAATCGCTAAGTCAAAATGTATCTCGTCGCGTTTATGCTTCTCGCTATACTGCCGACAGGCTATTGCCAACTCAATACGCTTGCCGTACGAGCTGGAAAGAAATATTTTGGTACTGCAACCGATAATCCTGAATTGGGAGATGCTCCGTATGTTGCCCAACTCGGTAACACGGCAGATTTCAATCAAATCACCGCGGTGAGTATATACCGTGGATCAATGGAGCTCGCTATCTGATAAGTCATGTAGGGAAACAGTATGAAATGGGTGCGACCGTTTCTATGGTCTAAAAAACACTCTTGAGTTATAACTTCATCTCAGGACGCCACGGAGCCCTCCCGAGGAACTTTCACCTTTTCAAATGGCGACACAGTTGCCAACATGGCCCGAAACCGTGGGCAGCTTCTCAGAGGTTCTTGAATAGTATAATCTACTGTTGCTGGATCCCGTCATTGACTGCCGTCTAGGGCACACCTGTGTTTGGCACTCGCAGCTTCCAAACTGGGTCACATCTGGCAATTTTGACAATTCAACCCTTCTAAGGTGCCCGACACTTGAACCCATATCAACGTTCAAAATTTGATTCACTCCACCTAGCATTGTCCAAAACCACTGCTCGACTTTAGTCTCCCATTACAGGGGTCAAATGTACGTTCGAACCTCTTTCAGTAACGTCAAGGACTGACGAATTATCTTTAATAGGTGTTAGTACAATCTGTCAAACTAGCCTCATTCGCTACTCATCAACTTGCGCCCTATAGACAGTTGGGATGTAGTCAATGGTTCGACTCAGGTTTAATATTTCTACTTGATCCGACATGACTCAATTTTTAGAGCCGTTCAACGAGGATGGCAGCTTTAGGCAATCAGTCTTCTTCCAGAAGACTGGGACCGCTTATATCGCCACAGCACTCCGAGCCGCTCGTAATGCAGACCCGAACACGAAGCTCTATGTAAGCACCTTCGTCGAATCTGAACGAGTTTGCTCAACTACGCGCAGATCAACGATTTCAACATTGAAGGTACCGGGGCCAAGTCCACTGGCATGATTAATCTCGTCCGGAGCCTTCAACAGCAGAACGTCCCCATTGACGGCATCGGCGTACAAGCTCACTTGATTGTTGGCCAAATTCCTTCCAGTATACAGCAAAATCTACAGAACTTTGCGAACCTCGGAGTAGAAGTCGCAATTACTGAGCTTGATATCAGAATGACACTTCCTGTCACACAGCAAAAGCTTGAGCAACAGCAAGAAGATTATCGGACCGTCATTCGGGCATGCAAGGCTGTTTCCCGCTGCGTCGGTGTTACAGTTTGGGATTGGACTGATAGGGTGGGTTGTTTTGATTTGATGTCGCAACCGCATGTATTTACACCCCTTAGTACTCTTGGGTTCCAGGAGTTTTCAATGGTGAAGGAGCCGCTTGCCCATGGGATGAAGTGAGCTTTTTCGATATAAACCCCCTTTTAGAAGCGTACTGACAATTGAAAAGAATTTGGCGAAGAAACCCGCATATCAAGGCATCGTGGATGGCTGGAGTCAATGAGCCAATGAGGATCACGGTGTAACTCCAGATAGTGAAACTGAATCTTTTGAGTTACCTACTAACTGTTGGTCTCGCTTGGACGAGACTTTGTTAAAAAATATGGCCACTTCATTTCTCCATTTACGTTTGTGACACCGGTTATCATTGACCGAGAATGTTATTCTGCTTATATATTCAGCGAGCCCAAAATTAGTGCCTCGCCAGGATTCGATTCTGATTGTGTCATGAATAAATGTCGAGCGTCATTGAATGAGTTCAGTGCGAGGGTTAGGAGAGAGAAGGAAAGATGCACTCCCTCGTTCTGGAGGTACTCTGCTAGACGTTGTGGTACAGCTACTTACACTCAAACAACGAGCATTGTATTCCCAACCCAGTGAAGCCACAGCCACAAATAAAAATAGAATATGAGTCTGTAAAAGGAAAGTTCAGGTTCGGTTACCTTTGCACGAGAGAGTTTGTATATTTGAAGGGAACTTGCATCTCTCCTTCACGGTCACAACGTCAACGAAGTTGCACAGCGATTCATACTTTAACTCTTTATTTCTGAAAAAGTATGAATTGCATACAAAAAGTACAATTGTATTTTCCAAAACCTCCTCATGTTTAGTATGATCTATTTTACTTTTCTTCCAACCAAAAAAACAAAACACTGCGGAAGTCTAATAATTTGGTCAATTTTAATAAGTGTAGCATTTTATGAAGTAGGATTATGCGCCCCCTTCTTTTCTATCCAAAGCTAACGAAACATACCTACGAAGCATCTTCCAAAAAACCCTCGCTATTTCGGTCAAAGAAAACACGTTTTCGGCAAACAACGGAAAAACTCTCTCACCGTTTACGTTCCTCTCAAGCGGGTTTAGTGTGGTTCTATCTCCATCATGATCAAGAAGATAATAGAAACCCTTTGTTCCATCATCTTTCTCTACTTTCTCTATCCCTATCCCTATCCCTAACTCAATTTCAAAACGAGAACACATCTCAGTCGCTGTGATTTTCATAAGTTTTTGTACATCAAAAACAGAACACATGGACATCATACCCGAAGATGGTTATGATCAAGAACTCAAAGTCACCTTTCAACCCGAACTATATCTCCAAAGACGTATCTGGATCTTAGACCTCCTTCGCAAAGAATCCATCACCCAAGTACGTCCAATAGAAATACCTTTAAAGTTAACGTGCTTATTGAAAAAAAAAAAAGGTTCTTGACGTCGGTTGTGGTGAAGGTCAACTCCTTTCACCTCTCTCCCAAGCAGCATCATGGCTCTCTCCACCTCCCCCTTCCATCCTCCCACCCAAAAACTCAGAACCAGGATACACCGGAAATCCAATCCCCAATCTCCACATCTCTCACCTCCACGGTCTCGACATCTCCCAACCCGATCTCGAATTCGCAGCACGCAGTACAGCACCCTCATCCGACGACATACCCCTCTCTCAATTCCACATCCACCACAACCGTTGGGAAGAACTCGAAGTGAAACTATGGCAAGGAGGACTTGAAGTCGTAAATGAAGAATTTGTGAATATAGAATGCATTGTTAGTATGGAAGTGTAAGCAAAACAAAAAACGTTTCATATCATATCTTTCGAACTAAAATGACAAACAGAATTGAACACCTACCACCCGAAATAGTTCCTGCATTCGCGCCCGTGTTGCTCGGAGTGTATCATCCTGAATTTCTCTTAATCACAACGCCATCATATACCTACAACTCGAGGTTTACAGCTCCAAATGCACCGACATCGGCGCGTCAAGGCTTTGTTGACCCAACTGGACGTACTGATCGCATATTTCGTCATGATGATCACAAATTTGAGTGGACCTTTGAGGAGTTTCGGGAGTGGTGTGACGAAACCGCAAAGGAGTGGGGCTACGCGGTGGAGGTATCGGGCGTTGGTCGCGCGGTGCAACCTGACCCATGGGGCAGGGAGAAAGAACTTGGCTACGCGACTTCCGTGGCATGTTTTAAGAAGAATAATACAATGCAGGATTGCGAACGGGGCCGTCGCGGCCGGGAGGTCGTAACCAAACTCGCGTTGCCGTCAAAGGAACACGAGCTGTTTTCCAAGCATATTCACCGGTCACATCCTTCATCTCAAAAACCAAAGTCATTAGTGGATGTTGCAGAGGCGGTGGTGGAGAAAATGGACCACTTTCACGAAACATTTATGAGGGTAGAGGAGCTTTGGTTCGAACCGGAGATATCGGTTGCCAGCGGGGGCTGGATTGAGCTACTGATCCGCGCCGCCGAGGAGAGCGAAAGCCTTAGTGTGATGAGAGACGGAGGTATCGGTAACGACGAGAAGATATGGATGATTCAACGACTCGGGGGACCTACTAACCTTGTACCACCGTGGTCGGCAAACAGCGAGTCCAGCTTGGATTATATACCGCCGGAATGGGAACCGGAGGGAAGGGTGTTTGAGGATTCGGCGAGGGCAGATGGAGAATTCTCGTGGAACAATTCAGAGCTAGAGACAGGGAACGAATGGAGTGAGAACAACAATTGGGGCTCGTCTAACGAAGCAGGGGAAGCCGATTGGCGCGACTGATAGCAAACGTAGATTGAAATGGAATGCAAATTACACTACAAAGAGCGGAGGCGGATTAAGGGATAGGGACTTGTTCACTCCGTTTTTATTGTATGAACGGGTTCTGTTCTATATATGAGGACATGGCAACGACATGAGCAGGATACGTACGAATCAAGGGATGCAGCTGTGCCAAATAGGTGATCATCCACATCAAATATGCAGCCGTTAAAGTGAGCATGAGCGCGGTTCGGATGGTGCTAGAGGGCTCGGGTGAGAAAAGTGCAAGGGAAGACGAGCAGAACACGTACACCTGGTTGGGGCCCTTGGGGACGAGAAAGGCAGTGCAGGCGACGAGGGCGGCGACGACGACCAAGACGGCGAGGATGGGGAAGAGTGGGGGCGGCATGTGGTGGAGAGAAGCAAAGGGTGTGGGAAAAAGCCGAGTGTTAAATAGCAGACTTGGATTGTGGCTCGAGCATGGCTCTGGGCTTCGATGTGCCCGAGGCGTACATCCTCGCCCTTTTCTTTCAAACGCTGTTCTATGGTCAGCTTCGTTATTAGTGACTGCCCTGTGCTCACTCTCCATTTTCACAGGCATTTTCTTCACGCTTTTCGTTATTCTCTGCTTCATGCTCTTCCACCCCGCCTTCACCTGCCCCTCACATCGCACTGTTATCGCACCTGCATCCATCGTCATGATGATTCTCGCCTCTGTAGTACGTCTCTCTTCCCCGCTCTCCATTCTCCTTCTCAACTCTGCCCAAGCATCTCATCCTCGCCGTCGTCCGCGCCATCGAAGCATTTATCATGCACCCCGATGCCAAGTTCGGCGAACAGCCGAACCCTTCCAAGTACTATGAAGACTTTACCCATCCCGTCCAGATTGTAAAAACGTGCACGTTTGTCGCCCAGGCTCTCGTTGGAGACGGTATCATGGTCTGTCCTCCCTCACCCAATTCATCTCTCCCCTCATTATATCCAGATCTGGCGGTGCTATGTCATTTACAGCCACCGCAAGGTCGTTCTTATGGTCGGTTTGTTACCGCTCATCCTCAACACCGGTATGCGTTTCAAAAAACTTCCTACACAACCTGTTCTTGACACAGGCAATAGCTGTTGCTGGAGTTGCAATCAAGGACTATGCCAAAGAAGACCAGGCTTTCTTTGATATACCCGGTCGTTGGCTACCCATCTTTTTAGCCCTCACATTAGCTATCAACACTCTCTGCTCAGGTTTGGTTGTTTTACTTTCTCCTTCACATCCCTTCTTCTCACCCCATTCCAGCCGCTATCGTTTTCAAAATCTACACTACCGCTTCCAAGTCCCGAGTGATTCGCAAATTCCACCCCATCATCAGCGCAACCATTGAAAGCGGATTTCTCTACGTATCCGAAATCGTCGCTTTGATAATCACTTTCACCTTGAAAACCCCCGCAGTCTACATCGTCTTGGAAATCTTCGTTCCCGTGGTGGTCAGTTTTCTATTCTCTTTAAGTCTGTTCACATGCCCTGACATTCTGAATTTTTACCAGGGCATCGTTTTCACTTTGATGATGTTACAAATCTATCTCCACCTTTCCCGTTCTGCCCGAACCACTCCCAACAACCTCTTTGAACAAACCAATACCCTTCCCACTTTAGGAACTCTCCCTCGATGGCGTCAATATATGACCAGTCTCACTGAACGACAACAACAAGAGTATTCCGATTCTCGGTTAACTCAACCGGCGAGGATATATTCGACGAATCAGGCATCAGTTTCTTCTGATATTGATATACAGGTCAAAGGAAAAACTGTCTGATTAAGGGTATATATAATAACATATTTGACGTGTATCTATATGTATCAATAATAACATATTTTAAACATTTTGATGACGAGTTTCAGGTTGATGGATCGTTTGATGAATCTTGAGTTCGGTCGAGGAGGATTGACCGAAGGTCATCATTTTTGTCATTTATGCATCCGTGATCCATGGTTATTGTCAGTGGTGAATCAGGATGTACATTAGTACGATTATTTTGTGTGGACTCTACAAGTGATTTTGTGTAAGAGCCAGTGATAGAAAAAATAGATTTAACCCAGTGTGCGTATATTCTGATGACTTAGTTGCTGAAAAGTGGAGTTGTGAGTCGTCCTTGTAAAGGTTTCCTATGTTGACACATACGAAATGATGATAGGTCGACGCCGTTACCTACTGGCGTTTTTGTATGTCAAGTTTCAACTAGTGAACGAGTGTGGTGAGATGCGACTCAAGAAATGATGGAATCGATACATTGTAAAACCTGGTTCAATGGTACTGGTGTATGCAAGTCAAGGAAGAGCCCACGCCCACAGTGTATGTCATGGCTTAATTACCGGTACACTATTGTGTAGAATTACGTTGTACTTTAACCTCTCACTCACTCGCCATTTACAAATTCGGTCCGAGTCCTTAAAATAAATTTCTTAAGAACCATGCCATGAGCGGTGGTCTTCAAATAACAAAATAAGAAAAAAGCAACGACAACAACGACTTGACAACAATCTGAATTAAGATTCCCGTGTCAACCGTCGGAGAGACTTTACAGTTGCAATGTAAACATCCGAGGATCAACAACATAATTCAAATTATCCAGTTGGGAAGTCGAATATGCCGAACGATGAGACCAGATGTCATCTTGTCTTGTTTTTCCATTATATATCAAGGTTCATATATAGAAGAAGAAGAAGAAATGATCCAGTATTATTGACTGTGAAACATTTTCATCAATGGGCGGTAGTGAAGTCGTCATGGAGAGCGAATATTTCCCACTTTGGATCAAAGTACATTTGTTGGGGAAGGCCGAGGACGTTTACAGTGAGTCATAACATGATTCCCTTTCGGTCAAAATAGTTCGTCATAACGCAGTTTGTCAAGACCTAACCTTCACTTCATATTCGGTAACATTTAAGAAGGCTAACACGCCAAGTCTGTTGTGAATCTTGAATAGCTTCGTCAGCAAAAAAGACAGAAAATGTTTCGGGTAATTTGAACTCACATATATAATTCTCGACACATGTACATTGTCATCTGATTGACTCGACAAAGTATATATGTCCAATTGCATTAAGATCCAGCTGTCATAGTTTGAAATTTGAATTGCGAGTGGATAAGCGAGAGCGGCTGATGAGATTCTATACCAACGTCATCTGATACTTTCCCCTCAAGCTACCAAAGGTAGTGTAGTGTCTTTATATGTCGCAAGATATCAAGAATCATTGAAGCATATACCCTTCTTCCGAAATGGTAGACACCACTCCAGCCTGAGTTAGATAAGACGGCGGCAGTGTAGATCTGGCGGTTTGAAACCAGTGGTATATGGGGATGTGCGAATCTGATTTCCATCAGTAGCGGCCTCAGGCTCGGAGTAGCAAAAGTACACCTGACATCTGACTCCACGGTGAATAATTATATGAAGGATGTGAGACTAATTGCGACATTAGATGGTGTTGGAATACGGCTTGGGGTTGCAGTGATGATAAATGTCCCGGCTACAATAGTGACCGAGGTGCTAAGGTCAGCGGGTAAGATCAAGTTATGGTATAAACGACTGAACGGTATCTAAGTGAAAGACACTTACAGTGTCTGTTGGCGACTGGAGCCGCGGTAACCATAGTCGTTACCGGCGGGAACATCACGGAGCTACGAGAGACGATTTTAGCAATACGTCGAAGCCCGGTTACGAGGACAGGTCGGGCTGACGCGTGGTTGGGAGTAGTTCTGTCATCATTGAACCGGCATAAAGACACAGCTGAAGTTGGGCGGTCGGTTAAGGCAGGATGCACCAAATGGACTAGTTCCTTGCCAGCACCGATCGACGCCCGCTATCGTACAATCGATAATCGATCATGGACGCAGAAAGACCGGTAAGAGCTACCTGCACTGGGGTGTATGATGTTGAGTTCTGTACACAGTAGTCCCTTCTAGTAACGCATCGTAGTATCTTCCTCGAGGTGCTGCAATGTGAGATCGATGGTAGTAACTGTAGTTTGAACTTGGAAGAGATGAGAGATTCGAGTCCGCGTCATGAGATATATCAAGCAAAGGGTGATAACTGTAAGACGTAAAGTACCTCGTCTCATACATAATAAAGCAAATCGTCTTGCCATGTCAATCACTCTCAGATACGCCTTTGATCCCAAGTTCCTGCGCTATGATAACAGCAGCCTTCTCTCCAATTACCATCGCAGTATTGTAGGTGTTGGCAGTCACGTTTCCAGGTATGATGCTCATATCTGCAAAGGTTGGTAAGTGAAACTTTAAATGCGATTCTCGGACAGCACGCACCCGCAACTTTCAAACCCTCTACTCCATACACGTTGAGACGGTCGTCAATGACACCTCCCTGTATACGAGGCTTCATTGCACATGTGCCGGCCTAGAGAACATACATATCAGCATTTCAAGGATCATACATCAGCACATACAGAGTGAAAAGTAGAAGACACTACGATTTCTGTCAGTCAAGGGGTTTGAGTGAGTATATAGAAGGACAACTACCCATCTGTTTGACGTATTCATCAATAGCCTTGTCGTCCGCCTCAGTGTACTTGATCTTAGGACCATCAATTGGGACAGGCCGATTCGGAGCTTTAGCGGCTGCCTCACTTCCCTCAGGGAATTTGGGATGATTAGAAGCCAGCTCTCCTCGATAGGCGGGCATACGGCGCGCAATCTCACGAGAGTGCTTGTAGGCCCATCGCATGACGTGAAGATCTGCTTCCCTAAAAGCCATGTATCAGCGACCTCCAGCTCTCCTAGCGCCATGCGCTTACTCGTGCAAATAGCAAGGATCATAATCGAGGACTGCATACGGATTAACGCCAGAGGTGATGTGTGTGTAACCCGTGGACATGGGACAAGCCTGATTACAATCCCGGTCAACGTAGATCAATCCCAAAGTGTGCTGTAACCTACTGAAATGAAACCAGTATTGAAAACCTTCCGGCGAGGAACGACGGGAGTGGGCCCCATATACCTGACGTGGTTAGGAGTCAGATATGCTCCCTCCATAGGCTAGATACCTACCCAGCAACAATCATCATCAACATAATTGGTTTGTCAGGGGCATTCGCAAAGTAAGCGTTCCATCGTTTAGTGAATGACGGTCCAATCATCTTCAAATCGTCGACGGTTGGACGAATACGAATCCCTGCGTCCACACCACTGCATAGTATCAAAACATGAAAATCCAACCTCTTTCATGCATGCAAACTGGACTGACTTGTGGGCAATAAGGCCCTGTCCCGTTTGAGACCATCGGTCAACAAATGCTGTTCATAATCAGAGAAAGAATAGGATATGTGAACTATCACGGACGCTTGACCTCAGCTTCGGTGCCCTGCCAGATGTCATCTAAAGTATCTCCATAGTCTGCCGCAAAGTAGTTTGGGATGATGCCATTATGATCTGCAGGTTCTGTCAGTAGAGGCCATCACAATAAAGGAATGTTAACACAGACCCATGAGGTGTTCACCGACGCCAGGAAGGTCAACGATCTGCTGAATATCATTCTTAGACAAAATACTTGTGGAACCAATCCCAGATCTAGTGATTGAATCAGCGAATGCCACACACCAGGCGTCGCTTTCTTCACCTTTCCAAAATAGCAGGCGACCCAAAGGCCCCGGCACAGAGGACGACCAAACGTGAGGCATGTGCAACCGAGGGAGATTGCAAGGCATGTGCGTGATCACCCTCGTCATCCACGTATTCAACACCCACAGCGCGTTTCCCTCTGGTGGAAATCAGTATACAGAGCGACATCGAGTTTCAACCATAGTACCCACTCGAAGATGACGCGGACAACACGCTTCCTAACTTGCACATCCAAATTCTTGTGGGTGTCAAGAATCGGGTAAATGTAGGCAGATGCCGTATCCGACCGCTTCCCAGTCTTTCCATCGATGAACCTAATGCGGCATTAGATATGGTAAGGATTAAGGTGTTTACTGTCAACTTGCCTTGCCCATCGCTAACGTAGTTTCAAAGTAAGTAAAAGTGCTGGCGCTGATAATGATGAACCTACACCATAGCCATCGCAAGCACTCAAAGCATTCAAATCATCAATTTGTCCTCGGTCTTGGTCAAACGATTCGGTGACTCCAAGCCATTCGTTGGCAAGATTGTGGTCCCCCTTGGCGAAGGATATTTTGATGGGACCTGCTTTTCCATGCGTGTCATTAGTAGATACGCCCTGATAAGTTTCGGCCTACGAGCAGTCAGCGACTCGAGGGCAGCTTCTCTACATACTCAAATGCGTACCTTTCTCAGCAGCGGTATCAAACTTTTCGAGCCCCAACCCTTGTTCCCATATACGGTCTCCCAATCATCGTAATCAGAGGCAGCCGCACGACAGTAAGTCACAACTAAAAGGCAGCCCGTTATGATGAGGATATATGGGCAGAGCAGTAAGCGCACAATTGACGTTGGAGCCACCGCCAAGGCATCGCCCGGTTACGGTAGAAGCTAAGCGGCCATTCAGCTTCGGGTTCGCTTTCGGTACATACGGGGTGAATGTTACCCCGCCGCGCGCAATAGCCGGTTGACAACGTGCTGGCTGTTCATGATCCGGGTTATTCTTAGAGTGGGGTCCGGCTTCAAGAACCTGATAGGCATATCAACATATACACTGGCCGTAAGAAATGTAAATTCATACCAAGATTTTCAGAGCTGGGTCTGCCACGGCTAGCCGTCCCGCGATAATGCAAGCCACAGCTCCCCCTATCCGAATATATATAAATCAATTGAACGGGAAAAAGCAAGAAGCGAGGGAAATGCACCTCCAGCAAAAATAATATCATAGGTTTTCGTTGCTTCAGCCATACGGTAGGCAGACAAGGTTCACTGAGGAGACGTGGAAGATAATTCCTCCGTCTTTTTATATTTGGGACTAACAAAGAGGGGTCAGGTTTAACGAAATGCCAAGAACACTCTACGCATCTGGAGAATGGGGTGAAACTCCTCTGAAATCCAGTACCTGGTCAGTACTTGGTAGGGTCATAACGCTGTGACCATTTCTGAACATTCACTATTCGGCAATCGTTCACACCCGACCGGATCAATTTCAAACGATCAATCGATCGACCATCATTGGCTTTAAATGTTAAAAATAAATCGGGAAGCTATATACATTGTAAGGTCATAGGGGCTCATAGGGGTTTCCGGTTGAATAGCGCGATTGTATTGATGTGGAAATTTCCTTGTACCACAGGGTACTCACAGGTACTCACAAGGCCCAGGATTTTGCTCCCATGATCAGTTTCAGTGATCACTTGTTGATCTGGAGTCTATGGATCATCGATATTGGGATATTCTTTTAGGGCATGTTCGGGCGCCACGGTTTTGAGCCGGAAGCCCGCCACATTTAGTTCTCAAAATTTCAAAATTGTGCGGGCTTGAAAGTTGACACTCACTTCTTTCGTATTTTGATTTTCAGTCCTATATTTTTGGAAAATCAATCAATTAAATCTATAGATCAACAGACCTCCACAAATAATCGTCGTTTCAAGCTTCCAATGGCGATGCAATCTATTGGGCTCAAAATGTTGGTTGAATTTTTGGAGCAAAATAAAGTCGAATGGGAGGGCCTGGCATCAAATATGGGTCGATCTGGACGTAGGATTTCCTCGAAAGGAGAAGCGCGTAACTTGGCTACCCATGGCCATTGAGCGAGAGGGGCTAACGTTAACTATCTCAATCATAGCACCTAGTGATACATCCTGATCTCTTGCTTAGGGAACTTACATTGCAACTTGTGCGTTTCGAGATTGATCTAAGTTGTGTGCTAAGAATTGTGGCTTTGTCTAACAAAGACACAGCGACTATCTCGTTTTTGATATATCAAGACAAAAAGCACCTCGTATCATACAACACGCCAAATTGGACATTAAAAAAGATCGTCGCTCTCAATCGCTCTCAGCTACACCTTTGATCCCAAATTCTTGCGCTATGATAACAGCAGCCTTCTCTCCAATCGCAATCGCAGTATTGTAGGTATTCGCAGACACGTTTCCTGGAATGATACTCATATCTGCAAAGGTTCGTAAATAAAAATCTATATAGACTATTCTCAGATAATACGCACCCGCAACTTTCAAACCCTCGACTCCATAAACGTTGAGACGGTCGTCAACGACGCCTCCCTGTTCGCGAGGCTTCATTGCACAAGTCCCGCACTATAGAACACATATATCAGCTATTGAAGGATTGTACCATTACCACCAGCACTTACAGAGTGCCAAGTAGAAGACACTACAATTTATGTTAGTCAAGGAATCTTTGTGGATATATAGAAGGTCAATTACTGATGTTTTTGACATGTTCATCAATGGCCCTGTCGTCCGCCTCGGTGTACTTGATTTTGGGAGCATCGATAGGGACAGGCCGGTTCGAGGCCTTAGCGGCTGCTTCACTTCCCTCGGGGAACTTGGGATGACTAGTAACGAGCTCTCCTCGATAGGCGGGCATGCGGCGCGCAATTTCACGAGAGTGCTTGTACGCCCATCGCAAGACATGAAGATCTGCTTCCCTGGAATACATGTTTCAGTGAGTGCCAGCTCTTCAGGCGGCAGGTGCTTACTCGTGCAAATAGCAAGGATCATAATCGAGGACTGCATACGGATTAACGCCAGAGGTAATGTGTGCATAACCCTTAGACATGGGGTAAGCCTGGCAATAATCCCGGTCAACGTAGATCAATATCGAAAGATGTTTCACCTACTGTGTAGGAACAGACATTATAAAGCTTCTGGCGAGGAACGGTGGGAGCCGCTCCAAGATGCCTGGTGCGGTTATCAGTTGGATATGCTCCTTCATAGACTTGATACTTACCCAGTGATAATCGCCATCAACATGATTGGTTTGTCAGGCGCATTCGCAAAATATTCATTCCATCGTTTAGTGAACGACGGTCCGATTTCCTTCAAGTCGTCGACGGTTGGACGAAGACGAATTCCCGCGTCCATACCGCTGTATGGAACAAAACATGAGAATCTACCCTTCTTCATGGATGCAAGCTGGACTGACTTGTGGGCAAGAAGACCCTGTCCCGTTTTAGACCATCGATCAACGAGTGCTGTTCAAGATCAGCTACAAAATAGCGTGAATGAATTATCCACAGACGTTTTATCTCAGCTTCGCTGCCCCACCAAATGTCATCTAAAGTATCTCCGTAGTCTGCCGCCAAGTAATGTGGGAATATGCCATTATGATCTACAAGTTTTGTCAGTAGAGACCATCACTGTAGAGGAATGTCAATACAGACCCATGAGGTGTTCACCGACGCCAGGAAGATCAACGATCTGCTGAACATCATTCTTAGACAAAATATTCGTGGAACCGATCCCAGATCTATTAAATGAATCAGCGAATGCCGCACTTCAGGCGTCGCTTTCTTCACCTTTCCAGTATAGCAGGCGACCCAAAGGCCCCGGCACAGAGAACAACCAAACGTGAGGCACGAGCAACCGAGGGAGATTGCAAGGCATGCGCGTGATCACCCTCGTCATCCACGTATTCAACACCCACAGCGCGTTTCCCTCTGGTGGCAATCAGTATACAGAGCGACATCGAGTTTCAACCATAGTGCTCACTCGAAGATGACGCGGACAACACGTTTCCTAACCTGCACATCCAAATTCTTGTGCGTGTCAAGAATCGGGTAAATGTAGGCGGACGCCGTATCCGACCGCTTCCCAGTCTTTCCATTGATGAACCTAAATCATGATTAAATATGATAACCAGCCATAAAGGTTCACTGTCGACTAGCCTTGCCCATCGCTAATAAAGCTTCAAAGTGAGTGGAAGAGCTGGCGCTAAGATATGAACCTACCCCATATCCATCGCAGGCATACAAAGCGTTGAGGTCATCGATTTGTCCGCGGTCTTGGTCAAACGCTGCGGTGACTCCAAGCCATTCGTTGGCGAGGTTGTGGTCCGCCTTGGCGAAGGATACTTTGAGGGGACCTGCTTTCCCGTGAGTGTCATTTGTAGTTACGCCCTGGTAAGTTTCGGCCTATGGATAGTTAGCCACTGGCGGTTTCTCTACAAGCTTACATGCGTACCTTCCTGAGTAGCGGGATCAAACTCTTCGATCCCCAACCCTTGTTCCCATATACGGCCTCCCAATCATCGTAATCAGAGGCAGCCGCACGACAGTAGACCGTGACTAAAAAGGCAGTCTATCAAGATAAGCATACAAGGACAAAGTTATGGGCGCACAATTGACGGTGGAGCCGCCACCAAGGCATCGCCCGGTTACGGTGGAGGCTAAGCGACCATTGAGTTTCGGATTCGCTTTCGGTACGTGTGGGGTGAATGTTTCCCCGCAGCGCACAAGTGTTGGGTAATAACGAGCTGGCTGTTCATGATCCTGGTTATTCCTGGAATGGGGTCCAGCTTCGAGAACCTGATAAGCATATCAACATATGTACTCGGTCAAATGAAATGGATTTTCGTACCAAGATTTTCAGACTTGGGTCTGCCACGGCCAACCGTGCCGCGATAATGCAAGCTACAGCTCCCCCTATACATATTCATATACACCTGTCGAACGGCAAGTAGCGAAGGAGACGCACCTCCAGCAAAGATGATATCGTATGTTTTGGCTGATTCAACCATGAAGGAGGCGGACAAGGCGACGTGGAAAATGGAATCGTCGTTTTATAATCAAGAAGAACGAGAAGCAATTCGGACTTTCAACTACTTCCACTGCACGACGTGAGCTTTGAGAATGATAACATCAAGAAGACTTGAACATCTGAGATCATTAATTATACTAATCGGATTAGATCATGAGACGATAGGTCAACGTGTTGTGGGACAGTACCAGTGTTGTCAACATATGGATGGCGTGTCCATCCACCGGATCATGATCATGGATATCCACGGTGGACGAGCAGTGGCGTGGGACTGTGTTTGATCCCTTGTTAGCTCTTACTAGTGTGGGAAGCGCTAAGTGACGAACGCGGTAGGTTGCGCTCGAGGAACTCCGCGAAGCCCTTGAGGTCGTCATGTTCTTCGGGGCGGCGTTCAAACGTACGACACCTGTGTAAAACATGGATTCTTTTTTGAACCATTCGATCCTGGCAGTAAAAACGGCTCGTGTCCTCATTAGGAAAGAACTGTAATAGGAGATACTCACCAATGGGGGCGTGCACAGCGTCGCCTGACAACCCCTGGCAAAGAGTTGAGGGTTCGCTAAGTGAAGTTAGTGAACAGTAACACCAGCAAAATCCTGTCCTCAAACAGCAGTCGTCAGTCGTCAGAAGGCCTCTGCCACTGACCAGGAGGATGATACCAGAATGAGTGGTGTGCTGACATAATTCATTGATCGGTAACATGTGAATACGATAGCCGGGTGAAGTAAATGTGAATTGAACCTGCTCTTGTGCTCTCACTCCCATCCACCAATGCCTACGACGACGGCCACCGTCACACACTCAACTCATGTGTCTCTAAAGGCCATGGTCATCCCTCCTGGCGCCCACAAACCTTCTACTCTGCCATCTCTACAGCCACCGCCAATGTCATCTGGCACAACAGCCACAATGCGTCCGATATATAACCGTGCAACACGAGCATTCCTACACAGGGACACGCGGCTAACATACACATTGTTGGAAGCCGCCTTTGCCAACCTACATCCTCCGTTAACGTCGGTCTGTGATTCATTCGCGGATGATCGTCGAAAGTGGGATATCCTTCGTATTACTCTGGAATCAACTGTCTATGCTTCAAATCCCTCGCAGACTGAACAGTCTGCTCTTCCGGACCCGTTAAGGTCCAGCCTGTCGGAGACCCCTCATGTTCTCATTTCAAACCTCTACAAACGCTCTCTTTCACTATTTACACCTACGGATTCCGTGATTTCTAGCCCTAGTCCTGCATACCTTCCTTCTCAGGTTTTGGCCACCCTCGTACTTGCTAGCCTCAAGGTGGAGTGCCCTGACTTTGGCCGAGTTATGATCGAGGACTGGTTAGCTCGCAGAGATCCGGCAATCATGGCGATGGATGGTGAATCGGAGCACGAAAGTGGCTACAGCAAAATACTCGACTTATATTGTTTGCATGTGCTGCCAAAGCTGCAGCAGTGGGAATATGCTCTTGAATTTCTTGAATATGAGAGTGAGCTTTCACCGAAAACACGCGATGTATGCTGCAATCGTCATTTCTGTCATATCGTTCATTGACAACGTACTTTTCAGCACTTAAAATCGCGTCTTAGCATTCTTCAAGCTCGATCTTCTGATGCTGCTTCGCAGTCAGCCGTTCCCGATGGGTTTGGTTCCTCAACCCCACGTCCTCATTCACCTGCACCCTCGACATCCTCTTCCTCATCGCTCTCGACGGCATCAACTCACACAGTAGTACCATCAAATCGTCCAAACGGTCTAGCGGGAATACGCTCCCGTTCCCGCTCTTCCTCCGACTCTTCTAAAAGCGACGCGACAGCTCGCGCTGTCAGCCGATCACATAGGCCTCATTTGTCGACATTCCAGAATGGGCATGCCCGTCCATCTATCTCGCGATCCCGAAAGTCACGCACAGCATCATCTTCTAGCACTTCTCGAACACAATCCTCCGTTCATCCTCGTGTCTCGCCAGTTGCTCAATCCACTGCTGTCACCCGTCTGAGTACCTATTCGCTAGTCAAGGCTGCGATCCAACCCTACCTTAAGACAAGTCGAATAGCTACCGTATTTCTTATATTCGTGGTGTTACCGCTAGTAAGCTTCTTGGTTAGGAGGCGGAGAAGGGCGATGACATCACGAGGAACTTCAGCCGGATCTGCAGCTGTGACGAACGCGGAACTAGTCCGACGGCGGTTGGGTGGAATGGAAGCTGGACTATTGGGGCGATTTTGGGGTGAGGTGCTAAGAGCTGTTACTGATACGGTGAAGATGGCTGGAAGTGGACTAGTGTGACACGTTATGTAGATATTCCCTTCGAATCTATGGTCCCTAACATCGTTTTTACTTATTTTTGACATTGTATATCTCGTTACAGAAACCTAGTACCTGTCGTCTGACCATTAATTAGTAGATCGGAATAGATTGGCGTTCACCTCCGTAAGGGAGAATGCAATTTGACGCTTCTCAGGCTTTGCAGCATGCATTGATGACTTAAGCTCTGAATTTTCTGATGCAGTGTTGATGCGCTATTACGCCGGTTTTTTTCCATGTTCAATGCACATAACAGGTGTGTGGTTAAAATGAGGAATTCAACAGCAATGTAGATGCATTGACGTCGTTGAAGGCTATGCAGAGTAGATGACGATGCTCTAAGCTTCACTAGCTCTGATTATCGTTTCATATGACTTAGCTCGACACTGCATAACCAAGTCCACGATGTACGATAACGATTGTCACACCTCTGCTCCTTTGTGGATTCCTTGAGCCTCGAGGCATACACGCCGGGTCCGAGTCAGTGTGGCTGTTCCCCACTACTTAGGCGGCCAGAGGCGGCTTACTCAAAACAAACAGGTTTGACCGTGACCCTAGGCATAGGGTGTTTAATGAGAAGGATCGACTGCCTCGTGGTTGATGCCAACAGCGCCTTGTCCCGACAACCCATAAATTCATGTTCGGAACGGCCTTTTACTCTTATTGTCCCCTCTCTTTCTTCCTGCTGTAGTAGTCGCCAGCGACTCGCTCTCAGCTCTTTGTTTATACTTTGACGCGACTTTTCAAGTTTTCCTCCCTTTTATTTTCCAAATTCCACTCAACTTACTGGAAAAGTATGAGTTCTTATGATGTTTTGCAAGTGTCGTGTACGGCGACGGAAGAGGAGATTAGGATGGCTTATAAGACAATGGTTCGTGGGTTCCTTTGTTTTCTAATTTGGAAGCATGGAACAAATTCTTATTTTGGATGTATTGTTTTTTTTTGGTCGTTGTACTGCATGTAGGCGAAGCAGTGGCATCCGGATAGGAAACTAGATGACCAAGAAACGGCGACGAGGAAATTCAAAGAGGTAAGTTCCTGTTCCTTTTTGTTTGATGATACGCTTTGATTGGGTTGACTCAATCGAATTATAGATTAACTCTGCTTATCGAGCAATCCTTCACGAACGTCGCCGCGATGCAAAGAGGCAATCATCGTCCATGCCATCTCCTTCGAAGCCTTCTTCCTCCCGTGAAACTCATAACTCAGCATCGTCTTCTAAATCCTTACCTGACAACAGTCGTCAATCTTCTAATCCCAAAACAATACAATCGGACAATAAGACCGCTACTACAATAATTCATTCAAATAAAGGCTATGATGAAAACGTGGAGGAACCTCATAAACGCCACCGCAGTGGTGTACGTAAAGAAGAAAAAGATTCGCTAGCAAAAGCGGCTGCAACACCGTCGTCTATGTCTTCATATACGTCCTCTCCGAGTTCATCTTCCTCGATCCCCCTTCCGTCTCTATCGTCTTTTTCTTCTCAGGCTTCCTCCTCTGGTTCTTCTACTTCTTCGAGATCATCCAGCAGTTCCAGGACATCCTCTCGTAAAAGCGGCGCGGATTTTGACACGTTTAGTCCTACTTCAAGTCGCACTTCGGTTACAACAGGGTCTACAGATGACTTACGCGAACACGATGTCGGAGGTAGCAAAGAACAACCCCCTCGTGTTCCGGGTGCTACCACGCTTTTGTTTACCTCTTTCGCTTCTTCTGAAGTCTCTACGCATGAAGACGACATCCCTGAAATCACGCTTTCTGACGTATTAGGTGTCGAACTCAAACACTGCGATGCCGACATTATATTGCCTGCAACATCCATTTCGGATGAGGGATCTTCATCCTCAACGACACCTTCCGAAGTCGAGAGGAGGCAAAAATTATCGAAATCTAGTCATACCAAGGATTCTTCAAAGGCGATCAAGGAAGATGGTGAACGCAGTGACCGAACCTTGATACCGGAGTTCGACTGCCCTCTAGCACGATCTGTTGGTCTTACGAAACAGTGGACGTATACAATTCAATTAACCCTTCAACAATTGTTTCGCGGCAAGAAAATGCGTTTCAAAATCGTTCGGTGCAAACTTGACGGCAAACGTAAATCTGTTACATTGGACGTCACTATTCCTCCTGGAACACTTCATGGAACACAGGTCATATTCAAAGCAGCAGGTCATGAATTAAAAAACGGGACGAGGCAGGACATTGTTTTCATTATTGAGGAGGCGAAACATGAGAGATTTGTGAGGATGAAGGAGGATTTGGCTTTGGATGTCCGATTGCCTTGGGTTGAGAGTTTGAAGAAGGAGGTTGGTACGGTTCATGTTCAAAGTCTTGACGGAAAGGAATACAAGTTTGAGGTGGATTTCAAAACGGACGCGAATGTTACGGGGACGACGGTTATTCCGGATGCTGGAATGCCTATTCCTAAAACGAAGAAAAGGGGAGATTTGATTGTCAGGTGAGTTAATTGTCTTAGATCTTATTCAGATCTAAATGATGATTGGAAATATAGATGGGAAATTTACATGCCTCCTGCGCCATCGCGATGGGAGACGTTTAAGCAGGCATTACATTTGTGATTCCGGACACTTGGTCTTTTACATTCGCTCAAGCACAGATTGTATTGTAGGCATTATGGATTATGGAGGATATTTTTAACTCGATGCGTAGCCTAAAATGGAAAGTGCTTAATCAAATATCGCCACCGTTCTTCTCGCCATTAACCCCCCTGCTCGCTGTGTATGAGGCTGTACTCCCCCAGCGTTTTCTTTCGAATGTGTTCTATTTCGCGACGTTGGAAGATCTATTGGAGAGGTGGTGAAGGAAGAGGATTCGGCTGATAGTGGTGAGTGAATAATCTCGACGCTCAATGACTTGAAAGCTATTTGCAGCTGGCATAGAAAGTCTTCTACAAGATACAATTACTCTTTTTGGGGAACAAATGGAAGGGAACGCGAGGCTTACGTGCAAGATAAGAGTAGTAAGCTTCGTACTTTGGCAATGCTGTCCTAGGCGTTGTTGAAGCGGTTGAATGTAAGGCTGCGTCGCATACATGGGTTGACATTCAGTAGTGGAGGAGCAGGGAGGCAAGGCATCCTGTCATCACTGACTTTGTAGAGGGACGAAGAGGATGATAATAGGCAGACATAGGCATCTTTCTGCATCTCGTTCAAATGGGGATGTCGGGGCGGAGGTGCAGCAGGTGCAGCTAACTTTCGGGATCGCTGGAGCCCTAACCGAACACTCAACCCCTGTCGGTGAACCCGTGAGAACGAAATGTGGCGTTCGAAACCATGACGGCCGAACAAGTCCTAAAAGAATATCCCTCCATGGACTTCGTACCTTCAGCGTCAAGATACTTCAAACATATTGCCTAAACTCTTACATATACACCTCTATATCCAAGCCGCGGCCTCTCGCATTGCACGATATGGAAATACTCGGCTCTTTAACGACGTTGTCTACACTTTCGCGTACACTCAAAAGACCTGAAAGAGGCTTCCGCGTCATAATATTGAGGAAAGCCATGAAGAGTGGTTCCATGGAACCCCTATGATCTACTGGTTCTTTATCCTCCTCCACCCGAGACCGAAAACGGTAGACGATGTGTCTCCTTCCGCAACATTTTACCATAAGAAATTGATGCCAACACTTGCATTGACCACTTCACCAGCTCGGCGCTCAATGCAGAAAGACAAACACCGGTATACGTAGATTGTATCTCATCGAGATGACTCATAGATCGGTGAAGTGTTTTAGCTATCCGAGACTCCGAGGGACGGCCTTACTGCGGGGTACTGGATACTATAGAAGAGTTTCACCCCATGCTCCAGATGTGTAGAGTGTTCTTGGCGTTTCGTTCAACCTGACCCCCTCTTTGTCAATACCGAATATAAAACGCGGGACTATCTTCCATGTCTCCTTGTCCACCTACCTCATGGCTGAAGCAACGAAAACCTATGATATTATCTTTGCTGGAGGTGCATTTCCCTCGCTTCTTGCCTTTGCCTGTTCAGTTGATTGATATATATTCGAATACTAGGGGGAGCTGCGGCTTGCATTATCGCGGGACGGCTGGCCGTGGCAGACCCAGCTCTGAAAATCTTGGTACGAAATTAAATTCCTTACGGCCAGTATATATGTTGATGTTTTTATCAGGTTCTCGAAGCTGGACCTCACTCCAGGAATAACCACGATCATGAACAACCAGCGCGTTTTTTCTCTGCCCTTGGACGCTGCGGGGAAACATTCACCCCGTATGTACCGAAAGCGAACCCGAAGCTGGATGGTCGCGTAGTTTCGACCGTTACCGGGCGATGCCTTGGTGGCGGCTCCAACGTCAATGGTGCGCCCACTGCTTTACCCCTAGATTCTCATCATAATAGCTGCCTTTTTAGTTATGAATTATTGTCGTGCGGCTGCCTCTGATTACGATGATTGGGAGACCGTATATGGAAACAAGGGCTGGGGCTCGAAAAGTTTGATCCCGCTGCTGAGAAAGGTACGCACTTGAATATGTAGAGAAGCCGCCCTCGGGTCGCTGACTGCTCGTAGGCCGAAACTTACCAGGGTGTATCTACGAACGACACTCATGGAAAAGCAGGTCCCATCAAAGTATCCTTCGCCAAGGGGGACCATAACATTGCCAACGAATGGCTTGGAGTCACCGAATCGTTTGACCAAGACCGAGGACAAATTGATGATATGAATGCTTTGTATGCTTGCGATGGCTATGGTGTAGGTTCATCATTATCAGCGCCAGCACTAATACTTACTTTGAAACTACGTTAGCGATTAGCAAGGCTAGTTGACAGTGATCCGTTATGGCTGGTTACTATGTCTAATAGTGCATTAGGTTCATCGATGGAAAGACTGGGAAGCGGTCGGATACGGCGTCCGCCTACATTTACCCGATTCTTGACACGCACAAGAATTTGGATGTGCAGGTTAGGAAGCGCGTTGTCCGTGTCATCTTCGAGTGAGTACCATGGTTGAAATTCGATGTTGCTCTATATCTGACCTCACCCAGAGGGAAACGCGCCGTCGGTGTTGAATATGTGGACGATGAGGGTGATCACATTCATGCCTTGCAGTCTCCCTCGGTTGCACATGCCTCACGTTTGGTCGTCCTCTGTGCCGGGGCCTTTGGGTCGCCTGCTATTTTGGAAAGGTGAAGAAAGCGACGCCTGTAGTGCGGCATTCGCTGATTCATTCAATAGATCTGGGATCGGTTCCACAAGTATTTTGTCTAAGAATGATGTTCAGCAGATCGTTGATCTTCCTGGCGTCGGTGAACACCTCATGGGTCTGTTTTAACATTCCTTTATTGCGATGACCTCTACTGACAGAACCTGCAGATCATTATAACATCATCCCAAATTACTTTGCGGCAGACTATGGAGATACTTTAGATGACATCTGGCAGGGCACCGAAGCTGAAGTCAAGCGTCTGTGATAGTTCATTCGTCCTATTCTTTCTCTGATTCTGAACAGCATTTGTCGATCAATGGTCTCAAACGGGACAAGGTCTTCTTGCCCATAAGTCAGTCCATTCTGCATTCATGAAGAAGGTTGGATTTTCATGTTTTGATACTATACAGTGGTGTGGACGCAGGGATTCGTATTCGTCCTACAGTCGACGACTTGAAGACAATTGGACCGTCATTCACTAAACGATGGAACGATTATTTTGCGAATGCCCCTGACAAACCAATCATGATGATGGTAATTGTTGCTGGGTAGGTTTTAAGGCTATAGAGGGAGCATATCTGACTGCCAACCACATTAGGTATATGGGACCCCCTCCCACCGGTCCTCGCCAGAAGTTTTTCAATACAACTTCTATTACAGTAGGTTACAGCGCACTTCGATATTGATCTACGTTGACCGGGATTGTCGCCAGGCTTGCCCCATGTCCAAGGGTTACACACACATCACCTCCGGCGTTAACCCATATGCAGTCCTCGATTACGATCCCTGCTATTTGCACGAGTAAGCGCATTATGCTAGAAGAGCTGGAGCTCGCTGATGCATAGATTCTAGGGAAGCAGATCTTCACGTCTTGCGATGGGCCTACAAGCACACTCGTGAACTTGCGCGACGCATGCCCGCCTATCGAGGAGAGCTTGTTTCTAGTCATCCCAAGTTCCCCGAGGGGAGTGAGGCAGCAGGTAAAGCTCCGAATCGGCCTGTCCCTATTGATGGTCCCAAGATCAAGTACACTGAGGCAGACGACAGGGCGATAGATGAATACGTCAAACAGACGGGTAATTGTCCTTCTATATACTCACACGAACCCCTTGACTGACAGAAATCGTAGGGTCTTCTACTTTTCACTCTGTATGTAACGATGTATGATCCTTGAAATGCTGATATGTATGTTCTCTAGGCCGGCACTTGTGCGATGAAGCCTCGTGAACAGGGAGGCGTTGTTGATGACCGTCTCAACGTTTATGGAGTCGAGGGTTTGAAAGTTGCGGGTACGTGCTGTCCGAGAATTGCATATTAACGTTTTCACTTACCAGATTTTGCAGATATGAGCATCATTCCCGGAAACGTGACTGCCAACACTTACAATACTGCGATTGCAATTGGAGAGAAGGCTGCTGTTATCATAGCGCAGGAACTTGGGATCAAAGGCGTAGCCGAGAGCGATTGACATGAAGATAGCGGGCGAGACGATTCACTTTATCATATATGAGACGGGGTCCTTTATGTCTTGATCATGACAATTGTCACCCTTTGCTTTATATTTCTCATCACCCGGAATTTCTCAACTTTTAAAGCTCGAACTTCAGTTATTAACATCTATCTCACATTGTAGTAGCTCGAGGAAGAAACTCAGATGCGTCGCTATGGACTGCACAGCACAATAACCCAATACCATAGACCCAGTGCAGGTAGTTCTCACCGAAACGTCCTCAGCCTCCCCCCCCCCCCCAAAAAAAAGAAGCTGATATAGATTCAAAATGGGAAATACTCACTTTTATTTCCATGATATTGAGGTGCTTCGAGTCTTCGACCCCCGTATTGATGGTATGAACTGCTTATTGCCTTTTCTGGACAACTATCCTATTTTTATCTTATTTTCATTCTCTTCTATGCACATACATTCGAGTCTTTCCGTCTTGCATTCAGACTTCTCCAATTATGCAATTCATAAACTATAATTTCTTATTCTCTACTATATATTTCTTTGTCGGCCTAGAATGGCGAAGTACTTATATCCCCACACCTTAGGTCATACCTCAGGCCTCAGGCCTGTAAGCAGGTCACCCTAGCCGGCCAAGTAACCGTTACACTAAAAGGGACATAACAGAATATCTTATGATATTCTGTCACCGACTAGTATATATGCTGTAAGCGCATACTTACAAGGCCTCAGTGATCAATGTGACTACATACGTGAATACTGAGCTATCTTATCTCTTATCATATCACTTCGCCTATCATCCTTCTTTATGGTCTTTGATGTTATTTATTAGTATGCCAGCCTTAATATAAGTACCGCGGATTGTCTTCGAGCATCGCATAATAAATCGTGATTCGAAAAAGAAAAGAGAAAGTCATCGTTGCCGTTGTCGTTGAAGCAAGGCATCTGTGCTCCGGCTTGGGAAATTGATGGTATCTAATCGGGTTTAGTATCCATCGACCATCCCGTACGGTCCCTTACTATTTTTATATCACCGTTAATTAGTTATTTTTATTCAGAGTGCCTGTGTTTCAATAAACTAGAATAACAGCGGCAGGGTTTCAAAAAATAGAGTTTAGAAGATATTCTGTGTTTCTAAATGCTATGGAATGCCATCCAGTAGCTTTTGCGCACACGCGAGGGTGTTCCTGGTGGCGAAGTATTACCTTTGAGGCATGTGATTGCTTATATAATTTGTGGGAACGTCTGCTATTCGCCATGATGATCTGTCTGCCAACCCTATAGTAGCTCGGCCCGAACGCGCGTTCAACACAAAGGTCCGTCAACTCAAGTTGAACTCAATAGAATCATCGGCCGTGTAGGTAACTCCCGGCGCTGCCGAGCTTGTTCCGAGATGCACATAGCGATCAAACTTACCGCAAAGTCAACTGCAGCGTCAGGTCCGCATGCGTGTGTAGTATTGGCCATTTCACCAGCTCGGCATTTAATGCAGAAAGGTTGTGTATCTCATCGAGATGACGCTGGATGACTCATAGACCGATGAAGTGCCCGAGATCTGAATAACGGGTACTGGATGGATTACAAAAGAGTTTCACCGCTGTTTCACCCCACTCTCCATATTTGTAGAGCGTTGTTGACATTTCGTTAGCACTTTTTGTCAATCCCGGATATAAAAGGATGGATTTATCTTCTCCTTGTCCATCTACCTCATGGCTGAAGCAACGAAAACCTATGATATCATCTTTGCTGGAGGTGCATTTCCCTCGCTTCTTGCTTTTGCCTGTTTAAATTGATTTATATATATTCGGATAGGGGGAGCTGTGGCTTGCATTATCGCGGGACGGCTGGCCGTGGCAGACCCAGCTCTGAAAATCTTGGTACGAAATTAAATTCCTTGCGGCCAGTATATATGATGATGTTTTTATCAGGTTCTCGAAGCTGGACCTCACTCCAGGAATAACCACGATCATGAACAACCAGCGCGTTTTCTCTCTGCTCTTGGACGCTGCGGGGAAACATTCACCCCGTATGTACCGAAAGCGAACCCGAAGCTGGATGGTCGCGTAGCTTCTACCGTAACCGGGCGATGCCTTGGTGGTGGCTCCAACGTCAATTGTGCGCCCACTGCTCTGCCCTGATATCCTCATTATAACCGGCTGCCTTTATAGTTATGGCTTACTGTCGTGCGGCTGCTTCTGATTACGATGATTGGGAGACCGTATATGGAAACAAGGGCTGGGGCTCGAAAAGTTTGATCCCGCTGCTGAGAAAGGTACGCACTTGAATATGTAGAGAAGCCGCCCTCGGGTCGCTGACTGCTCGTAGGCCGAAACTTATCAGGGTGTATCTACGAACGACGCTCATGGAAAAGCAGGTCCCATCAAAGTATCCTTCGCCAAGGGGGACCACAATCTTGCCAACGAATGGCTTGGAGTCACCGAATCGTTTGACCAAGAGCGCGGACAAATTGATGATTTGAATGCTTTGTATGCTTGCGATGGCTATGGTGTAGGTTCATCATTATCAGCGCCAGCACTAATACTTACTTTGAAACTACGTTAGCGATTAGCAAGGCTAGTTGACAGTGATCCGTTATGGCTGGTTACTATGTCTAATAGTGCATTAGGTTCATCGATGGAAAGACTGGGAAGCGGTCGGATACGGCGTCCGCCTACATTTACCCGATTCTTGACACGCACAAGAATTTGGATGTGCAGGTTAGGAAGCGCGTTGTCCGTGTCATCTTCGAGTGAGTACCATGGTTGAAATTCGATGTTGCTCTGTATCTGACCTCACCCAGTGGGAAACGCGCAGTTGGTGTTGAATACGTGGATGATGAGGGTGATCACGTTCGTGCCTTGCAATCTCCTTCGGTTGCACATGCCTCACGTTTGGTCGTCCTCTGTGCCGGGGCCTTTGGGTCGCCTGCTATTTTGGAAAGGTGAAGAAAGCGACGCCTGTAGTGCGGCATTCGCTGATTCATTCAATAGATCTGGAATAGGTTCCACAAGCATTTTGTCTAAGAATGATATTCAGCAGATCGTTGACCTTCCTGGTGTCGGTGAACACCTCATGGGTCTGTTTTAACATTCCTCTAGTGATGGTCTCTACTGACAGGACTTGCAGATCATAATGGCATATTCCCACACTACTTTGCAGCAGACTATGGAGATACTTTGGATGACATCTGGTGGGGCAATGAAGCTGAGGTCAAGCGTCCGTGATAGTTCATTCATCGTATTCTTTCTCTGATTCTGAACAGCATTTGTCGATCAATGGTCTCAAACGGGACAGGGTCTTCTTGCCCACAAGTCAGTCCATTTTGCATTCATGAAGAAGGGTAGATTCTCATGTTTTGTTCCATACAGTGGTGTGGACGCCGCGATTCGTATTCGTCCAACAGTCGACGATTTGAAGATGATTGGACCATCGTTCACTAAACGATGGAACGATTATTTTGCGAATGTCCCTGACAAACCAATTATGTTGATGTTGATTATTGCTGGGTAGGTGTCGAGCCTATGGAGGGAGCATATCTGACTGTTAACCACATCAGGTATATGGGGCCCACTCCCATCGTTCCTCGCCAGAAGTTTTTCAATATCTCTTTTATTTCAGTAGGTTACACCATACTACGGGATTGATCTACGTTGACCGGAATTGTAATCAGGCTTGCCCCATGTCCACTGGTCACACACACATCACCTCTGGCGTTAATCCGTATGCAGTCCTCGATTATGATCCTTGCTATTTGCACGAGTAAGCGCCTGCCGCCCGAAGAGCTGGAGGTCGCTGATACATAGCTTTTAGGGAAGCAGATCTTCACGTCTTGCGATGGGCCTACAAGCACACTCGTGAACTTGCGCGCCGCATGCCCGCCTATCGAGGAGAGCTTGTTTCTGGTCATCCCAAGTTCCCCGAGGGGAGTGAGGCAGCCGCTAAAGCCTCGAATCGACCTGTCCCAATTGATGGTCCTAAGATCAAGTACACTGAGGCAGACGACAGGGCGATAGATGAATACGTCAAACAGATGGGTAATTGTCCTTCTATATACTCACTCAAACCCCTTGACTGACAGAGATTGTAGTGTCTTCTACTTTTCACTCTGTATGTGCTGATGTATGATCCTTGAAATGCTGATATGTATGCTCTCTAGGCCGGCACATGTGCGATGAAGCCTCGTACACAGGCAGGTGTCGTTGATGACCGTCTCAACGTTTATGGAGTCGAAGGATTGAAAGTTGCGGGTGCGTGCTGTCCGATTATCGCATATCAACCTTTCACTTACCCAATTTTGCAGATATGAGTATCATTCCCGGAAACGTGACTGCCAATACCTACAATACTGCGATTGCAATTGGAGAGAAGGCTGCTGTTATCATAGCACAGGAACTTGGGATCAAAGGCGTAGCTGAGAGTGATTGACATGAAGATATCGGGCAAGACGGTTCGCTTATCATGTATGAAACGAAGTACTTTATGTCTTGATCACGTCAATTATCACCCTTTGCTTGATAGATCTCATCACGCTGAATTTCTCATCTCTTTCAAATCTGAACTACTACTAACATCGATCTCACATTGCAGTAGCTCGAGGAAGAAACTCAGATGCGTCACTAGGGACTTTATTGTACAAAACCCAACATCATAGGCCCGGTGCAAGTAGTTCTTACAGGACCTTCAGTGTCCCTGATGGGTTGTACGATTACAAGCGTCGGTTGGACTAGTCCAGCGTTTGTGCGAGACAGAATCAGTGACTTCCAAATGTTTGATCACCATGCCGAGACTGTATTCAGCAGCTCAAGTCCTGTTTTGGTGAAGGCCATCCAGTTGACTTCCACGATCTTATGTCTCGTTTCACCCTTGATTCGGCTACCGAGTTTCTCTTCGGTCATCGCGTGGATAGCCTACATGCTGGACTTCTGTACTCCGTCAACACCTCTTATGTTACTAGAAACATCCAGACACCTGAAACGTGGAGCGTTAACGAATTTTCTAGAGCATTTCTTGAAGCTTTCGAAGGTGTTGCTCTCCGTGAACGCCTCGAAATAGTCTGGCCTTTATTCGAGAAGTTTGGTGACAGGACTAAGAAACCGTGAACGCTTTTCTAAAACCAATTATTGCCGATGCCATTCAGAAGAAGAGTGATGTGCGCCAGGAAACCGAGGCAAAACCTATAGAAATATCAGATGGAATCGTGTTGGATCATCCAGCTCAGGTCACGTCGGACCCCAAAATTCTGAAGGACGAAGTGTGAACGTTATCATAGATCTCATGCCATGGTTGGTCTGACAGTCGCTGCAGTGTGAACATCGTGCTCGGTACGAAGTTTCGGATGAAGATTCAACATTGGCTACAAGCAAACATAAGAATCCTCCATGTTCATAAAGTTGACCAAGAGGATGTGGGGGGTTGACCTGACATGGACGGGAGATTTACATACCTCCTGCGCCGTCGCGATGGGAGACGTTTAAACAGGCATTGCATTTGTGAATCGGTCGTTTACTGTACGAAGCACAGATTGTATCATTGAGGAGGCTATTTTTAACTCAATGAGTAACCTAAAATGGAAAGTACTTAATCAAACTGTTGTCGGAGGAGGCAAACAAGGGACAACTCCGCGTGTCGTTCCGGGCAGTCCTTTGTTGATCACCTCCACGCGTACATCTCATTGTCCCTTTTCATTACTTTTAAATGAATCTCAAACGCGAAAGAGAGGACTCTCATCACTCCGAAGAGGCCAAACGCGCGAAAACAGAACCGTCTACTCCTGGCAAGGAATCTCCACGCGGCGCAAGTGAAGAAGAAAGCCTTTCATATCCAGATATTACACGGCCGTTACCTCGTAATGTCGTGCCGACGCCATTTCAACAACCTACACAACTTGCGACATTCTCGTATACGCCGGATCGGGAATTGGTCTTTGACAATTCTGCGATGAAATATTATGTTGAGCCACCGCGTGGTGTGAAGCTTAATTATGGATACGACCAGTGGATAAAACAAGAGGAGGAACGCGGGAGAATTGATAATTTGTTGAAGGCTCTGTCGCGAGTACGGAGTGACCCGACGCGTCACACCGCGGTAAAAGAATTGGGTGTGGTTAGTTGGCGAGGTGTCATGACAAAGTGAGTTAGCACTGTGCCCAGTGCGAATTTCTGCTAATTTGGTGGAGGATATTGACAGCGCCATATGAGGAGAGAGATGGTTGGGAACTCAATGTGATGAATGTCGATGGAACGTTATATTTTGAAGAGTATGTTTCTGAAGCGCGTGCTGTGGAAAAGTAAGTGGCGTGTTCTGATGGAAAACGACAAGGGATTGATTAGAATTGACAGGCAGAACATGAATCCACGGCAGTCCATGCAGACATATTATGGCTATGCATTCGAGTCTTATTGTACGGCGGATACGCCCCGGCGGCCTGCTCCGGATCCCACCTGTCGTGATCCATTCGGTTGGAGCGGAGACGTGAATAACAATGTTCAATGGTGTAGCGTGGTGCGGACGAAACTCGGTAATACGCGTATATTCATTGGGGGGGAAGTTGATTGCGTTAGAGGCAAGTTTGATTTTTTTTAGCTGGACAGCAATGACACTGAGCGCGAGTAGACAAGTATACGGAGCGGCCGGATACGTTTGTTGAGCTAAAGACGTCATTGACGCTGCGAGGGCCACAGGATGAAGCGCGGTTTGAAAAGTGAGTGATTTGGAACTTTCCGTTTCAGTAAGGAACTCAGTTACGTGCAAGGAAACTGCTCAAGTTCTATTTTCAGTCGTTTCTTTTGGGAGTTCCTGTAAGTTGTCATGCTGAGGATTGCAGCACATGCTGATGATGTGATTAGGAAATCGTTGTGGGATTCCGGACGCCCGCGGGGGTTGTGAGTACGATCCAGTCATTCAAAACGGTTGAGATACCACGTATGGTACGTGGCAAAGCGTCCGCATGGGACCCATTAGTGTGTCTTGATTGGGCTGGGCGGTTCTTGACATATGTGCGGCAAAGGATGGCGTCTGAGGAAAAAACGTCATCCGGACCGAAAGTTTGGCGCGTGTGGTTTACGCCTGGATCGGGTATTAGACTGCGCGAGCTGAACGCAACAGAGGTGGTGGACGTGGAGCACGGCGAGGACCGGATTGGGTTCCTGCCACGCTGGTACTGGACCGAGCTGGGCCAGGGGCGGTAGGGTCGAGCGGTGGAGGGGACGGGATACTAGATATGTCGGCTGGCTTACCGAGGTCATTCTACCCGGTCATCTGACTACTGATCTGATACCGCCTCTGCCAAGCTGGCTCACCGCGTCTGCCAGCGCCCCACTGTCTCGTATCACATCGCCCGTCCTCTGCGCTCCATTCCCCACAGCGGAGAGTGTGTCGGCCGGCAAGAGCTCGGCCAGCTGCCCCTGGAAGCCACAATCCGGCGGTTGCCGATACGCGTCGTCGCGTTTGACAAGCTCAGCTCCCAAGCACACCCACCCTTCCTCGCTGCCCTCTCCCTCCAACGCGCTCCATCGCCTCCAGCCTCTCTCCTCGCCGCCGTCCACAGCGACGGGCCCTCTCGAGCACTCGACCCCCTCACGCGTCAATGGCGACCCCAGCTTCCTCCGCCACGTCCCCCTCTCCCCCCATGCCTTATCTCGACACCTCCGTCCTTCCTGGCCAGCCAACCCCCTTCTCGCCTCTCGACGACCACGAACGAGAACTCAGGAAGAAAGCCGTCCAGAAGTTCATCGCCAGGGCTGAAATCTCCATGGTGCGTTTACTCTGCTCCTCGTCGACGCGTCGTGCTGCGTCCATACCCGCCCTTCGATGGTGGTTGGTCTCGCTCTGCGAGGCTACCCCCACGTAGTCCCGACCCTTGTTCGGCTTTCTGCTTCTACATTCCTCTTTTTACGCTTCTCCTGTATCTTTGTTCTGAAACCCTAAACCCCTACTCACCTCTTCCCGCAGGTAACCCGTGCCCTCCGTGCGCGACTCTCTTATGCTTCCTACAAGGCGATCCACAATGTCCCTCATCTTCCCCTTCGCGAACTCGAAGGTCAGCTCCTAAGCCAAAATCAGGCTACCTCGCTCAACCGCTCCATCGCCGCTAAGCGAAAATCTGCCGCAACTTCCACCGGTCATTATAACAATCCCTCCCTTTCCCCGTCCAGTGCGTCTGGTGCCGGCGCATCTGCTGCTCGAAACCGCGGCGCTGGTAACATGGCTCCGCCACCCTCAGTCACTTCCCCTCGAACGCACCATTCCGCTGCAGGTGGGGCTTCTCCCAGTGCGGGTAATAGGTCTTCCACCACTTCTCGCAGGGGTTCCATCACTGGTCAAACCTTGTACACGTCGATCCTAGCCCCATCCACCCAAATGGCGCGAACCGTTCATAATGCTCGCGATCCACCACTTCCGGCGTCCTCACGGCCTGCTCCATCACCGAGGGTCCGCACCATCAAGCCATCGCCGAAATCGGCGACTGACAGTAGCCGGACCCATTCCAAGGCAAAGCAACCAGATAAGAAAAATGTGGCGTCTCCATCCAGGCGTAAAAACAAGCGCGCATCTCTGGACAAGGGCAAAGCCAAGAAACAAAGCCACGGACTAGATGCTGATGGAGATGTTGACATGAAGGCGGCCGCCACTCTCACTTCACTACTCCTGAATCATCGGTCCTCCATGCACGGAACCGCCCATTCCCCGAGATCCAGCATGGATGGTTCTGAAACTGGCTCTACTTCATATTCACATTATGCCCAGAGCTCTGCGCGTTCGACAACGGCTACGAGCCCTCCTGGTTCCATATCGTCTGCAGTTACCATGGCAGGCACTGAATCGTCCTATCGACAGCAAACTCCGCCCCCCTCCCAGGCGGGTGTCAACGTCCAACAAACAACTCCTCGCCCCGCCCCCACAGACAACGAAGCCGCAGATCTTATGCTCTTCCTCGCGACTTCGCCCTCTCCTGCTAGGCCTACACCTCAACCGCGGGATCCTTCGACATACCGCTCCCTTGGCGGTGAGTCTTCTGCTCTGCGAAACAAGGGGCGAATTCTATTTGCCTCTAGCAGCGCTCCAGATGTGATGGTTCATGATGACGTTGTGCCCGCTGGCTCTAGACCGCAGCCAACTTTAGCACGTGGAAGTGACGGCACTTATTCTTTGTCTTCCGGCGTTGGGAATGAAACAGGTTCTCGGGATCTGCATGCCTCTCGGGCTTCCCTTTCTTCCACATCGATCACGCCGAGCCAGCTGCTTCCACCTCCCTCGTTGCCTGCATCATCACGTGTGACAGACAGCCCAATGCGAAAGGACGTGACACAGAGTCCAAAGACGATATTTGGCTCCGGAGGGGCGTCTGATTATAATTTCAATGAGTTTATCAACGCCTCTCCGTCCCCATTAAGAGGGACACCTCATGGACCTGGACATAAGCCAAACCTGAGTCTGCGAGCGGATGTGGGAAGGAAGCTGTTTGAAGAAGAACAGTCGCGTCATTCCCATTCGTTGAGTCTTCCCCACCCTAGCCCCGCGAAAGCGCGAAATGGGCGGGGTTTGGATGCTGGAATCGATATTATGCCTACAACATGATGCTCAGCTGTTGTGACAAGTCACGATCAGCTACGCCCCTCGATGATTTCATCTATAATTTCGAAACCATTTCCATACATCAATTCCAAAGGATCCAGTCAACAATTGTACTACCAGCACCATATTTTCATGCTACGTTTCTTGTCATGTTTTCGAACCTAACGCACGTGCAACTCTCAAGATTCACCTTGTATCACATCAACGAGTATCGGGTAGCTACAGTCTACCTGCAAGAATTCGCATACCACTTCTATCTACCTCTATCCTTTACGCCAGGACCCCTCGTGAACTCGACAGGATTGTTTCATATGCCTTTTTTCTGGCATGTTCTCGAGGACCAACGGTCATATCTGGCGCTCTATTTCGATTCTCGTGCATATCTGTCTTTGGTTCGTCTTGTTTATAAGAATTCCTATTCTCCCTCAGTACCATTGTCCTTTCCTTGGTTTCTTGTATATATCATGTATATATAGGAGCTCTTGCACTTTCTCATTTGATGCTCAAGCTTTTTATTCCATCGCCGTTTGTATTTTTGTCCTAATGTTGACTTGTGATGTTTCTATTATCTAACTATCGAAAGCGTGATAGACTTTTATGCCTTTTCCCCCTTTGTTTGACTGCTCGGATTTTTCTTTTTGCGTCTTGTGTAATGTTGGTACTTTGACAAGTACTGAAAGTGTACTAAACCTGTTGTAAAATCAGTTTGGAAGATAATGGAATGTGTTTCTTGCGCCATGAGGATAAGGTCCGTTTGGAATGCTTGTTTATCACACTTGAATCTCACGAATGACGCAGTTGCCGTTATTGTTAACGTTGGCTCGACTTCTACTGTTTACGCCATCCGCAGTTGAACGTCGAAATCTCTGAGCTTACCACGACTGCGCTTCGTGGACTACTCGCCTCACGCGAGTCTTTCTTGGCTAGTCTTGGATCTCATCAAACCATCTTTCATATTACCCCTAACTGGGCTCGTCCCTTCGAGTTCCTCGAGTTAACTGCGCGAAGCATGCGTGCTTAATTCGTATAAAAATGACCAGGCAGTCGAAGTCTGCGCGCGCATTGCTGTAGTAGCCTTTATTCCTCCTCCGCCTAGATACTTGGACCGAACTACAACGCCATGAACCCCTCGACTTCAAGAAGCAAGCTTTCGGTGTTGCCAATGTTGTTGTTGACGCTGACGGCCTTTGTTTGCTTGTAAGTCATCATCTTCTGTTTCAGAGACGACACTTTCAATAATGAATTGAATATCTCATTGAACAGGACTTTGATAACCTTTTCTTTGCCTTTGGTGCACTCAATGTATTTTCTCTGGTCTTCACAAGCTGGAGGTGTGCGTTTTGGAATTTGGGGATGGTGTTTGGATGAAGGGTCTATTTGCAGCGAGACACTAGGGTAGGTTCATCATGTTCTTCTCATATTTTGACTATTCGTTAAGCGAACTAATGTGCATATAGTTTGGGATATGCCTGGGACCCTGAAGTCTCCATTCCTATCACAAAAGCACTCATTCTTTACCCCTTATGTACGTATCACTTTCCTTCGGAATCACCTCTGAAGCATTCACTGACACCCTTTTTTTTTTTTTATGAACCCTGAAGCTGCGGTTTTGGTATTTTTGGCACTGGTTACCCTGATACTAGTTTTGATGAGGAACAAGAGTTTATGGGCGCTGCGTTTATTTGTGGTATTCGTGTGGTCGTCCTTCGTTTCCGCTTTGGTGGCTTTCGTGTTTATGATTGCGATGTGGAGTGTTATAGAAGAGAGATTTAAGGCTGATGGATGGAAAGTTCGATGGGGTCCTCTGGTTAGTTGCACGACGCTTTCCTTTTTCTTTTATGGCTGTCTGCCCTTTTAACGCTTTATCTTTCGGCAGCCATGGATGTCCTTCGTCACCGTATTATCACTCTTAATCGTGGTGGTGAGCACATGGAAAGGTTCATTATCGTCATCCCATGACGCGGTGCAAAATTCGTCATTCAGAGTGGAACCGATACTAGGAGAGGATTTTGAAAAGGCTATCGTATCTTCCGATCCATTCACTCCAACGACATCTATATCGGGTTCTCAAGCTACGATAACCGTTCCTCACGCATCACATTCTTCTCTGATTGTAATGACCGAAGACCGCGGTTCCACCCCTAATATTCGAAGAGCTTGTTGCCAATGTCAAAAAAGGCTTTTGGGCAAACCGGGATGGCTTATCGAGCCTCCAGCCCCAGCAGCTAACATCGGGCAGAGAAGGAAAATCATCGGCGTTGAATTATCACCGTTTGGTTCCTGAGTCATCTGGAGATGTACGCAGATGGTGATACCGTGTTTGATTGGCGCCGTTGGAGAAGAACTATATTATTCGATGGATTTTTTGTTCGAGTTTGACACAGAGACAGAGATGATAGAGGTTTGCTATTGATGTAGCAAAGGATCATTTGACGATGGCGCATAGGGCGATGGTTATCTTTATGTCTGGAATTATAATATGTATTGTTCCCCACTTTTCTTTTATATTTATTAATACTAATTGGAAGTTTCAGTTGTTGGATGAGCAAAGTTGGTGCAGATAGAAACTAGAATTCGGATTCCCATATCTGAGGTACCTTTTCCTTCCGCTGGCAATCCTGGCCACTTCGACGTGGTGACGCAGAGGGCGCGTGCTATTGTTAGCACATGCCATATGGATCGACGTTGCCTCTCGTACTTCGCGCCTAGGCTCGCTCATGCCTCGATGCATCTTTCAATTCGGGCGTTGCGTCTCCCAGGTGCCTGTTAAAAGGGCGAACTTTAGTGTAATTGTACTAACACAGTCCCTCGGGCTGAGCTCTATTCATCATGGCGTCGGAACGACAGATTGAAGAACTTCCCAGTTATAAGTACGCCTATATTTTGACGGCATCGGCTTGCTTGGGAAGTGTGTTTCACGGGTGGGATGTGCAAGTATCCTTTTGACGCTGGCTCATCCCTTGTTTGCTGATGGTTAATTTGTAGAGGCCTTATAGGAGGCATACTCTCGCTACGGTCATTTCAAGAATATCTCGGGATCAATACAAAAAATGCCGTCAAGAAAGCGATTCTAGACGGAAACATCATCTCTGTGCTCCAAGCCGGATGTTTGTAAGTCGTAGCACTCGTTCGACCAGCTTACTTTCTTTTACTAACAACGTGTTGACCTAGTTTTGGCGCGCTTGGAACCGGATATCTCTCTAGTCGATTCGGCCGAAGACCCTGTCTTATTGCATCTGGTATTGTGTATATAACTGGCGGTTTGCTGCAATGCACTGTCGGTTTGGGACCCTCGCAAGCTGCTGCTCTACACGTGTTCTATATTGGCAGGTTCATTTCTGGTATCGGTGTTGGGATGGTGTCCACTCTCGTGCCTTTGTATATTTCGGAGTGTGTCCCTAGGACTATACGCGGGCGCTGTACTGGAACACTCCAATTTGCGACTAACAGTGGTCTGATGCTGGGCTGTAAGTGTACCTTTTGTTATGCTCCGGGGACGATACTAAAAGTAGTCTGTAGTCTGGGTCAACTACAGCGTGTCGAAAAACGTGCCCTTTGGTGAAATGCAATGGCGAATTCCGTTAATTATCCAGTACGTTATTGGATGCAAAGTGAAGCATATGCTGAAATTAGACTTGTGTCGTACTTTCCAGAATGATTCCGAGCCTCTTGTTCATCATAGCCATGTTTTTCCAACCAGAATCGCCGAGATGGCTTGTTGAACACGGGAAACACAAGGAAGCTGCGACGGTACTGGCGCGTACTGGCGGCAAGGATGTTGATCATCCTAGTGTTGTACAGACACTGGAGGAGATCAAGCAAGAATTTGTGGCGAGTAAACAACCATCGTTTTTAAAGCAGATTCGCCTGGTCGGTGAATCGAGGGCTGTTGCCCTGAGGTGCTTTATACCACCGCTAGTGATGTTCTTCCAGCAGGTATTGAATCTCCTTAATGGAAAGATGCTTACCGTCGAACTCACTCCATCCGTCCCTTTTAGTGGACGGGTACAAATGCCATCAACCTTTATAGTCCCGAAGTATTCCGTCATCTTGGAATCCATGGCACCAGCGGGGCTCTCTTCGCTACTGGTGTTTATGGCGTGGTGAAGGTATACTCAATATGTTCATCGCTATGAAGTCTCCTAATCGTTATTGATGTTACAGGTTGTTTCAGTTGCACTTGCCCTCACTTTTGCTGTCGAACGCTTTGGACGCAAGAGAGGGTTGATTTTTGGTGGTATCGGCCAAGCACTTATGATGTTTTGGTTGGGAGGTTATAGTGCCACCCACCAAGACGGTACTGTCAGTCCTGCGAGTCATGTTTCCATTGTTGCACTCTACTTGTATGGTGCATTCTTCTCCATGGGATGGGGCCCATTACCGTAGGTCGTCATTCGCTACTATTGAGTTGGCGACTGAAGAATATTTCTTGTTAGATGGGTCGTCGCTGGAGAGGTTGCACCTAACCATGTCCGCTCCTTCGCCCTCTCCATCGCCGTTGGAACTCATTGGCTCTTCGGGTTTGTGATATCAAAAGTGACGCCAATTATGTTGGACCGTATCAAATATGGCACATTCCTACTCTTCGGATTCTGTTGCATGATAGTAGCGACATGGGCTTATTTCTGTCTACCTGAGACAAGTGGGTTCGCTCTGGAGGACATCAAATATCTGTTCGAGCGAGACGTCATCATTCGTTCATTGCAGGACGCTCCCGGTGGAAAAATATTCTTGGGGGGGAGGCGTGTGGAATCTGTAGCTTCGTTGAAAGAGAGGCGCGTTGGAGTCGCTGGTGAGCAGGGTGAGAAGATAACTGGTCTAAATTCGGAATTGGAAGATGTTTCCTCAAAAAAATCAACATTGAAGGAAACTTCATCCGTTTGATATATAGTCTCCAAATTCTATTGTAATGCCATTTTCCCAATTCAAAAGGACCCGCTCTCGAACCGGGTCAGATGCAATTTTGGTCAGCAATGGTTTATGTTGTTTCCCCGTAAGTATGCACTAGAAGAGAACAAAACGTCACTATTTGCTCAATGCAGGATGCACCTGGCGAGATAATATTCTTGCGGTGAAGTCGAACAACGTCTGTAGTCCTGTAAAAATATACAGTGAGTAGAGGGATGATGCCGATGTGGAAGGAAGCAACCGATTACGATTCGGATTTGGCCATGAGACGGCCGCTCTTGAACAGACCAACAATATCCCTTTAAATTTAATACAGAATTACTCAATATGCTTCCAAGTATTTCGATTCCTCGAATTCCGTCTGGCCGCGGCATGAGCATGGACAGGCGGACAGAAGAGGCTATCGTTGTATTGCTTCATCAGCGACCCTGACTAGTGACTTCAGGCATGATCATGCGCTTAGCAATCTGTCCCTTCAAGTCGAGTCCCCGAATTCAACAGCTTCAACAAGTCGTGATTATTTGACCCCCGACTGGAATCAAATTGGCTCTTCAAATTTCAAACTTCAATGCTTCATGCTTCATGCGTCATGACGCAAGCTGTCAATTTTCATTTTCCAGTTCGGTCCCATTCTCACTCTCGCCCCTCCTAATGTCTTCCAGAAAAATTTCGATAACGCCTAAAACATATGCTTGTCAAGTCTCGTCCTGGAATAAGCATGCGAGTTTTGAATGCAAGGATGGATGGCAAACGGACGGGTACTTGGCATATCTTATCGTTCCAGCGGCAAGCGTTCAGCGCTCAGCTCGGCTCATGTAGCCTCGCAATCTGCAACAGCTTCGGTAGTTGACAAGTAATGCTGAAGTCGTCACGGTGTAGGAATGGTTTCCGCACTAGTACCGTCCTACGTATCAGATCGGGTACCAAGAGTATACGCTGACGCATATATTTACGATAACTGCGCGGTCTTCCCTCGGTTCTGCCTTACTGGCGTTCGCGTTTATCATTGCCAAGCGGCGTGCAGTAGAAAGAAGGTTCTCAAAGCTGCCGGAGGGAAAGTTCAAAGGGATGCTCTGAAGTTGGTATACGACACTTCCTTTCTTGTTGTCTGCCTTTCTAATCATTTATCTGTCGGCAGTCATTAACGTCCTTCGTCTCCGTATCGTAGCTCTTCATCGTGTGGTGAACACACGGAAAGGTTCATTGTCGTCGTCCTACGACGCGACGCAAGACTTGCCATCTAGAGTGTAACCGCAACCGCGAGAGAAAGACTATCCTGCCCTCTGATCTACTCCTCTGACGTCTATATCCGCTTCTACACTTATGATAACCGCTCCTCGCCCATTATACGCTTTGCTCATAATGAACGAAGAGTACGATTTCAGCCTTATTGGAAGGCATCGCCCCAATGCCGAAAAATCGGCTTGTAAATAAGCCAGGGTGACCTATCGAACCTATAGTCGCAGCCATCATCGGACGCAGAAGGAAATCCACCATCTCCATTGGCCACCTAGAGCTCGTTCGAGAAATGCGCAAAAGAGAATATGATATTGAATTGGTGCCATTTGGCAACAAATAAAATATTCGGTGAATTTTTTTCGCAGACACGGAGGTGATAGCATTTGCTATGATGAAGCGGACGATTGCTCGTCAATCGTAGCTGGGTAGAACATGCGATGGTCATCTTTATGGCTGAGAATTTAAACGTATCGTCCTTCGCTTTCTTCTTATCTGAACGCTGATTGGAAGCTTCAGTGGTTGAATGTGCGAGGTACCGTACATGAACAGGATTCGCATTCCCCAATCTGAAGAACCTTCTCTTTCCGCTGTCACACTTCTACGTAATGGCGCAGAATGCTTGTGCTATTGTTGGGGAAGGCCATATGGATCGAATTATCTCTTGCGCTTCGCGACTGGATCTTTTTCACACTCGCTTTACTTCATTGCATCTTCAGTTCGGGCGTTGTGTCTCTCAAATGTCTATTAAAACGGGCTCTCGTCTAATTGTACCAACCCAGTCCCTCAGATTGAGTTCTTGCTTACTTCTCCTCTTATCATGACGCCAGGGCAGCATATCAAAGAGGTTTCAGGTTATAACTATGCCTATGTTTTGACGGCATCGGCTTGTCTGGGAAGTGTGTTCTACGGATGGGACTTGTAAGTGTTTTCCTGACGCAGGCAAATCTTTCGATAGCTAATGGTACATTTGTAGAGGCCTGATTGGAGGAGTACTTGCGCTGGGGTCATTTCAAGAGTATTTCGGGATCGATATGAAAGACGTTGGCAAGAAAGCAATTCTACTTGGAAACATTGCCTCTATTCTCCAAGCCGGATGTTTGTAAGTTCAACCACTCATACAACCAGCTTGCTTCCTTTTAACGACGCCTTGACCCAGCTTTGGCGCTCTTGGAACCGGATATCTCTCTAGCCGATTCGGCCGAAGACTCTGTCTCATTGCATCTGGTATTGTGTATATAACTGGCGGTTTGCTTCAATGCACTGTCGGTTTGGGACCCTCGCATGCTGCTGCTCTACACGTGCTCTATATTGGCAGGTTCATTTCTGGTATCGGTGTTGGAATGATGTCCACTCTCGTGCCTTTGTATATTTCGGAATGTGTCCCTAGGACTATACGCGGGCGTTGTACCGGAGCGCTCCAATTTTCGAATAATGTCGGTCTTATGCTGAGTTGTAAGTCTAACTCATGTTATACTCCGCTGGCGGTACTAATATCTGAATGTAGGCTGGGTCAACTACAGCATATTGAAAAACGTCCCCTATGGCGAAAAGCAATGGCGAATTCCGTTGACTATCCAGTCAGTTTTTGAATGCATTATTAAAGGTTATACTGAAACTAGACTTGCGTCGTACTTTCCAGGATGATTCCTGGTCTCTTGTTCATCATGGCCATGATTTTCCAACCAGAGTCGCCAAGATGGCTTGTTGAACATGGGAAACACAAGGAGGCCGCGACGGTGCTTGCGCGTACGAGTGGCAAGGATGTTGATCATCTTACCGTAGTGCAGACACTGGAGGAGATCAAGCAAGAATTTGCTGGGAAGAAACAGTCATCGTTTTTGAGGCACATTCGCCAGATGGGTGAATCAAAGGCTGTTGCCTTGAGATGTTTTATACCACCTCTAGTGTTGTGCTTCCAACAGGTCAGACTCTTCTAACGGAAAGATTTTCTCCTTCAAACACACTTCATCCTCTCTTTTTAGTGGACAGGTACAAACGCCATCAACCTTTATGGTCCTGACATATTTCGTAATCTCGGTATCCGTGACACCAATGCGGTTTTCTTCGCAATCGGTGTTTATGGCGTCGTGAGGGTGTGTTCGATATGTTTATCCTTGGAAAATCTCTAACCTTGGGTCCGTCAATACTGCTACAGGTTGTTTCAGTTGCACTTGCCCTCACCTTTACCGTCGAACGCTTTGGACGCAAGAGGTGTTTGTTTTTTGGTGGTATTGGCCAAGGACTTACGATGTTCTGGTTGGGAGGTTATGGCGCTACTCACCAAGATGGTACTGTCAGTCCTGCGAGTTATGTTTCCATTGTTGCACTCTACTTGTATGGTGTAATCTTTTCCATGGGATGGGGCCCAATACCGTAGGTCGTCATTCGTTATTATTGATTTGGCGACTGAAGAATATTTCTTGTTAGATGGGTCGTCGCTGGAGAGGTTGCACCTAACCATGTCCGCTCCTTCGCCCTCTCCATTGCCGTTGGAGTTCACTGGTTTTTCGGGTTTGTGATATTAAAAGTGACGCCAATTATGTTGGACCGTATCAAATATGGCACGTTTCTATTCTTCGGATCCTTTTGTATGGTAGTAGCGACATGGGCTTATTTCTGTCTACCTGAGACAAGTGGGTTCGCTCTGGAGGATATCAAATATCTGTTCGAACGGGACGTCATCGTTCGTTCATTGCAGGACGCTCCAGGCGGAAAGATGTTCTTGGGAGGAAGGCGCGTAGAATCTGTAGCTTTGTTGAAAGAGAAGTGGGGCGGAATCGATAGTGAGCGGGATGAGAAGATGAATGGTCGCAATTCGAAATTGGACCAAGTTTCTTCGAAGCAACCAATATTGGAAGAATCACAATCCGTTTGATTTCCGGTAATCAAAACCCCGCCGCGATGCTTTTACCCCCCCCCAGTTGTTGACTCTTGCTTGTTGTTCTCTAGACTCCCTCGATCAGATTCGTAAATCTCTCTCCTCAGGCTGGCACTGGCTCTCGACTGTTGTCATGCTCCCTGTACGCAAAATTTGTAACCCGATCGTGTGGCTTTGTCGATTCTCATTCTCGTCTCAATTTCATTGTTCGTGGTGTTGAATGACTGCTAATACTCTCAAAAGTTTGTTCTTGTATCATTCTCGCATGGTTACTTTGTATTCTTCGTCAGTCGTTCCATGTTTTATCTCCCTGTCTTTGAAATGGCTACCAAAACTTTGGTAGAGCTGTTAATGAAATCTGACGACGGTGACGTAATGTCCCAATTTGTTCTCGCACAATTGGACATAAATTACGTTCTCTTCACCTTTGGAGTAGTTTTTCCTTGGCATTCAAGTTGTTCCACACACACTTAGAGAGGAACCCGATTTATCGTCGCGGCGTATACAACCAACTGGTTGCCGCGAACTTTTGATCGCTATGAGCTACCTATAGCTATGATCACGTCATGATGATGTTGCGGACCCAACCAGCGCTTGCCCTCCAGCTTCCATCAACACGTCATACGTCCTCCAACCCCTTCGATTTGACTCTAACTCAAGTGCAGCTAGAATTTTGAATCGTCATTCTCAAAGTTCTTTTGGCTTCACTGGCGTTAAGATTGCCACGCCTTTGCCTGCCTCGCTTTATGAACCTGCAAAAGGAAATCCAAGAGTTCTTAGATCATAGAAATGCCTATATTCTGTCGGCATCAGCCTGTCTGGGGAGTGTGTATTTCGGCTGGGATATGTGAGTGTACTTTTGTCGCTGTGATGTTGTGAAGAGCCATCTGAAGTCGTTGCAGAGGCCTAATTGGAGGTGTACTTGCGATGCAATCGTTCCAAGAGTATTTTGGTTTGGACAAAAAGAGTCCTGCTCAGAAGGCGGATATCAACGGAAATATTGTGGCCATTTTACAGGCAGGGTGCTTGTGAGTCGTGTCAACTACCTCAAAAATCATTTGCCTTAACCATACAGGTCAACGTTTAACGTGTAGCTTCGGTGCTCTCGGCGCTGGTTACATTTCTAGTCGATGGGGTCGCAAGCCATCTCTTCTCGCATCAGGTGTCATTTATATGATTGGAAGTTTGATCCAAAGTATCGTCGGTTTGAGGCGCTCACAGGCCGTCGCCCTACCTGTCTTATATTGTGGTCGGTTTATGGGTGGTCTCGGAGTAGGGATGGTGTCCGCGCTCGTACCTTCATACGTATCGGAGTCTGTGCCGAGAATGATACGTGGACGTTGTACAGGGATGATTCAATTGGCGAATAATGTTGGAATCATGTTGAGCTGTGGGTCCCGATTTTTACTTCTTACGATGGTTGAAGCTGATGAAATGGACAACTTTAAGTTTGGGTCAATTATACCTCAGCGAAGGACATTCCCTTTGGTGAAATGCAATGGCGTATTCCCTTCATTATGCAGTGGGTCAATATCTTAAATATCCAGAGGCTCTGAGCGTGCGCTAACCTACGATTTGTAGAATGATACCTGGTGTATTTTTCATCCTTGCAATGATATTCCAGCCAGAATCTCCAAGATGGCTTGTGGAACATGGGCAATATGAGGAAGCCGCGATGGTCCTTGCGCGCAACAGTGGTACGGATATAGACGATCCTGCGCTTGTACAGACCATGGAAGATATCAAGCTAGAGTTTGTCGGAAAGAAACCTCTGTCGATCTTGCAGCAGATCCGAAGGATGGGAGATTCACAACATGTCGCCCTGAGGTGTTTTATTCCTTCGCTGGTGATGTTCTTTCAACAGGTGAATCTTATTTCGTCAATCAGATTACGTCTATAACGGAGCTGAAACTGTGAATATCACACAGTGGACGGGCACAAACGCCGTCAACTATTTCAGTCCACAGATTTTTGAAAGCCTTGGAATTAAAGGTACAACTGCCACTCTTTTCGCTACTGGCGTTTATGGTGCCGTCAAGGTATGGATTAAGTATGATCACTCGCCTAAGGCTGACCAAATTCTGTAGGTAGTGTCCGTAGGAGCTGTACTAGCTTTCGCCATTGAGGGTATCGGGCGCAAGAAATGTTTACTCCTTGGCAGTATTGGGCAAGCCGTCACGATGCTTTGGTTAGGAGGCTATAGCGGAGTCTACCCGGACAACATTCAAGGGGTAATGAGTTATGTTTCGATTGTCGCGGTGTATTTATATGCTGTATTTTATAGTATTGGGTGGGGAACAATATCGTGAGTCTTTTTTATCAGTATCGTTTATTCAGATGTCATCTGAATTTCTTTTACAAGATGGGTTGTTGCGGGTGAAGTTGCTCCCAATCATTTACGTTCAGCCACGCTTTCCTTTTCGACTGGCGTCAATTGGTTGTTCGCATTCACTGTCTCCAAGCTAACGCCGATTTTGCTCGATCGTATCAAAAACGGCACCTTTTTACTCTTCGGATCGTGCTGTCTGGTTATGGTGATATGGTCTTATGTTTGTTTCCCCGAGACAAGTGGGTATGCTCTGGAAGATATGAAGTATTTATTCGAGCAGGACGTTATCATCCGCTCATTGCAGGATGCGCCTGGCGGGAAAATGTTATTGTGGGGAAGGCGAGCAGTTCCCGTAGTCCTGCTGAAAGACGGGGTGGATGGGGAGGATGATCCAGATGGGGAAGCAAATGATTACGATTCGGATTTAGACTCGAGACAGCCGCTGTTGATCAGAGCAGCGACCTCGGTTTGAATTCAACAGAGATTATTCGGATTAAATAGGCCCATAGAGGCTACCGTAGTGTTGAATTCTTTCTTCGTCAGCTCATCAAACCAACTATCCGGTAAGTTCTGTCTCGTCGACTTCAGCACCTCCGACTCGTGACTTTTCACCACTTGAGCCTTGCTTTTCCTTTTATTCAATTTTGACTCCATGCTCATACCTCCTACTACTATCCCCCAGGAAAATATGAAAACACCTACAACACTCACCAAGCCTCATTCTAGAGTAAGCATACATAACTTTGAATAGCGAAAAGGATATCAAACGGAATGGTTTCAGATGTCTTATCGTCCTGGTATGCGTTCAGTCCTGCCCAAGCACCCTCGTGATCTTAACCATCATTTGCTTTCAAATATCCTCCTCTTACCCTCTGTAGTCGACGAGCAGTGCTGAACCAACACGTTTGCTCTATGTAGCACCACAAATAAGATTCGTGAAGTGCGGCACCGCTTCTGATCAACCAAATTACAAAGATCAAAATCCTCTCCGTTCGGGGATCTGTCCCGGATTAAGTCAGGGGTTGCCTGGAGTCCGTTCCCGCATATGTCAATGTCAACAACAATCTCGGCACTCGCTAATTGATTCATTGGCCTGACTCCATAGAAGGTTCCTCATACTTGTGCCCTTCTGAGTTCTTTTACGGCTTCCTTCTCACTCTCCACCCCACCCGGGTGATGGCTCTCGTGAGATAAAATTGGAAATAAGAATTTCCTCCACGCATTTTCGCGCCAAGTCATACTTCCATGTGACACAATTCACTGGTATTCGGGTCGATCGGTTTTCATTATAAAAAGAACAATCTAACGAGGATTTAAATGCAACCTTGATATTCTTCACTGTTCCCTTCTCCTCGCCACCTTCTTTCGCGTGGGGACCACGCTGTCTACCATCCACCATGACACTCCGAGGGCAACTCCAGGAGCTCTCAAACTATAGGAATGCATATATTCTGGCCTTGTCGGCCTCGATGGGGAGTGTATTCTATGGTTGGGATATGTGAGTAAACTCTCGCCGCCGCTATATTGCACGAATGTTAACTCGACAGTTATGTAGAGGTCTAATCGGAGGTGTAATTGCACTACCTTCCTTCAGACAATATTTTGGAATAGACAAGATGACTGCGTCCGCAGTAGCTGATCTGAATGGAAATATTGTCGCTATCCTGCAAGCTGGAAGTTTGTGAGTGAAATCGAATCTTTCTTTCAATAGTAATGGCTCATAGCGCCCGTAAAGTTTTGGTGCTCTTGGTACTGGCTACATGTCCAGTCGATGGGGCCGCAAACCATCCCTTCTCGCATCCGGTGTCATTTATATTATTGGCAGTCTACTTCAATGTATCGTCGGCTTGGGAAGCTCACAGGCGGTGGGCCTGCGGGTCTTATATTTTAGCCGATTCGTGGGTGGTTATGGTGTAGGGATGGTTTCCGCGCTAGCACCGTCCTATGTATCAGAGTGTGTACCGAAGAGTATACGCGGACGCTGCACCGGAATGGTTCAGTTTGCGAACAACGTGGGGATTATGTTGAGTTGTACGTGCATCTTTCCGCTTCGTACGACCAACCGACTAATCACCTCATGTTGTTTATAGTTTGGATCAATTATAGCTCTTCGAAAGATCTTGCTTTCGGAGAGATGCAATGGCGGCTTCCTTTTATCGTTCAGTAAGTCTTTAATACATGTCTCGGGAGCAACATCCAATCAGTCTCATGAAATGCTTTTAGGATGATACCAGGAGTGCTGTTCATCTTCTTGATGTTATTCCAGCCAGAGTCGCCAAGGTGGCTTGTCGAACACGAGCAGTATGATAAAGCTGCCCTTATTCTTGCTCATACCAGTGGCAAGGACGTCAATGATCCGTCGGTTGTGCAGACGTTAGAAGAGATCAAGCAAGAGTTTGAAGGAAAGGAGAAGCTGTCAATTATGCAGCAGGTCCGCGGGATGACAGAAACACGGTATATCGCCCTAAGATGTTTTATTCCCTCGCTTGTTATGTTCTTCCAACAGGTAAGTCCCTTTTGTCCAGTTCAAAGTACGCTTAATTGAGCTAAACCCACTCTCAGTGGACAGGTACCAATGCCATCAATTACTTCAGCCCGCAAATCTTCCAAGGTCTCGGGATTGACGGAACTACTTCTTCGCTATTGGCTACCGGTGTTTATGGTGTCGTTAAAGTACGTTGGTTATGTTCTCGGGCTCTGAACGCCATTTTGACTTCGACGCTCAGGTCGTGTCCGTGGCAACGACCCTCATTTTCGCTGTAGAGAGCTTCGGACGCAAGAATTGCTTAATCGTTGGCGGTCTCGGTCAAGGACTTACAATGCTTTGGATAGGAGGATATAGTGCCATTCATCCAGAGACAACCATCGTTCCTGCGAGTTACGTTTCGATTATCGCCGTGTACTTATACGCTGTCTCTTACTGCATTGGGTGGGGACCATTAGCGTAAGTTTTCATTCCTATAGTGGAGGTATCTAGCCTCTGATTTTTATATTTTGTAGCTGGGTCGTTGCAGGGGAAGTGTCGCCTAATCATCTTCGTCCAGCTGTCCTTTCAATCTCCATCGGCGTCAATTGGTTGTTCGCGTTTATAATCTCCAAGTTGACGCCGATCATGCTTAACAACATCACCTACGGCACTTTCTTGATTTTCGGAATCTGCTGTCTGTTGATGTCAGTATGGACTTATGTTTGCCTACCCGAAACAAGTGGATATGCATTGGAGGATATTAAATATCTGTTCGAGCACGATGTAATTGTTCGATCGCTGCAGGACGCGCCAGGTGGGAAGATATTCTTGGGAGGAAGGCAAGCGGAATCAGTTGAGGAGTTGAAGAAGCGTTTTGGTGCTGTGGGAGAGGCGGAAAATGTCCGGCACTCGTCCTTGGAGAAAGTCTCCTCGAGACAGTCAACGACGAAGGAGATAGCATGATTTGTTAGTGGAGTTGTATATGTACCTCGTTCTAATGAGCATCAAAAACGTCCATTGGACGGCAACTTGAATATATATCGACGCGGATCAAAATGTTCGGCAGTCATTGCTTTCGATCAATGCTCCGAGTTAGCACACCTCTCTTTAACGCCTCAATCACCACCTATCACCCTCATCCCAATGGCATCGTACTTCCTCAACTGGCTCACATCGGGGCCCACAAGTGCTCCAGAGACCGAATCAACCACAACGACACAACCCACGAATGCCTCTGTCCCTACTCTGACTCGACACTCACCACCGCCAGACGATGAAGGCTCAGATACAGAAACGGAGCAGGACCATGAAGACGATGATTCACCTCCCTCCTTTCCCAGTTTAAACAGCGCTCAACGTGCAAAATCGCAGCCTTCGTCAACAGCACCGCCCAACTTACTACCCAAAGTCCTGACCGATACCCAGTTAATGCCTCCCCCACCTATACCTACAAAGCGTCTCCTCAATCCACCTCGCACAAATACCCCAGGATCTCTAGCTGTACCCTTGACGACTACCAAAAAGCCAGCAACGAAGAAACGTGAAAAGGTTGCGTTGGCACCGGGACACAGTCCGATGGATTGGGCTAATCTTAAGACTTCCGGCCAAGATTTGAGAGTGAGCTTATATTCTTCATACTCTCTCCTTTCGACATCTAAGCTTAAGATCAACCTAAGGGGACACATACACTGATGCGCATAACACCATCCATGTTGAAACAGCACAACAAACGTGACGATGCATGGTCCGCGATTAATGGCAAAGTATATAATATCACTCCCTACCTTCCTTACCATCCCGGCGGTGAAAGAGAATTAATGCGTTCGGCTGGTCGGGATGGTACGAAGCTTTTCGGTATGTTTTTTTTTTCAGTATGACTCGTATAATTGAGCGCGTGCTGATGGTAGATTAGCTTTGACTCATGCTTGGGTGAATGCCGAGATGATGCTTGACGCCTGTCTCGTTGGATTTCTGGTTCCAGAACCTTCGTCGTGAGAAGACTAATTAGATTATGGAACAACATATAATTTATTCCATGTATACTCCGAGGTACTACCATAATACACACAAAGATGCAGACCTTTATGATCATCAAGAATAGTATACAGTAAAGTATAATTTAAGCACGGCGAAATTCTCACCCTCTACTGATTATCAACTGTCACATTAATATGAGCAGTGTGAGCCCCAAATGATTGCTGATTTGATAACTCTGGCAATTTATCCAGCCTAGATTTCTGTAACATGACTTGCAGGTTATGCAGGTCGAAAGTATGCTGGCCTGCTTGAGGAAAGCTTGCAGAATATGTTGCATATAGAATGAAAACATATTTTGACATATCTCCAAGTTGAATAAAACGGATGAGGTTTGTTCCTTCATGAATATGTTGTTTCAATTCAACAAAAGGGACACCAGAAACCTTTACAAAACAAAAAACACATCAACCATTATACTTTCTAAGTAAAAAAAGTCGATATAGTAACTTACCAATTGTTTAGCATAAAAGGTTTGTCCGGAAACTTTGGTGGGGTTAACTTCAACAATTAATCTTCCTCCAGGAGGCCAATGGCTTTGAAACTGGCCAAGCTCTCGTATGAGATTCTCAGCCGTACCAGGTTCCTCGAGTCGTTGTCGCACAGGATCAACAGACTTAGCTAGTACACATTTCAATTTCCATGAAAGCCTTGAAGGTGCTTGTGCAATTCGGAACTTTGATCCTGTCGTAGACTCCCCATTCATTGATGCTCGGGGTAAATTCCATTCCGAAGCAACTTCTTTGCTGATCTCAAACGAGTGTTCGAACACCTCAGGTTTAGCGGAACCGTTCATCAAAAGCCAAATCCCAGGGATACCACCAAAGGGTCTCCATGGTGGCAAGACCTCTTTGGCGTCTGGTTTTGAAATGGCTGCAGCGCTTTCTACGCTGGCCATGTTCCGAGTTTGTGAATCGGATTTCGCACTACTGATAGCCCTATCTTCGGAACCATTAGCGCTAGTGTGTTGCTCCTGACCCGTCTGGCGCACTTTGATCGAATCACCTCCGGCCGGGGACAGTGCGGGGGCATGAGGTGATCGAAAATGCGAGAATGTCATGGCACTAGCAGGTGCCGAAGATGGGGTTTGGGTTGTGTGTTTATCGACGCTCATCCGATCCGTAAATGATCCGCTATGAGAGCGTCCTCTTTCCGTAGCTTGTGACCTGCCACGAGCAGAACTTTCAGGGTGCTCTCGGCCTTCATCTCTTTTAGCTTTTTCTAGCTCTTCACGTTCGAAGGCCGTTAAATAGCGTTTTCTCATACTTCCCCCAGAGTATTTTTCGGATGCGGGAGATAGACGTCTGCCGTGGCGCGTATCAGACGTCCAACGCTGATTCTCTGCAGCATCTGCTTCAAGACGATGCGGTGACCTTGAATGTCGCGACCTATATGGCGATGTTGGCGGATGAGACGAGTATGGAGATGCATGTGGAGACTTTGAGCGGCGGGGTGACCTCGAACGATGAGAAATATACGAATGACTGGGTCGGCGAGGTATATGTGGTGATGGAGGGAGACGGTGATACGAAGGCGACGGGGACCGAGGGGACCTGCTCCTCGGATTCCATCCGTTATCTGGACTCTTCCAAGGTCCCGGTGGCGAACGCGACCTAGGCCGTTTGTAGCGCCGAGTATATGGACTTGGTGACCTGGAACGCTTCCGCGGGTTACCACTAGGTTTTTCACGCGTCATGTCTGAGGGGGAAGTGAAGCCGTTGAGGTTTGATGATTGAGGAGATACAATGGACGAGGGGATCGTAATAGGAATAGGAATCGCTGATTGATCAGTGGCTAATCTCGTATCGATCGATGGCTGTTGATGTGAAGTTACAGTGAACTCTTTCGGAGTTGTATCAGATGAAGATCCACTAGAAGACGGGTGATTTGTAGATGACCTCGGCACAGGAGGCGGTTTGGCTGGCGGGGGCAAGTTTTCGACGTGTAGTTTAGTATTAAGCGGGTTTTTAATAGCGTCGGCACTATTAGAGCGAGGTTCTTGCGCTAAATGTGACTGATACGTAATCAGAGAAGTTGCTAGATTATCACAAAAAGCAGACGTCATGACAGCGTCCACACTATTGTCATGAAGGAGAGAACTAGATGGGTTATTGTGCTCCAAGAGTCGGTCATGTTTATACCGAAGAAAAGCATTTTGTTTGACCAGAGGACCGATTCTGTTCATGAGAGAGGGACGTGACCAGGAGCTCGCCAAGTCCTCACCATTCTGAGGCTTTTCCCCTTCAGAATGACATAACCCTGAACTAGTTTCTGAACCGAGTTTGGATCCGTGAGGCCTCTTGCGACTGCCAGAAGGTACGGGGCCAGTGGCATCATGTACCTCTTGTAGATGAAGCCCGGGAATCAACTTTCAAAAGTTTAAAAGAAATAATTAAACCACAGCCCGTTAGAAAGGGCCAGTAGACATACATCGGGGTCATCGACTTCGTTATACGTAGGTGGGATCAGGGTATCTCCATGATCAGTCTCGCCGCTTATGGGGGATGGACTTCGGTATAGAGTGGCCTCGTTGGCCCTGCTACTAGCAACACGATGGTTCCCCAGAATCAGACCACGAGAGTCTTCAAGACTTCCAAGCGACCGTCCTATTCGATGCCTTTTCTGATTGCGAAATTTTGTCGATTTTGAGACTGGAGAGTACGGAAAATCTGTTAGATCCATCCTGGAAAGCAGAGCGGGTTCGCCATCGGAGCGAGAGGGGGAGGGCCCGAGATGGTGCACCGACTTCCGAGGTTTCTTTGGCGGCGAAGAGGGGTGGTAGCCTGGGCGAACCCAGGTTTTGTGGCAATACACAGGCTGTTTTTCTGGCGGGGAATTGTCGCTACGAGAGTCCAGCTGGGACATGGAGGTTCAGAGCAAGCGCAGGACAGAACTCTGCATGGCGATGGCGTTGAGGTCTAGCAGTGTTACGTAAACACAGGTAGAACGTCTGAGCCAGCACTATCTGGCCTCTTCTGGACCATGGACTACAACCACTACAAGGACATCTCTGTCGACCGCGACGGCCCCGTACTCACCATATGCATTAACCGTGCCAAACGGTAAGCACAATCATCTCCTTCACTCGCCGCACTTCTCCTAACGGCAACCAGGCGGAATACCATCAACAGTAACCTCATCGAGGAGCTCATCCATGTCTTTGGGCTCGTCGACCAGGACGACCAAATTCGGGTCGCCATTCTCACTGCGGAGCCAACAGCACCCGCATTCTGCTCTGGGGTAACAATTCTTGCCAATGTTGCACTCAATACTGCTTGCTAACTTCTCTCTTTACAGGCCGACATTTCTGGTGGTTGGGATGTACTCTGGAAGCCAGATGCCGAGAAAGAGGGCCCACAAGGTAAGAGTATCACCGAGGAATTTTGCCAAGTTTACCAACCCTACTTCCAGCCCATAGAGATGATGGCGGCCGTGCCTCCATAGCTATCTACCGCTGTCGCAAAATCACCATATCCGCAGTGAATGGCCACGCAGTACGTTCATTTCACCTGGGTAGGAATGCTGCTGATTCTTTTGTTGACAGGCAGGCGCCGGACTAACGACTTTCCAACTCCCATTTGACATCCGTCTCATTTGGGCTGGTGCTAAACTCACTTTCCCTTTCGTACGACGCGGTATCGTTCCTGAAGGTAAAGCTCTATCTCATGCCACGAGCCGTGTGACTCATCCTTTGTGTACGACTCAGCTACCTCAAGCTACCTTCTACCTCGACTCCTCGGGCATTCGCGAGCCAATTCTCTGATTCTCACAGGAGAAACCGTGACTCCGGATTCACCTCACATCCGCGATCTCTACCATCAAATTCTCCCTACACGAGATGCTGTCTATCCTGCTGCCAAAGCCCTTGCCGATGAACTCGCTGCTAGTACATCTCAGGTTTCAATTGCCTTTGCCAAGGGTCTCTTACAACACCCCGGGGATAGTATTGAAGAAAACCATCTTCTCGATTCTAAGGCAATCAAGGCCACTGCTGGTAGCAAAGACGCCGCTGAAGGCGTCAAGGCTTTCTTCGAAAAACGAACACCCAAATATACAGGTGTCCTATCAAATGATTTACCTCATTGGGTCCCTTGGGTGAGCCATGCTACGCCCTCATCAGCATTTTTAGATCTCACTTTCGCATGCAGTGGCGCAGATTGGACATCAAGCATCTCAAATCCAAACTATAATGTTTTTATGAGAATAATACAAACAATGCTATGTTGCCGCTGTATCATACATAATCTATGTGTTAAAGTCTCCAATAACTTCTCTCTCGTCAGTTGCCAGCACTTCCCGCCGATCAGGGTACAAGGCGCTGATGACTTCTGTCTCCTGCCATCGTCTCTCTGCGGGATCTCCTATAGGAGCGAGGGTATAATGGATTGACAGTGCAGAAAGTACACCACCATAGGCATGCGAAATGCCAGTGTCAATAATGATAATTTTTCCATCACATCTGGAAACAATGTTCTGATATTCGTGAGTTTCAGGAATTCGAGGCCGGAGAGAAAGGTAGACAGACGTACGGTAAAGTCGGGCGTATGACCCATAATCATCCGTCGGGTCCCAGTCTTGGCTAGAACCTTCTCAACGTCCGTACATACTTTCACTTCATCGTCAAGTGCCCAACCACGATACCACACAGGCCCATTCGCATCGTACATATGTTCTTCATCTTCAGTGGTACCTGTTGTGATTATGTCAGTCAAAATTTTGCGTATCGTTAATAAGTTTTTGGGCATTACTTTGAGGAAGACCAGGGTAAGGGTATGGTGGATGTGGAGGCGGTTGTGCTCGATTTTGTAGCTTGCGCAAAAATCTCTCAGCAATTTCATTAATTCGGGTTGGGAAGGGCGTTAAATCCGGATATGTAGGTGATAATCCACCATGAACAAAGGAAAGTGCCGCATGCGAGAGAGGGTCACTCTCGCTGTGATACGTCGACAAGTCCAGTTCTCCCATATCAACATCTTCCTTCTGGTAATGCAAGTGTTTGGTAGGTGGGAACGGTGTATTGGGAGGACCGAGAGAAGGATGAAGAGGAAGGCGAGAGGCAGTAGTGTAGTTGTTTGCCCATGAACGACCGATAATGCCCGTGCTTAACACCTTTTGACGAGCAGAAATGGAACCAAAGGTTTTGAGTTCCGTGGGATACACATATCTTTCGCCGACGACAATCATAAGAGCTCATATATCTAGAAATGAAAATTCAGAACACATACCTCCAGTCACCAATAGCATTCATCCATTCATGGTTACCGAGGTGGGTTAAAACGGTTCCTCCAGTTGCAAGCGCCTGCCCACGCAATCGATCCATCCAAGCAAACAGTTTAATAGTATCATCACCTCTATAAAGAATCAAGTTAGTAGCTGAATACAAGGCATCTAGTCAAGGAGAAGCCAGACCTATCAATGATATCCCCTGTTTGCACAAAAAAGTCTACATCTCCACTCCAATCACCCTTGTCGTCCGTCACTCCGGAAAACTGGAGAACGCGCCTGGCATTAGGCAAATCGCCATGTAAATCTCCAACGGCCACGATATGACGAGTAAACTTAGTTCGCGTCTCTTCATGTAGCGACTGCTTCGCTCCGCTTGATTCCTCGGTTCCGCTGGAAGATGACCACCATATACGATGACCTAATAGTGCCTCACGAACAAATTCATTGTTGAGGTAAACTCGGCCAGCCGAAATCACTTCTGCGAGTGGAAGTAGCTTGAAGACATAAAGGAAAAGAACCGACAATGACAGTAGGAAGACGTTACGACGTGTCACTAGCATGCCTTCGCATCTGAGGTGTGAGCTCGTTGAAAGGGTTGGTTGATAAATAGACGACGCACTGTTGGGTCCTTAAATGTCGGGTTGTGACAATGCCAGCGATTCACCTGTAAGTGGCAGACAGGTGATGACCAAACCAAGGAGACAGTTGTGAGAGTCATTGCTGCATCAAAGCACGGAGTCATCCACATCAATCGAGACCCTTTCATATCATATACAATTTATTCGACAAAGTCTTTTATTTGAAAAAATACTAAATCGGTTTCACGAATGGAGGCTTTGCTGAGTCCCAAATCAAATGCTACAAAACTTTCAAAAACAAATAAAAACCGAAACCGGATCTGAACAGTTTCCAGCTGAACTCAGGTAGAGGAGTAAGATACACGTCATTTCCAAAAGACGTAGAAAGACATGATGTCCTGTAAAGTCCAAGAAATCAGCATTCCGAATTTTCTCAATCACTGATAAACACCTTACTTTGTACGTTCCGAAGATGGCAACGGCACCGAGGGGTACTGAAGAAAACATCCATTTTAAACCTTTGCATCATAACGGACAAGGAATTACTTACCGAAAGGTAATAAAATGACATATGTAAAGACTGTGTCTGCCGTAGAAATAATTGCCACACCAAGACTGGAAGGGCAGGGGTGAGTACGAAATCACAGCGAGATCCATAAGGATGTCAACACATACCCCATACCCATCAAGGCGATAACCGTGAAAGTAATTGTGCGGATAAACGCATAAATATACTTGCGCATTGTAGAAGTGATACTCCATTTCTTCTCTCGGAGCCAATTCTTATAGAGCATCCAAGCAGTGGCAGCTAATGAAACGTCAAGATAAAAATGAACTCGAAGTCTGGAAGGAAAGAAAGTATACCTTGGACACCGATGGCAATGACGCCAGTAAGAACAACTAATACTACACTCACCATAATGCTACCAGCCAATAGTCAGTCAGTCAGTCGAACAATCAGAAATCTGCACGCACGATGTGTGGTTTAGGGTGCGACAGTAATAATGCGGCGTTGAGAGCGTGAGTTGGTCTCCAGGTAAACCAACTACCTGCGAAACACTTAGCATAAATTCAGAATATAGATAATTCCCTCACTAAAACTGTCTCAAAAAATACCAAGAAAAGCACTATCCACGGTATGAAGAATAGCTACTAGAGCATCAGGAGGTAAAGGGCGATTTGAGAGGATAGATCACCAACAATAATTTCATTTCTTGATTCTGGGCCGTCTTCCCAATTATCCGACATGAACATGCGTCGGATGGAAACGTATATCTAGAAGATTAATGTAATCAAAAAAGGTGTCCGAAATGACAGACAAAAAATCATACATCAATCACGTAGGCCGCCATCGCTGTACCGATGCTAGATGATTCCATCACTTAGTGGAAGTTATCGTCACAAAAGAGACTCACAGAGGGGGCGTCGCTTGGATTATACCCACTTGTACCAGGCAAAGCCCATGATTGAGAAGATCTGTAGTTTGTTGACCCACTAACAATACCTCGCCAATCGCAAAAACAAGCATGGAAAGCATTAATGTATGCCATGTCTTCCTCCGCACGACATACGGAGAAAATAGAGGGGGAACTATTGTCATCACCAGCAGAACAATAGAAATGAACATCAAAGCATCCCATGCAATAACTTGACCATTCGGAGAGACCATCCCAACTCCCAGAGCTGGTTCGTCAAGAAGAGGAAAAAGAAGCAAGAAAGAACAAAGAAAGTCAGAAAGAAGGAGAGTTGGAAACGAACACAATTAGCCGACTCAGAGGGGAAGCCCTTTCATATGGTTTGGCCAAGAAATGAAATCACCATCAGTGTGTTGCCACGATCAAAACGAACCCCGAAATTCTGATAATTCCACCTCGCTGTCGAATTCTTCAATGACTCACGAATCTAAGGCGTAAGATTTCAATATCTCAGTGGACAAGGAACTGAGATACTTCGCTTGGTAGTAATTTAGAAGAATCGCGGGCATATAATAGGCGAAACTTGCGTACTGTGCGTAGCATGAAGATAATCTTATCCTATGAAATTCGTGTGGCCATCAATCCGCGGCTTCGCTACGATTTATGTCAGTCCTTTCATCAAACTGCTTGTCAAAGCACAGCGGACGTTCACAACAATGTATCATACCTGTGTTACCTTGGAGTATGATGGATTGCAACAATTAAGAATAGCTGTCTTATGAACTTTATGAATCCTGATTCTAACGATTAATGTCACGACTAGAAAAACAGTGATAACTTACATCCAAGGAGCAAAGAACCCCGAATGCAACTTGCTCCAATGATGAAACCAACATATCCGTGGCTTCAATGCGAGCTGAGAGCTCTCATACACCACCAATGAAAGTTCAGCCCAGCCGAGCGTCGTTCGTAAACAAGATGCAATCATCTTCTGCAGCATCAACTCCCTAGATTTGACATAGCTATTATGGCAGCGAATTCTGTTGATTTAAACGCAAGAGACGCCGTGAGGCCTAACTGAAACTCCTGGCAGGGGAATTGATGTCTCGAATCACTGTTCGGTGATATGATACTATGTTGAAATAAGTCAAGAATGATTGAGTTGATCGGAGTCTCAACTTTGCTTTATCCCTTCGTTTTGATCCCATATACTTGCTTTGTGCTCTTGCTTGCTTTGTCCCCTGAAGGCTGAGTCGCAAAACGTGAGGGCGTTAGATGTAGATGCAACCGCCAGTCATCTTTCCTTACATCTGTCTCACAAGGCTCGAAGCGGTGTTGTAAGTAGCGGAGGGAGGTCTTTGGATTGGACAGCCACCTCAAATTATCATTGTCTCAAATCTTGACCGAATATATGCCGTACCGATAGTTGGAGTGGTATATCAACACGAGATGATGTTTCCTATATCTACATCTCTTGATATGTATGCGAAAGCGCCCGGGGAAGCCAATCTCATTTGTGTTAGGTTTTTACCCGACTTCCCAGCCGTCGGCGAATTAACTCTAGATAACTTGTTGTTCGACGAACCGTTATGCAGTTCACGGGCGATGTGGATAGTCAAATTGATAAATGTCAAAGAAAGTAGTAGAAGTGAAGCTGAATTAAAGGGGCTATCTCGATTGGTTCTAGGTATGCCTTTCGTTTCGTTTCGTGCGACACATTATCCTGAGTATCCTACGTCTAACTGAACCAGATTCAGTGGGTCAAAACAGAAGTATTACTCAACGCATGCGGAAGCGTTATTGGCCTCTTGACTCCATTCAGTAAATGCTCAAGCTCCCTCGAAAAGAAATCATCTAATATTGCTGCTGGTGGATCTTGGTTTTGTAATTCAAGACCAGGAAACAAATGTTTTCTTCATTCTGCCTCTTCCAACTCTACTTCGTCACTCTCGGCCTTGTTATTCGCTTCAAATTGTTGGCGTCTTTCCTTATATTTTGGGTGCATGCTATGGATAAGGCGGTCCAGGTTCTCGACGAAGGAATCAGGGAAGCCAGCTTCCAGTTTGTGCAGCTCTTCCTTGAAAGCTGGCAAGTCATCCGTGCTTTCATGAAGATCAATGAGGAATTCGGCGATAACTTTGTCGTCAAGGTTATAATGATTTGCAAGCTCTTGGTTTATCTTGGCGACCAAGGAGACAAAATCCGAGTCAGAGCGGTCATCTTTGGCCATGGGTGGGAGGATGAGCGAACTACTGCCAACTCCTGATCATGAGCATTTCGAATCATTGATTACGTCAGAAATGGCTGTGCACACTGCACATTCTGTATGCCACCTGATGCCACCTCGACGAGGCGTCGTCAAGTCCGGAAATGCCGGGAATTCGTCAAGGAATACTTCAAAAGCAATAAACTCGAGTACAATGAAATCTGACAGTGGGAGGGAAAAACCTTTATTTTCTCCACAATCAAAATGTCCACTGTATCTACTCCACGAAGTATGTATAGTATAATCTTACTTTTAGAGGCAGCTAATATCGCCTCCTACAGATGGCAGAGGGGGTTGGGAAAATCCCATCGTCTATACGATGCGAATTTCACGTAATTTGTCGACGTAAACTGCCTTATTCAAGCCTCAACAAGCCGCGTTACGAGGAGCAAGGATGCAGTTTTGTGGTGACTCTTGCGAATACCGACAAAAACACATCAGAACGAGAGATAGTTCAACTTTCACCTCATCGACCCTGCTATCGACTGTCGAACATGGAGGCATGACACTGGAGTGCAACCTATACTCTTTATCGCGTTCGTGGCCGTCTTCTTCGTGACAACTTTCAATGTTCAAAGCCTAATTCGAAAACGGATACACAATCAAATGCATCTTACCAGCTGGTCCCACAGACTACTTGAATAGACTGAAAATCGAACATAAATCAGCTTTTGAGGATTTCAAATGGATGTATGCGGCAGATTCTTTTCGCTGCTCTACAATGGTCCGCAACTGCTAGGAAAGGGTTGCCCAAAGAAAAGAGGCAGGAACTCGACCCTCTGGAAGCAAGCAGGATACCGTCCCTAGCATGCATATTGATACCCCTGAGGTTAAAATGGCTGCCTCACTCAGGATAAAAGTAGAAAAGCCGATCAAGGAGGTGTGTCCAGCCTTGAAATTTCTGTGTAACGGCAAGGTGCTGACGAACCGTCAGGGGTTTGCTCTGTGCAGGAACGATTCATCCTCAACATTGGCAAGTCATTGCTCAAGTATCGAAACGCTTGGTTTTCAGCAACCTCAAATCAAGAAAGCGACATCATTTCTATCTCAACGATCGCCCCTACTCGTAAAACTTCTGAAGGCATTCCATTCGCTCGATGCAGTAATGGAGTATTTACTCTGACTTCACATGCCCGAGTGTGTTTTTACCTTCCCGATTTCTCTCAGTCACCAATTCATCCAATTCTTCTACTCATTCCGGGACCAGCGATGTGAAGAAGATGCATCGTCTTGTCCCTGTCAAAACTCGTATCCTAGAGTTCCTCACTGTTGACAAGCTACCGTCCAGAGAAAACACAGTGCCTCGGCTGTGGACCTCCTGCTATGTGCTAGACGAGAGTTGGAACGATAATATATGAAGTGGACAAATCTGGGCGCAGGATGCTTGATATGGATGAAGTCTTGATTCAGATTTCGGGGCATAGAAACGCCCTGGCCGCTCCAACCTGGACTTCTAGGAAGCCTCGGTAAATGGGACCTTGTCATAGTTTCTCCGTTCTTGATTATGGTCCAACAGCGAAGTTGAGGAAGCGCGCTGATATCTGCGTCTTCCCCGAATGAAAGTGGGCAGGCTACTAGAAAGAAGTCACTGTTTGATGACCAGAAGGAGATCGGAAGTAATATTGGAAAATGCAAGAGGATAGAAATGATCGGGAGCACAACACGGTCGTTCTGATTCGAAGTGTTGACCTGTTCCTCCAATGGGAGTTAACTTGTCAATGCGACTTGAGCAAGATAATCAAATATCTAGTATACAGAGTAATGCGGGACGAAACATGGTGTTGATGCCTCTTCTCGTATCAACATTTCGTCTTGACACTATTTTTAGAATGTGGTACGCCGGGAGTTTTTGGCCGCAGAGTTCTTTTAACATCGTATCTCCCGTCGCCCTTCAGATATCTTGTGATTGTCAATAAACGCTCTTGGCCTTCATGAAAGCCTTTTAACGTTTCGACGTAAAGTGTCTGACCAGATATGCCCCACGAGCGTCGACGGCATCACTTGGTCAATACCTAGCGACCCCTCCAATCATCCCGTGTCCACTTCATAAATGTGGTGCTCACTACACTCTGGTAACGCGATCAACGCGATCGATAATTTATCAGGTTCACGTTCTCCCCGGTTTCCTTCTCGTTCTTGGACAAAGGCGCCATTACCCCCGCTGATCTCATCCAAGTGTGATCAGCGACGTATATCAGAGCTGCTCTTACCCAACGTACTTAAGAACGAGTGGGGAGTCAGTTTCCCCTCACTTGTGAAGCCATTTGGGTCACTGGTATATATGGCCTCCCACTCTACCAGTCGTTCAATTATCATCACTTTCGACACCACTGCGGTTTTCGTTTCCATTCTACTGCTGCTGCTAATCTTCACCGCAGTATTCTCAACAAAAGTGACGCGGAGGGGTAGTTGGTTCAATTTCATAGTCCCTACAGCACTCTATCCTGCTGTGTACCTTCTCCAGCTCGGAAAACAGGGATATACGCAATCACCTTCGAATTCCTTGTGCATCTCGCAAGCCTTGTTGATTTACGCGTTTCCGGTATAGTATGTATGCGTCTGCTCAGCTCATCAATCAAGTACTTAAACGAGTTTCTAGTGCTATAACCGGTTTTACGTGCTTTATGTGGGAAGTCAGTATGATTTCATTTTTCTTTAAATCTCCCCCTTAGCCTGGCTGATGTATCTCCATAAGTCATATTATCTCCTCAGCTCGACCATCCTGAATAAAGGGTCGAATCCCACTACGACAAAAGCATCCAAAATTGTGGGCGACTCTTTTCTGTCAAAAATTCATTGCTGAAAGACATACCAGACTCTACTTATCCCACCATTTACCTTTTTCGTGGTTCTCATCGCTGAGATTATGGTAATTTATTCCTATAGTTCTCGATCACAAATTCTGAAGGCGAATTAAACCACAGTTAGTTCTTCTCCACCACGAAATCCGAGAGACTATTGGTTTCAATGTTGGCAGAATCTATTGTAATGCATCACACCGTGTTTTGTAAGTCAATCTCATTACTCCAAGAAGCCATCCATACGATAACACAGGAAATAAAACAAGGATGTTATTTATGGGAGCTACATGCCTTTCTCTATTCTGCGCATGGTTTTACATCTACGGTATTATCTCGAAACACATAGCCTGCCCGCCGAACCTTGGACTAACTTGATACCTAGGCACGTTAATGATGCTTCTTAAAACACACTGGCCTGCTCTGGCGACGTGTGAGGCTTGGCGACGAAAGCTGTTAATTCATAGTGCTATCCGTATTACTTTGATGACTGTTGCGGTATGCATCGGTATCATGTGAGTTCTATTACTCTGCAACTCGTGAACTCCTAAATGTCCATCTATCACCTACAGTGTGTGTATATTTGCAATTGTCGTTCCTGTTGAAATTGAGCAGCCTGCTAGTGCCTTCCAATATCTGGCACGTAAGTCATATCCAACAATTCCTACTACTCGGATGAATGATTCCTGACAAAACATTTTTTAAAAGTTCCACTGGCTGTGTTTTTGTTATTTGGGACTCAGACGGTACGGTGACTGCAGGACAGCAACCGATCGTTAATCTGATTGAAATTTTGTTTTGATATAGGATGTTTTGCGATGTTGGACATGCGGAGGATCTCGATCAGCAAAGGTATCCAATGCTTGAGGGAGTACGGGTTATACACATGCATTATACGTATTTATTGTAGTCAAGATATAAGTGTTACATTGTTACAATCTTTTATAGTGTGTTTCAGAGGCGTTTGGATCTGACGACCTTATGAGCGCCTGAGTGATATATCGCACTACAGTCATGTTTTGATTAGCACTTCGTCCATGATATACACACATGGAACCCTATTGCCGGGAGCGGCCGGGCCATTTGGGACGGATACCCCCGTGTCTAGGTGTCGCACACCTGGACCCGCACACCTAAGACTAGGAGTATGGTTTTGCCAGGGGTTTAGAAGATAGACAAAAAAAGTCATCAAGCAATTCCCCGAGTTCAACTTGATCATTGGATTAATCAAGAATCAATCAAACCTAAAAGATCATCAGATACAACGACCATCTTCAAATGTATGAAAACCCACTTACCATACTCAATTCACGTCACAAAATGAGCTGAGTTCCTCACAGATACTGCTTCGAGCGTTATAGAAATTTGAGACATCAGCGTCAAGTCCTCGTCTTCCGGAACTCTCTTGTGCCAGAAAAGCCATGCCCGAATTATGTCCTAACGACGCAAAAAGAAAATGAGATATTCCTATTCTCTTCCGAGTTATCACAGGGTACTGACCGTTTGGCTTCCAAAGACAACAGCGACGAACATTGGCACTAAGTGAAAATCGTTTAGTAATCGCATCAATTTAACCCACAAAAGAAAGCAAAAAAAAAAGACATACTGAAAGGTAAAGCCAAAGACCAGCTCCCGAGACTACTTTTGTTACAGGATACAGAATAAACACTGATACTAATGTTTCTCTTAAGATATGCGGAAAAAACTGGAACTTTATAACACTCACGCGATAGCAATTATCATTCCGATTGTCAGAATTGCGGAACGAATGTATAGGGAAAGATATCCCTGGATTGCCTTATATTTCAAATGTCGGAATTCCAACCGATTTGAGTACAGGATCATTCCAGACTGGACTATAGAAAGAGGTGGATTTCAGGAAGATCGGTCTTCTCTAGCTGGATGTACGAACCTTCGAAATAGAGCGCAATGAAGGCGGCCAATATGACCAATGTCGCACTCACGATTGTCCTGAACGAAAAGAAGTGGTCAAGGCACGAAATCAGTGATTTATAGGCTATTGACTTACGGTTCCATATGAGGTATGTGACAGAATGGGTTACCTGGTGACCATTGCGTGGAACGGATTTCCTCGCTGCTGAAAACCACGAACTGAGGTTATAACTCGATAAGCACGCAATTAGGCGCCACATGTAACGGAATTACCAATGCAACGTGGAGCGCACTAAGGGCAAGAGTTAACCAAGGGAGTATGATGAGCTGCAGGAATATAAATCAACAACAGGTGCATAATGGTTGAGAAAATTGAAGCTCACCAGTAACTCTAATCTACGTGGATTCCTAATGTGCATTTGATGTAATGGTCCGAGAGACACATAAAACTTATGAGCCAGTGGTGAGGATCAATAATATGATGAGTCCAATTTTAAACCCTACATCAATCATAAAACAGGCAGATGCGACAGCACAGCTATATATCCTGTCAGTATGGGACCTGAACGGTGCCGGGGACAACATACGCGGGTGGGCAAGCATATATGAGATTGGATTGTAAGAGGCACAATGCACGAGGAGGTTCTCTGTACTGAAATCCGAACAGAAGCATATACGAGACGCAGTATGTTATCCATTGGACCTTCTGACCGTACCAGACTTTCCTCCTTTGGACGTATGGCGAGAAGTATGCGGTTGCGACGATAGCTAAAAGAAGAACAAGAGACAGGACAGTAATGGCATCAAAGAGGGCGATGGGAGTGGGACTAGCAATAACATCCATGTTATGCTTAGAGTACAAGGGGACCGAGAACAAGAAGCATTCCCACTGTTGACCAGTTATATGGAAGCATTTGAAACAGAAGAAGCGGACACTGATAGAAGCTGATGTCGATGGTCATCATCTGATAGATTCCGCTCGTTGAAGATGCGAGCAGGTGAGGCTGTCCGTGCAGTGTCGCTTTCCTCCGGCCAATCACGTGACAGTATACATTGATCGACCGATCGTGACAGTGACGTCATGTGCGCATATCTGGTGACGCCTCCGTATTAGGGCTGCAATTCGCGGAAAGAAACAGTGGAGACAGGCTGGGAATATAAACAGAACGTCTCACATTCTGCTCCTCCACCTTCACCATCACAATGTCCATCGCTCTCCACGCACGAACAGCTCTGAGGACAACTTCGCGGGCAGCTGCCATGGCTTCCTCCCGCTTCTTGCGACACAACTCCGGCAGGTAATTAGCCCCTTTCTATCCATCTAGGAGGTTGGTCTCAATAGTTATGTTCCTCTTGTTTCCACAAATTCGCAGGGGCGCTAGCAGGTGGTCCCTTGTTGACTTCCCAGACACGAGAGTCGATGCTAACAACCACTCGCATTCAGCACGATGCATGATAACAACCCCGAGGTGGGAAGCTTAACGCACAGATCATCTAGACTCGACTGACCCATCTGTGCACACTAGCTTCTTGACCTCGAGAAACATCGCAATCTCACCAATTCGCAGCACAAAACTTCCACACCACATCAGAAGGAGGCACCGGGTTGGAACGAATACCTTGCGAGTCAATCAGAAGCAAACGTAAAGGTGAGCAGCTGTGTTATCGTTCCCTTGATAAGGCTTTGTTGACATGTTGTCAGGCTGACAGGTCATCAGCCCCTCTTAAGGACCTCCAAGCCGAGACGGTCAAGTACGTAAAGGCTCGGCATTTTGACACTGAGGCTAGCGAAAGCAACACCACCGCCTATTACACTCATGATGTCGTCTCTGGGCCTCTCTCAGGTGCTGAGGGAAAGGAAGAGGTCCATGTTCACGAAGGTAGGGATATTATCATGGCCATTGGGAGAAACTCACGTTCAGTAGAAGCACAGCTGGCAAAAAAAGTACAACCCACTGAAAGTGAAGAGGATGTGAGATTCCGGCCTTCACTTGTTCTATCACGTATATATTGACTTGATTGCAGGTAAAAGCTGATCGAGGCGAAATATAAGGCAGAACGGACTGTATAAATGCTCGTATATCTTGCAAGATGTCGAGCTCATATGTATAATTGATTGTGCATTTTTACTCTTGATTGGATTTCAATGACTGCATTAGTGAACTTTTGAAATATAGTTGACTTGTATTATCGCATCATATTCTATGCCGTTTTGTTTCTACTCTTCCGCCTCTCCAGCGACGATCACGTCATCTATCAAAAGTAATCAGTATAGACTTTGTATTGGTATGAGAAAATCGTTTACCAATCTTGAGAACAGCACGAACAAGCTAGAAAGAAGACAACGTCAGACCGGGTATACCCTTATTTTGGGACAAACATACTTGGGTGGCCAATAGATACTGCTGCCGTTTTGAAATAAGAGGATCATACACGAACTGCCTCTTCATATCTAAAACGAATTCCCTTATTAGTCACAGAAACAAAAGTTGCATCAAACGCAAAAATATATTTACCGTTGTCACCCTTATCTAGGCAATCGATTCCTAACCGTGAATTCTTCTCGGTGGTTTGTCTACTGCGGATTTCCGCAAGTGTTTCTATGGGAGACAAACCACTGTTTTCGGCGAGTGCTAAAGGAATAGCTTCCAGCGCCGAAGCGAAGGCTCGCATAGCGTATTGTTCGATTGATGGGATCTACAAAGTAAAAAAATGAATCACGGATCTTAGTATATGCTATAGCGTAGAATCTTACTTCATCAGCAGCTTTCGCGACGGCGATCGCAGAGCTAATTTCCGCTGCGCCACCACCATATACAACGCGATTGTCTACAACTAAATTTCGTACGGCACAGATGGCATCATGTAGTGCACGTTTAGCCTCTTCGACGATCTGTCAAATGATAGTCAGAAGAGGTGTTTGAAATGATAGTGGATAGTTGGCTGACCATCTTATTGCTTCCCCTGACGAAAACGGTTACCGCTCTGCTGTTGGCACAATCTTCGATGACGAGCATCTTGTCTCTTGTGGTACCAAAGGTGAGCTCGCGCACCACACCGGCAGTCCCAAGCTTTGCCGCTGTGAGATCTTCGAAACGAGGGACGATGCGACCTTGCGTGGCAATCGCAATCAACTAAATCCGAATGAGCGGTGAGACTTGTGAGCGATATCAAGCAAATACCTCGATTTCGGGGCCGCCGACCCAACGTACGGCAGGAAGCTCATTTTGAAGTAAGAGATGATTTGCTTCGTCATCAAAACCCCATTGACAGATAACCAGATTAGCACCTGTATCCTTTACCATTTTGATCATGTCGTTGAACTTTTCCTTCTCGTATTCCCTTAGCTTCTTGAATTCGTCTACACTTGAGATGTCAAGCTTGTGTTTAGTTTTGGGACGAGGGGGCTCAAAGGGGCATGTGAGGATAGCGAGTTTGGCATCTTTTACGACGGAGGGCATCTGTGAGTGCGAGAAGTCTTTGTCGATGAGAACACCTCTGATGAGTTGGGTGTCAGCAAGGGATCCGCCGACTTTGCCTTCGACTTTGATGAGGTCGAATGAGACATCTTTACGCTGTAGATCGGCCACTGTGAGGACGGCATCCACAGCGATCTGAGCAAACTGTCGGTGCTCTTTTGACACACTAGATGGTGGCAGTCAGATCGACAAAAAAAGAAGAAAGAGGACTGAGAGATACATTTTACTGCCTATACTGGTCATAGCGGTCTTGAGCAAATTTTCAGTATTGTCGAGCGAGAACTCGACATTTTCGCTTATACGATCGAGCTCTTCGACGGCGACTGCACAAGCGCGATCGAAACCGTCTGCAATCCGGATAGGATGAATTCCACGGTCGAGGAGCTCTTCACTTTTTTCTAGCAGTGCCCCGGCAAGCACTATCCGTCTGACGTGAGTTTGGGGTACGGGTCAAAATTTCGACTCGAGACATGTACCGACTACACCGGTAGTTCCGTCGCCGATTTCGTCATCTTGACTTTTTGATAGCTGGACGAGGAGTTTTGCGATCTGGTGTTCTACTTCCATCTGGCTGAGGATGGTGGCGCCATCGTTGGTGACGGAGATTTCACCATCCGGTGAGATCAGAATTTTATCAAGGCCTGCAAAAACTGATAAACAACATGATCTGCTCGCAGACAAGAGACAAACCTCGTGGGCCGAGGGAGGTGCGGATGATGTTTGCGACTGTGCGCGCGGCAAGGATGTGCGACTAGCAGGGGGCTAAGCGATAGGCAAGATAAAGAGGTGAAGACCGACCTTGATCGCCTCTGTGCCGTGCACGCGCGTCTTCCTGGACTGCTCGCGGACGATGATAAAGGGGCGGCCATACTAGAAGACGGTGAGCTGGGTCTTTCTGCGCTGGGTAGGACGCACCTCGTCTGTGGCGTAGACTGCAGAATTGGGGTCCATGGTCGCGAAACTGGGAGAAGGGTGGTGACGCGTGACTGGGTGTGACGATGGCGAATCAGCCTTGCTCGTTCTCATCTTCGTCCCATCCCACAACCCATCCCTGCCTGCTTTTCACTATTTCGAAAAAAAAAACACATGGAGCACGAGATCGACGGCTGGATCGAGCAGCTCAGCCAGTGCAAACAGCTTCCAGAGGGCGACGTCAAGAAGCTCTGCGACAAGGTTGGTTGGATAAGCCCACCTCTACCCATTATTCCTTTCGCTACATCGCTTACACCGCACGTTGTAGACACGCGAGATCTTGATGGACGAGTCCAACGTACAGCCCGTGCGGTGTCCAGTGACCGTGTGTGGTGATATCCATGGCCAATTCGTGAGTCAACAACAATTCGCACTGCTCCCTCATAGAGCGCTTATCCCCCTTGCATACCGCCCTAGCACGATCTCTCCGAACTCTTTCGCATCGGGGGCAACTCTCCGGATACCAACTACCTCTTCATGGGCGACTACGTCGATCGTGGCTACTATTCTGTCGAAACGGTGACATTGCTCGTCGCTCTCAAGCTTCGCTACAGAGACCGCGTCACCATTCTGCGCGGGAATCACGAATCCAGGCAGATTACACAAGTGTACGGCTTTTACGACGAGTGCCTTCGAAAATACGGAAACGCCAATGTGTGGCGATTCTTTACAGACCTCTTTGATTTTCTCCCTCTCACCGCCCTCATTGATAACCAAGTACGTTGCATTCACTTGACTCTATTTTATAAGCCGGCATATCCGTCATGACGGAGCGGGTCAAGCCCTCCTAGATGCTTTCTCTATGACACGAAAGTGGCTGTGGTCGTGGTGTACCGCATTAGTTTCCCATCCACTATTACTAACGTGATGACGTCTCTCCAGATCTTTTGCCTACATGGCGGCCTATCACCATCCATCGACACGCTTGACCACGTGAGGTCTATTGACCGGGTGCAGGAAGTGCCGCACGAGGGACCGATGTGCGACCTCCTGTGGTCAGATCCCGATGATCGTTGTGGTTGGGGTATTTCACCCCGTGGTGCTGGTTATACCTTTGGACAAGACATTTCGGAGGCATTCAATCATAACAATGGACTTACATTGGTCGCACGAGCCCATCAATTGGTGATGGAAGGTACTAATTCACATCTCGCTTGATCTAACTCCTTTGAATTTGACATCGATATCGTACACTGCAGGTTATAGTTGGGGTCAAGATAGAAACGTGGTGACAATCTTCAGTGCCCCTAATTACTGTTATCGCTGTGGAAATCAAGCCGCAATCATGGAAATAGACGAAAAATTATCTTACAGCTTGTAAGCGTCATTTGCAGCCACCGATCATTTCCCGAGTTGACCTTGTACTGTAGCCTACAATTTGATCCAGCCCCGCGGGCGGGTGAACCATTGGTGTCACGGAGAGTTCCTGATTATTTCCTCGTGAGTTTCGAGTTCCATCCGCAGTCGTCATGGCGTAGACGTTTCCCCGTTACATTACTGTTTCCTACAATGAGTCGGCTGACTGTATTCATAATTAGTGATCAATATCAAACGAATCAAATTAACGTACATATTAACTACTGTGTACAAGGACATCACCATAAACAAAGAAACGAGACGAGACGAAACAAGCCCGTAGTTCAATTCAAAACCCCGACCCTTACTTTCCTTCTCGTGGCCTGCAATGATGTCATGTCATGTTCATAAATACGCTCCCTCCACGGTGGCTCTTTTTGTAGTATATACATAAACTCAACTTTTTTTTTTTCCCTCCGGATTTTCATCTCTCCGTCTCCTCGCCCTCTCTGTTTTGTGTTTTTCTGCCTTCCTTACATATAGGACCCCTACTTTTAACTGTCAATCCTCTTCCCTTCCCCTTCTCTGTGCGAAGGCGTGCCAGTCTTCCTCGTTCTTTTTTTCTTTTTATTTCGCTATTGTGATAGACTACGATTCATAATGCATCGGAAAATGGACGGTTCAACACTTTCGAGTTCTCGACCCAAGGTATTCATCGTGATTCATCTTCTTAAGCTTCGCACAACACCTATATCGGTGTACGACGGAGAACGTCATTGCGCATACAAATACCAACTGGATTGCTGGATTGCTGATAGATTTAGGATGGATGGTACGTTAATTTTGAAAACCTTGACTGGTTTGGTGACGGGAGCCATGACGGTCAAAGTACAAATAAAATCCAAATTCAATATCCTCCCTCGATCATTTGTCAACAAGTTATTGTTCCGTTCAGGCAGCCAAAACTATCACAGTCAAACTACTTAAACATATTCCACGTTCATGTACTCATTTAGTAAGCCCTCTGCGTCCTTCCCCTTGCGGGGGCTGAGCGTAAATTTGAAGGGCAAGGGATGTCTGAAGTATTAGAAACATGGCCAATCAGCCGCGGCATAACTCAAGAGATTCTGAACTCACGATGTGATGGATGCAGGTGTAAACTCCGGGACTACGTCAATAGGTTTGCCTTGAGCATCCAGAGCCGGTACTATGTCAAAAATACACAGAATGGAAACAGCTGTGATCTCTAGCATTGACATCGCTTGAAGGCTACCTGGACATACCCTACATGACCCCGATGAGAATATGTCCGTCTTTGTAAGGACAGGCTATAGCATACCTTCTACCGAAACCGAATATAACATCAATTGGATTGAGTAGATCGTCATTAGCCATATCTCCATTCTTGATGAACCGTCCTGGGTCGAATTTCTCTGGGTCCGGGAAGATTTTCTCATCATGGAGCATAGCGCTGACAGAGACAACCGGTCAGACCCTCGTTGCTAGAAACATGACGAGAAAAGACTTACTATATGTTAGACATTACTATGCAATTCTTCGGAATATAGTATCCATCGTACACGTCCTCATCAGTGGTCAGATGAGGGACTCCTGAAGGCACCACTGGATTCCATCTAACAAATTCCTAGCCGTTAGAATTCGTGATAAAACGAGAGATAAACGCACCGTAGGACCTCTTTGATGACAGCAGAAAAGTATGGGAGGTCACTTAGATCGGAAAATGTTGGGAGCCTCTCGGGCCCCAGGACTGCATCAATTTCGGATTGAGCCTGGCGTTGAACGTCGTGGTTCAACAACATAGCAAGAATGAATGTCATTATAGCACCAGTAGTTGTCTCAAATCCAGCTAATAATGGTTTGAGGCTCAGGTAGGACAAACGACAATGTGCTGAAATATTAATTACCTGTAAAGATTACCATTCCAACTTCTTTGACATCGGCAATTCGGTCTTCGAAATCCGGAGCGCTACGCAATTTCTCCACGTTCGCAGAAATGAAACATTCTTGATACACTCCCTCATCCTAAACATTATGAGGCAGAAGCCCAGCATGTCCATCTATATGACCTACCATAGCGTCGAGAGTTGCTTGATAGGGTTCTTCTCTCATTGTCTCTACTTCCCGTATTATGTCACGAGCCTCCCTTTTGAATCCAGTGCCAGGAAACCAGTCGGGCAGATATTTTAGCTGCGGGATGATGTTCACAAGATATTTGCCAGGTGCAGACGCGACAGCCACGTCATTGAATGTCTTTTCTGCAAACTCGACTAACGGATCACGTTGAGTTTTCGCAGGGAGGCCATACGTCATAGACAATATTAAACTGCCGACACAACTTGAAAACAAAGGGTTAGCTTCTTTTGCTGATTATAAAGAGCAAGTGGAAAAGTACTTGGCTACATGCTCACGAGCCTCGTCTGGAGCAGTGAAAAGGTTTGGTAAGAGGGATTTTCGAACGAAGTCTAATTGCTTTTCTTGATCACGGGGCAAGTATTTTGGGTCGAAGTATCGTCGGAACACACGGCGGTGGTTCCTCCAACCGTCACCGTAAGGCATGAGTATAAAAAACCGCTTTAAGCCAATGCTGAAACGATGGTTCAGATAGGAATCTTTCACTCGAACTTTAACAACGATCGTACACCTCTGTGGTCATCTGAAATTGTGGCCTGGTCACCCCGGAGATGTCAGCTGTGCGCAGTTCGTGTACAAGCCCACGCACCGGCTTGAGTAGAGGGCTGATCGTTTCTCGAGAAGGTCTTGCGCAACACGATAGTCATTGATAATCAGAAATGGTTGGCCCATAGCCTCCAAATAGATGAATTTGGTTCCTATGAGATGAACAGATAAGGAAATCAATTACGAAGTTATTTAATGAGCTCACCTAGTTTGTTACCAAGTCGCTTGTAGTAGACATGGGCATAGGTAAGAGGCATCGACAAGGCATTACCAAGGATAGGCCATCTTACAAGACCAGGGGGTAAAGGAAGGAGCCTCTTACGACGATTACGAAAGATGCGGTAGAACAAGCCGCAGAGACAGACAAAGAAAACGTCCAGGATGAGACTGAGAACAGGCATGGCAACAAGGAAGGGACGAAGTCTAACAAGCCCGTGAGTATTCGTTCTTATAATATGTCAAGAATGTGTCCGGATCATGGAGCCTCTGACTTCTCGAAGACTATGGGCCTTCTGGTGTTTGATTTCGCCTCATGGCGGTATATTAGGTACAGGTACCTTGAATCCATCGAAAGAGCTGCAAAATGCTACAGCACTGGTGTCGGAAAAGCTCAGATGTGAAGCCATCATGCGGGGCGATGACACCCATTAAAGGCCTTTTGAGTCATATGCAGCTGAGAAAGCAAGATGACGAACGTACTATGGAATAAAATGTTCAGTTGGCTCAAACAGAGAAGACACATATAAAAATAAATAATCACATTGTTGTTTCCTTCGCATTCTTCTCTGCTTTATGTCGGGCTGGAAGGAATGAGAAGTGAAGGGTTGTACCAGGACACAACAACTCCCAAATTTATATCATTCACAAATGAAAAAGAAAAGAATTTCCCCGCGGTAGCTCCCAAGAACCTTTGAAGAATCTCTTTCATAACACTCCGGGTTGGGGCCCTGCTATGCCGATCATTCCTTCCAAATTTATCACTAACTTGCGGTCAGAATTATGATGGTGCAGAGAACAAGGTGGGAGAGAACATAGGAGTGAGAATATTTACTGTTGTATATGTATGCGCTGTTTGCGCAGCCAGCCGAAAATGATTGCTTCCTACGAGTTATCTTAGCTTGCTTTCGCAGCTGCGCATTAATCATAGCCTTTCATGATAAGAAAATACTTTTTCTCCGCAAAATAACTTCACACCTTATTAGCAATGTGCGGCCACTTTGATGGACTCCCCAAGGTATCTAATGTATCGCCATATGCATTGTTCTATTTTGATGCGGATTCAGATTTCAGAAGGTCGAGAAGTGAGAGATCCAGCGTGACTTGTCCTTGGAGTGACAGGAATGATATACCGCAAGAACGAATACTCGTGGGGCTGGGAAGACGTCCTTGCTTCGTTGTCATGCTCCTCGTCGATCTCGTCCAGGATGTTCTCTTTGTCTCCCTCTGCGGCTTCATCTCCGCATTTTTCGTGATCGTCGCCGGAGGCTCCTTCCTTTACCCCCTGGTCTTCCGAGATGGCCTATCCTGGGCAACGCGTCAATGCCTCTTACCTATGCCCATATCTACTACAAGCGACTTGGGAACAAACTAGGAGAGTGCTTCCTAGAATACCTCCATAAATAATTGGCTTATATGTTCATCTCACAGGAACCAAGTTTATTTGTTTGGGAGGCTGTGAGCCAACCATTTCTGATTCTCAATGACTATTGTGTTGCGCAAGACCCTCTCGAGAAACGATCAGCCTTTTATTCAAGCCGGTGCGCGAAACTTATGTACGAATTGCCCGAAACAGCTGACGTCCCTCCGAGGTGACTAGGCCGCAGGCTCCAATGACCGAACTTGTGTATTTGATATCATTATTGAACAAAAGTGACGGAATCCTCACAAATAGCTATTACTTCAATATGGGTCTGAAGAAGTTTTTTTATCACCATGCCCTACGACAACGGTCGGAGAGATCATCGCCGTTTATTCCAACAGTACTTTGACGCGAAATACTTACCTCGTGATCAAGAGAAGCGATTAGATTTCGTTCAAAAATCCCTTTTACCAAAACAAATTCGCGGTCCCGGAGTAGTCTAGTGAGCATGTGGCAAAATAAGGTATCACTCGCTAGGCTTACAACAATGGAAGCTTATCGTTATTCTAAAGTTGTATCGGCGGTTTAATACTGTCTATGACGTACGTACGGCCTTCCTGTGAAGACCCACCATGGTCAATTGGTCCGATTTGCAGAGAAGATGTTCAACGACGTGGCTGTCGCGTCTGCACCTTTGATAACCTTGACTTGTTTGGCGACGGAAGCCATGACGGTCAAAGTACAAATAAAATCCAAATTCAATATCCTCCTCGATCACATGTCAACAAGTCATCGTTCCGTTCAGGCGGCCAAAACTACCACAGTCAAACTGCTTAAACATATTCCACGTTCATGTACTCATTTAGTAAGCCCTCTACGTCCTTCCCCTTGCGAGGGCTGAGCGTAAATTTGAAGGGCAAGGGATGTCTGAAGCATTAGAAACATGGCCAATCAGCCGTGTCATAACTCAAGAGAATTCTGAACTCACGAAGTGATAGATGCAGGTGTAAACTCCGGGACTACGTCAATAGGTTTGCCTTGAGCATCCAGAGCCGGTACTATGTCAAAAAGACACAGAATGGAAGCAGCCGTAATCTCTAGCATTGACATTGCTTGAAGGCTACCTGGACATACTCTACATGACCTCGATGAGAATATGTCCATCTTTGTAAGGACAGGCTATAGCATACCTTCTACCGAAACCGAATACAACATCAATGGGATTGAGTATATCGTCATTAGCCATATCTCCATTCTTGATGAACCGTCCTGGGTCGAATTTCTCTGGGTTCGGGAAGATGTTCTCATCATGGAGCATGGCGCTGAAAGAGACAACCGGTCAGACCCCCGTTGCTAGAAACATGACGAGCAAAGACTTACTATATGTTAGATATTACTATGCAATTCTTCGGAATATAGTATCCGTCATACACGTCCTCATCAGTGATCAGATGAGGAACTCCTGAAGGCACCGCTGGATTCCATCTAACAAAATTCAAGTCGTTAGAATTCGTGATAGACTGAAAGAAAAACGCACCGGAGGACTTCTTTGATGACAGCAGAAAAGTAGGGGAGGTCATTTATATCAGAAAATGTTGGGAGCCTCTCAGGCCCCAGGACGGAATCAATTTCGGATTGAGCCTGGCGTTGGACGTCGGGGTTCAACAACATTGCAAGTATGAATGTCATTATAACACCATTAGTTGTCTCAAATCCAGCTAATGATGGCTTCAGGTTCAGGAAGCACCATCGACAATGTGCTGAATTACCTGCAAAGATTACCATTCCCACTTCTTTGACATCGGCAATTCGGTCTTCGAAATCGGGAGCGCTACGCAATCTCTCCACGTTCGCAGATATGAAACATTCTTGATACACTCCCTCATCCTAAACGACTATGAGCAAATAGCCCAACATGTCCATCTATACGACCTACCATAGCGCCGACAGTTGCTTGATAGGGTTCTTCTCTCATTTTGTCTACTTCCCGTACTATTTTACGAGCCTCCCTTTTGAATCCAGTGCCAGGAAACCAGTCGGGGAGATATTTTAGTTGCGGGATGATATTAACAAGATATTTTCCGGGTGCCGTCACAGCAGCCAAGCCGTTGAATGTCTGTTCTGCAAACCCGACTAACCGATCACGTCGAGTTTTCGCAGGGAGGCCATACGTCATAGACAGTATTAGACTGCCGACATAACTTAAAGATTTAGGATTAGTTTCTTTTGCTGATTCAGAAAGAGGAAGGGGAAAAGTACTTGGTTACGTGCTCACGAGCCTCTTCTGGAGCTATGAAAAGGTTTGGTAAAAGGGATTTCCGAATGAAGTCTAATTGCTTTTCTTGATCACGAGGCAAGTATTTTGAGTCAAAATACTGCCGGAACACACGGCGGTGGTTCCTCCAACCATCACCGTAGGGCATGAGAATAAAAAACCGCTTTACGCCAATGCTGAAACAATGGTTCAGCATAGGAATCTTTCACTTAACTTTAACAACGCTCGTACACCTCTGTTGTCATCTGAAATTGTGGCCTGGTCACCCAGGAGATGTCAGCTATGCGCAGTTCGTGTACAAGTCCCACGCACCGGCTTGAGTAGAGAGCTGATCGTTTCTCGAGAAGGTCTTGCGCAACACGAAAGTCATTGATAATCAGAAACGGTTGACCCACAGCCTCCAAATAAATGAATTTAGTTCCTATGAGATGAACAGATAAGGAAATCAATTATGGAGTTATTTAATGAATTCACCTAGTTTATCCCCGAGGCGCTTGTAGTAGACATGGGCATAGGTAAGAGGCATCGACAAGGCATTACCCAGGATAGGCCATCTCGGAAGACCAGGGGGCAAGGGAAGGAGGCTCTTGCGACGGTTGCGAAAGATGCGGTAGATCGAGGTGCAGAGGCAGACAAAGAGAACATCCAGGATGAGACTGAGAACAGGCATGGCAACAAGGAAGGGCTATTTGGCCATCCTCATGAGTATCCATTCTTATAATACGTCCAGTTATTTCAAGGGCGTGTCACAGGAAACCTCTGATTTCTCGAAGACTATCCTTCTGATATTGATTTCGTCTCGTGGTGATCTATTAGATACTTTGGATCCATCGCCTCAGAAAGAGCTGCAAGGAGCCACAGCACTGGCGTTGGAAAACCTTAGGTGTGAAGCCATTGTGCAGGGCGATGGCACTTATTGAACGCCTTTTGATTCATATGCAGCTGAGAAGGCAAGATAATGTACTATGAAACAAAGATGCTCAGTTGACTCTAACGTTTAGAAAAGACACATGCGAAAATAAACATTCACATTGTTGGCTCCATTCTGTTCTTGTCTGTTCTTTTTGTCATGATCGCGGATTTAATGATGTCGGGTTGGAAGGAGTTAGAAGTGGAGGGATGTACCAGGGCACAACACCCCCCGAAATTTTATCTTCATAGATGAAAAGGTTGAAAAGAATTCCCCCGCCGTAGCCTCCAAGAAACTTTGACGAATATTTTTCCACAACATTCAGGGTTTGGGGCCCTGCCATACAGATGATTCCTTTCGAATTTAGTTACTTGCAGAGAACAAGGTAAGAGAGAACATAGCAGTGGGAACGTTTACTGTTCAATGTATATATATATGTCTTCGGGCCTGTTTGCGCAGTCAGCCGAACATTCCTACGAATTACCTTGGTTTCGCAACCGCACATGAATCATAACGCTTCAGAAAATGCTTTCTCACCGCAAAATAACTTCACACCTTAATAACATTGTGCGGCCATTTTGATGGACTCTCCAAAGCATCTAATGCATCGCCATATGCATCGTTCTACTGTACCGTTACGAACCTTATGTTCACTATCACTGACATAATCGTGACAACTGTCAAACAGAATATTTTGATTTGATATTTTGATTTGATGATTTAGTACTTATTTTGATATTTTGATATTTTGATGATAGGCGCACGTCAGTGGCAGGATTCACACGGGGCATTGAAGTGACAAATAAGATTGTTTAACGAGTATTTTTGCGTTCTCTGAGTATTCTGATCAAAGCCCTCTAGTTAGGCGTGTCAGGAACACCCCTTTGACCCCTCTGATTAGGGTATGAATATGATTTCGGCAGGCACAGGTGGTTTTGACGCAGTGTCGTGCAGCTGCACAGCTTTGACAGCTGATGCGGATGGCATCCGAGCTGCTGATGGCATCTGCTGGCAGCAGCTGCCGTCCTTGATTGATGGTTCCCACGCTCCACAAACGCTCTCAAGACTCGAGCACTGATGGTACAGTACTGTACGAAGCCGAAGGTAGGTTCACTGGGTATTACGCATTACGCATCAAGTTCATTTGCATGCAAGTTCACATGCCTATGGGTAGTAAGTTCTCACAATATCTCCTTTTTGGCAATGAATATTGCAATTTCCCCCCTCGAAATTATATGCATTACGATGACCAAAATAGGTTCAGTTCACGGCGGGTATTACAGCATATGTGAACTTACGGTCGGCTGCGTGCAGTATTTCAATTTTCGATGCAATTTCAGATTCCAGAAGGAGGGATTTTGAGAAGTGAGAGATCCAGCGTGACATATCCTTGGAATAACAGGGTATATCATGAGAGCGAATACTCATGGGCCTGGGAAGACGTTCTTGTTTCGTTGTCATGGCTCTTGTCAACCTCGTCAAGGATGTTCTCTTTGTCAGTCTATGCAGCTTAATCTATCGCATTTTTCGTGATCGTCGCCGGAGGCTCCTTCCTTTACCCCCTGGTCTTCCGAGATGGCCTATCCTGGGTAATGCCTTGTCGATGCCGCTTACCTATGCCCATGTCTACTACAAGCGACTTGGGAACAAATTGGGTGAGACGATCCCAAAACTCTCCACAAATGACTGGCTGATTTGTTCATCTCATAGGAACCAAATTCATTTATGTGGAGGCTATGGGCCAACCATTTCTAATTGTCAACGACTATCGTGTCGCACAAGATCTTCTCGAGAAACGATCAGCTTTTTATTCAAGCCGGTGCGCGCAACTTATGTACGAATTACCCGAAACAGCTGACGTCCCTCCGAGGTGACTAGGCCGCAGGCTCCAATGACCGGACTTGTGTATGTATGATCATTATTAAACCCAACTGATGGAATCCTCATAAATAGCTATTACTTCAGCATGGGTGTGAAGAACATTTTTATCACCATGCCCTACGGCAACGGTTGGAGAGATCATCGCCGCCTATTCCAACAGTACTTTGACACGAAATACTTACCCCGTGATCAAGAGAAGCAATTAGAATTCGTTCAAAAATCCCTTTTACCAAATATATTCGCTGCCCCGGAAGAGTCTAGTGAGCATGTGGCAAAGTAAAGATCTCACTTGTTCTTTCAACAAAAGAAGCTTATCGTTATTTTGAAGTTGTGTCGGCGGTATAATACTGTCTATGACGTACGGCCTTCCTGTGAAGACCCACCATGATCAATTGGTCCGGTTTGCAGAGAAGGTGTTCAACGACCTGTCCGCGGTATCGGCACCGGGAAAATATCTTGTTAATATCATCCCGCAACTACGATATCTGCCAGATTGGTTTCCTGGGACCGGATTCAAAAAGGACGCACATGAAATACTACAGGCACTAGACACATTGCGGGAAGAACCGTATCAAGCGACTCTCAATACTATGGTAGACCATGTTGATAAACATGCCTTGCGATTGGCTCATAATAGATTCAGGATGAGGGAGCCGTCCACGATTGTTTCGTATCTGAAAATGTGGAGAAATTACGCAGTACACCAGATTTTGAACATCGAATCGTGGATGTCAAAGAAGTTGGAATAGCGATTTTTGCAGGTAATTCACCTCACAGCTGTTCATCCTGTCCACTGTACTTACAGCTATTAATTATCAGCTGGATTTGAGACAACGACTGGTGTTATAATGACATTCATTCTTGCTATGTTGTTGAACCACGACGTTCAACGCCAGGCTCAATCCGAAATTGATGCAGTCCTGGGGCCCGAGAGGCTCCCAACATTTTCCGATCTAAGTGACCTCCCATACTTTTCTGCTGTCCTTAAAGAAACCCTCCGGTGCGTTTTCCCTCGTTCCATCACGAATTCTAACGGCTTGGAACTTGTTAGATGGAATCCAATTGCGCCTATAGGAGTTCCTCATCTGACCACTGACGAGGACGTGTATGATGGATACTATATTCCGAAGGATTGCATAGTAATGTCTAACATATAGTAAGTCTTTTCTCGTCATATTTCTAGCAACGAGGGTCTGACCGGTTGTCTCTGTCAGCGCAATGCTCCATGATGAGAAAATCTTCCCGGACCCAGAGAAATTCGACCCAGGACGGTTCATCAAGAATGGAAATATTGTTAATGAAGATCTACTCAATCCCATTGACGTTGTATTTGGCTTTGGTAGAAGGTACGCTATAGTTTGACCTTGCAATGATGGATATATCTAATCGGGGTCATGTAGGGTATGTCCAGGTAGCCATCTAGCGATGTCAATACTAGAGATCACGGCTGCTTCCATTCTGTGTCTTTTTGACATTTTACCGGCTTTGGATACTCAAGGCAAGCCTATTGACGTAGTGCCGGAGTTTACACCCGCATCTATTACTTCGTGAGTTCGAAAATCTCTACTGGGAGCTATGAGGCGGCTGACTAGGGATCTTGCTGTTACTTCAGGCATCCTCTACCCTTCAAATTCACATTCAGCCCTCGCAAGGGGAAGGACGTGGAGGGTTTACTGGCCGAGTATATGAATGTGGATTATATATAGATAGTTTAGTAACCGTTGCTTTTTGCTGCTGAATCGATGGCTTTTTGTTTTCTCCGAATTTCCCTCTCTCTGTCTCCTCGCCCCCTCTCCTCGCCCTCTCCGTTTGTTTGTTTTTTCTACCTTCCTTATATATAGGACCCCTACTTTTAGCTGTCGATCTTATGATTTCCCCTTCTCTGAGTGCGAAGGTGTGCCAGCTTCTTCTTTCTTTCTTTCTATTCCGCTGTTGTATGTAGACTACGATTCACAATGCATCGAAAAATGGACAGTTCATCACTTTCGAATTCTCGGCACAAGCTATTCGTCATGTCTCATGATTCATCGTTCTAAGCTTCGCACAACATCTATATTGGTGTACGACGGGGAACGCTATTATGCATACAAATTCCCGATATTACGAACGGGATTGCTGCCAGGATGGATGAAAGAGCTTCCAGCTTCAAGTGCTCTTCTTGTTCGCCATTTCTTCGACGATGGAAATATTCCGAAAGGGAGGCGCAATATATTACATAACATACTGTATACACATAACCTGCAGTCGAGCATCCAAAACCAACCAAGTAAATTAACGCACAAAGTAACAACTCTCTAATGCATAGGGAATTCCTGAACCTCTTGCATACTCCGCGTCATTCTCCTCACTTCTTGTGGTATATTCATTCCTGGTGGAGGCATCCCTCTCTGCGACATTCCCGGCACCCCACCCCCAGGCATTCCGGAATTCATATTCATAGCACCCATCTGTCCCGGCGGTCCACGCATAGGCGATGCTCCTGGGTCATTATTGTAGAATTGGCCAGGTACAGCATTAAACGGTGTTCCAGGGAAACCCTGACGCATGTTCATACCAGGCGTACTAGGGAATCCACCAGGAGAAAAATTCATCTGAGGACCAGATGCGGGTGGGCCGTGTGGATGTCCTGGAACGCCTTGTACCATTTGTGGGTGCATGCCTGGGGGCATGTTGTGGAATTCGGCACGAGGATCGCCACCTCGCATGGGCGTTCGCATGCCGGGATGCATATACGCGCCTGGTGGTAGTTGTTGACCGGGATGGGAGGCTTGGAAGGCGCCAGGGTGACCTGGAAGGAATTGTTGGCCAGGATGCGACTGGACGTCGGGGATGTCATCTTCGAATTCTTTCTTGATCACTTCTGTCAATGGTGTAGAGTCGTAGTAGAGATCAGAATGTTTGTCAACATGAAACCTGAAAAGAGCGCAAGTTCAGAGACAGAACAGATCCCAAAACCCGTTCATTTCACGCACAATTGCGTTCCAATATCCCATTGAGGTCCCCGTTCAGCCCGAGCAGTCATCAGCATTGAGTTCCAATCCGAGGCACTTTCCTAGATAGAAAAAAAAACTGTGCTGTCGGTGAAAAAGACTAAAAAGAGCAGTTTTAGAGAGGAATACGCAACGACAGCAATGGCCAGGTCAGGATTTGATTGGTATGTATCGACGCGAACGGTTTTTTGCTTTGCTAGACGTTTGACTTCGGCATCGAGTTTGTTGCCTATCCGCTGTGCATTGTGCCTTGGTACGTGGATTTTGATAACCTTGACTGGTTTGGTGACGGGAGCCATATGGTCAAGCACAAACTCAAATTCAATATCCTCCTCGATCACGTGTCAACAGTTATTGTTCCGTTCAGGCGGCCAAAACTACCACAGTCAAACTACTTAAACATATTCCACGTTCATGTACTCGTTTAGTAACCCCTCTACGTCCTTCCCCTTGCGAGGGCTGAATGTACATTCGAAGGGCAAGGGATGTCTGAATTATTAGAAAAATGGCCAGTCAGCCCCGGCATAACTCAAGAGATATTGAACTTGCGAAGTAATAGATGCAGGTGTAAACTCCGGCACTACGTTAATAGGCTTGCCTTGAGCATCCAGAGTCGGTAAAATGTCAAAAAGGCACAGAATGGAAGCAGCCGTAATCTCTAGCATTGACATTGCTTGAAGGCTACCTGGACATACTCTACATGACCCCGATAAGAATATGTCCATCTTTGTAAGGACAAACTGTAGCGTACCTTCTACCGAAACCGAATACAACATCAATGGGATTGAGTATATCGTCATTAGCCATATCTCCATTATTGATGAACCGTCCTGGGTCGAATTTCTCTGGGTCAGGGAAGATCTTCTCATCATGGAGCATGGCGCTGACAGAGACAACCGGTCAGACCCTCGTTGCTAGAAACATGACGAGAGAAAACCTACTATATGTTAGACATTACTATGCAATTCTTCGGAATATAGTATCCGTCATACACGTCCTCATCAGTGGTCAGATGAGGAACTCCTGAAGGCACCGCTGGATTCCATCTAACAAATTCCAAGCCGTTAGAATTCGTGATAGAACGAGAGAAAAACGCACCGGAGGGCATCTTTAAGGACAGCAGAAAAGTATGGGAGGTCACTTAGATCAGAAAATGTTGGGAGCCTCTCAGGCCCCAGGACGGAATCAATTTCGGATTGAGCCTGGCGTTGGACGTCGGGGTTCAACAACATAGCAAGAATGAATGTCATTATAACACCAGTGGTTGTCTCAAATCCAGCTAATGATGGCTTCAGGTTCAGGAAGGACCATCGACAATGTGCTGGATTACCTCCAAAGATTACCATTCCAACTTCTTTGACATCGGCAATTTGGTCTTCGAAATCCGGAGCGCTACGCAATCTCTCCACGTTCGCAGATATGAAACATTCTTGATACACTCCCTCATCCTAAACGATTATGAGCAAATAGCCCAATATTTCCATCTATATGACCTACCATAGCGTCGATAGTTGCTTGATAGGGTTCTTCTCTCATTTTGTCTACTTCCCGTACTATTTTACGAGCCTCCCTTTTGAATCCAGTGCCAGGAAACCAGTCGGGCAGATATTTTAGTTGCGGGATGATATTAACAAGATATTTTCCCGGAGCCGACGCAGCAGCCAGGTCGTTGAATGTCTTTTCTGCAAACCCGACTAACGGATCACGTCGAGTTTTCGCAGGGAGGCCATACGTCGTCGACAGTATTGAACTGCCAACATAACTTAAAACTAAAGATTAGCTTCTTTTGCTGGTTCAGAAAGAGCAAGTGGAGAAGTACTTGGTTACGTGCTCACGAGCCCCTTCCGGAGCTATGAAAAGGTTTGGTAAAAGGGATTTCCGAATGAAGTCTAATTGCTTTTCTTGATCACGAGGCAAGTATTTTGAGTCAAAATACTGCCGGAACACACGGCGGTGGTTCCTCCAACCATCACCGTAGGGCATGATAATAAAAAGCCGCTTTACGCCAATGCTGAAACAATGGTTCAGCATAGGAATCCCTCACTTGACTTATACAACGCTCGTACACCTCTGTTGTCATCTGAAATTGTGGTCTGGTCACCCCGGGGATGTCAGTTGTTTTGCGCAGTTCGTGTACAAGTCCCACGTACCGGCTTGAGTAGAGGGCTGATCGTTTCTCGAGAAGGTCCTGCGCAACACGATAGTCATTGATAATCAGAAACGGTTGGCCCACAGCCTCCAAATAAATGAATTTAGTTCCTAGAGATGAACAAATAAGTCAATCGTTTATGGAGGTATTCTATGAGCTCACCTAATTTATCCCCAAGGCGCTTGTAGTAGACATGGGCATAGGTAAGAGGCATCGACAAGGCATTACCCAGGATAGGCCATTTCGGAAGACCAGGGGGCAAGGGAAGGAGGCTCTTGCGACGATTGCGGAAGGTGCGGTAGATCGAGGTGCAGAGACAGACAATGAGAACGTCCAGGATGAGACTGACTACAGGCATGGCAACAAGGAAGAGCCATCTGGCCAGCCTCATGAGTATTCATTCTTATAAGACGTCCAGTTATTTCAATGATGTGTCACAGGGGACCTCTGATTTCCCGAAGACTATCCTTCTGGCATTTGATTTCGTCTCGTGGCGATCTATTAGATACTTTGGATCCATGCGCCTCAGAAAGAGCTGCAAAGAGCTACAGCACTGGCATTGGAAAAACTCAGGTGTGAAGCCATTTTGCAGGGCGATGGCACTTATTGAAGGCCTTTTGATTCATATGCAGCTGAGAAAGCAAGATAACGTACTGTGAAGCAACGATGTTCAGTTGGCTCCAACAGTCAGAGAAGACACATACGAAAATAAACATTCACACTGTTGGCTCCTTGCGCTCTTCTTTGCTTTTTGTCATGATCCTGATCGCGGATTTATGTCGGGTTGGAAGGAGTGAGAAGTGGAGGGCTGTACCAGGGCACAACACCCCCCGAAATGTTCACCATCCATACATAAAAAAGAAAAGAAATTCCCCGCCGTAGCTTCCAAGTCATAAATTCTGGGTTTGGGGCCCTGCCATGCAGATGATTCCTTCCAAAATTATTAACTTGCAGAGAACAACGTAAGAGAGAACATAGCAGTGGCAATGTTTACTGTTGTCTATATAAGTCTTCGGGCCTGTTTGCGCAGCCAGCTGAACATAATTGCTTCCTACGAGTTATCTTGCTTTCGCAGCTAAACATAACCATACCTCGGTGTCTGCCTCAAATTTCTGTTTCCGTAGGAATTCGAATTCTGTTTCGCCCTTGCCTTCCATTCGTTGCCATTTGTCCAGCTGCCGCTGGAGGTCAAGATCTCTGAGTTCGTCGTTCTGACTTTTTCGAGCTCTTGGCGTGAGGACTGCGAGCCTTCGAACGGTAGATTGACACGTTCCAGTTCAGAAGGCGTTGTTGAAAGCCTAGCCTGTAATTGGACATTTTCCTCCTGTAATTTGCTGGCACTTTCCGAGAGTTAAATCAGCTTTCGCAAGAGGTGAAACAATGAATACGAACATACCTCAACATCAGCTCGTTCAGATAAAAGTTTCTCGATCCTTGTCTCTGTCGACCTCACTTCGCCGACGATTATCGCCAACTCCACCCTCTCTGCCGCCATCCTCTCCAATTCCTGCGTAGGCATAACAGTTTTTCCGCACGTCGCACTTGCTGTTCATTCGAAACATTGAGACGCTCTGTCTCCAATCCAAAACGGTAAATATGCCCATTGAACAAGTCGATAACAAGCAAGTAAGGATTTGCATTCGGTGCGCATCAACTTTCTTGCTCATGCCATTGTTTCTGATATTCGAGGACGGCTTCTTTTGAGCGTTCTTTTCCTACTGAAGCGCCTGCGCCATTTCTTTCTTGATGTGCTCGAGAGTGTAGTTACGTCGCACGAGGTCAGATATCAGGGCTTCATTGGAGGCAGAAACAGGCGGAGAGTATCAGTGCGACTCGAGGTCGCCATTGAACTCAGGGGTAAGGGACTCGTTCAGTATATGCACGTGATATGGCACTTTTCCTCCGAGTCCTCGAGGTGGTGAAATTTGTAAGTGAATGGCAACTGTAAGTGCGGTGCCTCCAAGCCGGAGTATGCGTAGGTACTGAAAATTCTTCAATACGGAAATGAATGAAAGAAAAAGGAAGATAAAAGGTAACTAATGTTATCGGTAAATGGACGACTGTGTAGATTACACCTCCTCCAGCTACTCTCGTCCTGATAACTTTCTAGTGAAATGTCCTCACGCCTAGTGGTGAACGAGCTGACGTGACCTTGTTATTTTGCATGAATGTGGCATCCGAATCCTTCGCGACATCAGGAAGGCCCACTATTCCCTCCCGTTTGCCACCGATAATGTTGGGTATCATGCACAGAATTCACAACGTTGGTATTTGTATGAAGACAATCCCGGATTATTGGGCAAGAAATAGACTCAGAGGGTACAGACGGGATTAAAACTACCCATGAACCCATGCCGGGTGCAGCCCGTATAAGGGGACCAAAGCATTCCTGTTCTCACTAAATCATGTATGATGTAACTGAGTTACGAGTGCCTCCAAGCAACAATCCTTCGGTGACTGGCAGACAATCCTCGACGTGTCAACATCGCCGCCCATTCAGCAGCAAAAACCACCACTGTTGAAAGACTACTTATGCATATTCCACATTCATAAACTCACTGAGCAAACCCTCCACGTCTTTCCCCTTGCGAGGGCTGAATGTAAATTTGAAGGGCAAGGGATGTCTGGAAATATTAGGAAAATGCCCTGTCAGCCGGCTCATAACTCCAGTGGAAATTAATGAACTCACGAAGTGATAGATGCAGGTGTAAATTCTGGAACTACGTCAATAGGTTTGCCTTGAGTATCCAAAGCCGGTAAAATGTCAAAAAGACACAGAATGGAAGCAGCCGTAATCTCTAGCATTGATATTGCTAGATGGCTACCTGGACATACCCTACGCGTCCCCGATGAGAATATGTCTATCTTTGTAAGGACAAGCTATACTGTACCTTCTGCCGAAACCGAATATCACATCCTTTGGATTGAGTAATTCATCATTGACCATGTCTCCATTCTTAATGAAACGTCCTGGGTCAAATTTCTCGGGGTCCGGGAAGACGGTCTCATCTTGGAGCATGGCACTGACAGAGACAACCGGTCAAACCCTCCCAAATCATGATAAGAAAAGACTTACTATATGTTAGACATTACTATGCAACTCTTCGGGATATAGTATCCATCATACACGTCCTCGTCAGTGGTCAGATGAGGAACACCTATAGGCACCGGTGGATTCCATCTAACAAATTTCAAGAGGTTAGAATTCACGATAGAACGAAAGATTTAAAACGCACCGTAAGACCTCTTTAATGACAGCAGAAAAGTAGGGGAGATCACTTAAATCGGAAAATGTTGGGAGTCTCTCAATCCCCAGGACGGAATCAATTTCGGATTGAGCCTGGCGTTGGACATCGTGGTTCTTCAACATAGCAAGAATGAATGTCATTATATTACCAGTAGTCGACTCGAATCCAGCTAGTTTATAATAGTTGTAAGGTCGGGCAGGATAAATTGACAATGTGGTGAATTACCTGCAAATACCGCCCGTGCAACCTCTTTGACTTCTGCGATTCGATCATCAAAATCCGGTGCATTGCACAATTTCTCTACGTTTTCGGATACGAGGCAGTCTTGAACAATTCCCTCATCCTAATAGTATGAGTTGATGGCCAAGCATGTTCACGAAAATGATTCACCATATCATCGAGAGTTACTCGATAAGGTTCTTCCCGTAATTTATCTAAATCTTGCAGTATTCCACGCGCAACCCTTTTAAATCCAGCACCAGGAAACCATTCTGGTAAAAACCGTAATTGCGGAATGATGTTAACAAGATATCTTCCCGGTGCGGTTGCGGCAGCCAAGTTGTTGAATGTTTTCTCTGCAAACCGGACCAATTGATCATGGCGGGTTTTTACAGGGAGACCATACGTCATAGACAGTATCAAGCCGCCTACACAACTTCAAAGCAACTATAAGCTTCTTTTGTTTACAAAACAAGTGAAAAAATACTTGGCCACATGTTCACGAGACTCTTCTGGAGTTGCGAAAATGTTTGGTAAAAGGGATTTTCGAACGAAGTCTAACTGCTTTTTCTGATCGCGGGGCAAGTATTTTGGGTCAAAATATCGTCGGAACACACGGCGATGCTTCCTCCACCCGTCACCGTAAGGCATGAGTAGAAAAAAGCGCTTCAAGCCGATGCTAAAGGAATAGTTGAGTGTAACAATCTTTCACTTAACCTTGATAACGATCGTACACCTCTGTAGTCATCTGAAATTGCGGTCTGGCCACCCGGGAGAGATATCAGCAGTATCGGACGACTCATATTTACGTTTCACGCACCGACTGGAGTAGAAAGCCGATCGTTCCTCGAGAAGATCTTGTGCAACGCGATAGTCGTTGATAATTAGAAATGATTGTCCCACAGCCTCCATATAGATAAATTTGGATCCTATAAGATGAATAAGTAAGCCCATTTCGAGGAGAGTCCTATGATGGCCTCACCCAGTTTCTTCCCAAGACGCTTGTAGTAGATATGGGCGTATGTAAGAGGCATGGACAAAGCGTTGCCCAGGATAGGCCATCTCGGAAGACCAGGGGGCAAGGGAAGGAGCCTCTTGCGACGATTGCGAAAGATGCAGTAGATCAAGCCGCAGAGACAGACAAAGAGAATGTCCCTGACCAGACTGAGAATGGACATGGCAACAAGAAAGGGACGACGTCTAACAAGCCCGCGAGTATTCGTTCTTATAAGATAGTGGATCCCTCACCTACTTGGAATTTTTCTTCTCGAATTCTATTTTTGCATGACGATAGAATGGTACGTCGTCAGAGGTGGTGGAATCGATCAATGATGCTCAAAGCGGCCGGCTGTCCTCTCTTACCGACACGATCGCACCTCTCGCACCTCGCCAACGTGGTACCAGATGGAATACGAGTAGCGATCGCCACTAAGCCACCCCACAAGACTCCTATGCGCAGATTTCCAGAGACTGCGCGCGCACGCTGCCACTCAGAAGTAATCTATCGCATGCACTGTCAATCAGTCTATCACTAAACGATTGAAGAGGAGATCATGCTTACACGCAACTAGATCATTTTCTTGAAGAAAAGCTGCATTTCCTGATGTGAAGCCGTTTTGCGGTCTAAAGGCGTCTGTTGAAGCTTCTGGATTCACATGCAGCTGAGAAGCAAGACAACGTACTATGAAGCAATTGCGTTCAGTTCGCGGAAGCGGAAGTAAAGAGGACATATACAACGGTAGATTTCCATTGCTATGTCCCTGCTCTTCGTCATGACTCTGATCGCAAAATAGCGGTAAGGTCTGAAGGGATAAGCTGCAGTCGAGGGCTACGACAGAACGCGACACTCTCAAAGGTTGCCCCCTACACACTTCCCCAGGACAATCACCGTCCACACACATAGACGAATGAATTCTCCTCGTCGAGATCTGGGGTCACGATTGAGGGAATCGACACAGATATTCTCATATGCTTTTGGTTAGGGGTAGAGTTTGTTGCATTCTGGGCGAATTCCGATGAGAAAGGCCACGGTGTCAAGGTCCAAGGAACACATGCAGCAACCACGGGAGTGAAGTCGCATTTCGGGCCAAGGACACTTAAAGCGGGGATGCTTTCCTTGTGATTTGATAGGTTGCGGTGTAGAGGCAGAAGAGAAAACCATCTTGAGGTGGATTGAGAATGGCATCGCTGTCATGGCTGACAGGATTCGTCGTAATATAAAGCCATGGTTTGTCTTCAAGTTGCTGAGCATGTTCCGCTGCTAGGATTGGTGCGCAATTCATGAGTATAGCTTGTCATGAAAAAAGTTTTGGTTAGATTGTCTGCTTAATGCTGATCCAACGGGGTTGAAAGGTAAATGAAAAGGGTCGGGCCGGTTCCAAATTTGACCTCTACTCATCAAGCATCCACAAGTCAGTGATAATCCACTCCCGATAAAACAAGTAGGTGTACAAAACTTGATTTATTTTCATCTCGATTAGATTGATAGGCTACTGGCGAAAAAGGTACTAGGATATGTTTGCCATGAGTGCTTGAAAGTAACGGAGGTGACAGTCGTGGCCCGCACCTTTTCATAATGCTATCATCCCAAGCAGTGACAGGAATAGCACGTTCGGGCTCATCAGCTATGTGAAGGTTCTCCAAGACATCCTCAAATTGTTCATCACCAGAAGAACTATCACTTTCTTCCTCGTCTTCTTCCTCTCCCGACACATCCTCCTCCTCCTCCTCCTCTTCGTCGTAATCCTCATAGTCAAGCTAAAACGGAATCGTTTAATGTCTGATGATAGATTGAGGTAGAGTGGGGACTCACAGGGTCATATACCACTCAGATGACAGGGCTACAACTGGGACATATCGCGATGTCTTCATAATTGGCGAGCTGCTTTCGTGCAATTTCGAAGCGATCACCATAAGTATATGGATAACGTTCCTCAGCGTCCCATATCATGTCCTCGATCTCTATCTCGTCGTAGTATGCGCCCATACCGAGCAATAGTTTAGGTGGTGGAGGTCGTTCGGAGCATAAAGATGTAAATTGACTCGGTGATCAAAAGTGTGGGATTTCTGATTAAGGTTGCTTAAGAAGGTATCATTTTCTCACATGCAATAAAGATTGGCTACCATAACGGGGATGGGATTTCATATGCGACGTCGAAAGGAAATACAGAATCATAAGGCATGGTTAAGCCGCAACGCTCTTCGAATGCTTGGAGAATATCAAATCTAAAGATCTGCAAATTTGTTTGTAGCCTGCACCAAATGTGATTAATTCTTGGGATTCGAAATACTGAAATATTGATATTTCACCTCCATAAGAAGCTTTAAAGTACCAGGCTCGCGTGCAGAATGACCAGCATCGGGAACGATATGCAAGGTCGCTTCAGGGAATACCTAGGTAAACAAAATACCAGTAAGTAAGTAAGTTTTTAACAAAGTCAAATTCCCTTGGCCAGACCTTTTTTAATGCATACGCGGTTGCAGGCTATGGTGAAGATTAGATATTGACTATCGAACAAAATGAAAACGAAGATCTTACTGGACAGGCAACGTCGTACCGCCCCTGGATCATAACAGTAGGAATATGGCGGCTATAATTGATAGACGTTAAAATGAGATAGGTTAGGAGAGAAGGAAGGCGTTCACATCTTATCAACAGAATCCTTCTCAAGCAATTGTCCATCCCTCATGAAACCCTAAGTAGCGGAAACGTTACACTTGAAATTCATTATTGAGGAGCTGTACGAACCTCATTTACAGAATAGTGGGCTATGATTCGAGCGAAAGCGCTGAAAAAAAAACAGTATTGTCCGGTTAACATGTGCGAGTGCAGAGAATTATCTAATATACTCGGCGAAATAATCATCATCGGCTAGTGCGATCAAATTCGGATCAATATATAGCTTCGAAATCGACATCCTGGAAGACACTCGAGTGAGAACAAAAAAATCCTGTAGTAAGACAAGAGATACTCACTCCCATCTCACCCATGATTTAGCCGCAGCCTTACGGGTGGCCTCATCATCCGAGTTAAGTCGCTTGTGGTAGGCAGAGATAAGATCATCTCGCTCGGACTCTGGAATGGGCGCCACAAATTCATCCCTGTGCAAGGATCAAAGAAGGGTTCGAGAAGGTGATAAGGAAGATGTAACATATCCGACTCACCATGCTTCTGGGAAGAGATGGCAAGTTCCGTTTTGAATCTGAAACTGCATTTCACTAAGATAACATGAATATCAACTGTACCAATCGATGTTATTGATGACGACCCACCTCTTGCGTAGAGTGCAAACGCCACTGCGAGGCAATCAATTCCGGAAAACTATCCAGGAGAAAATATTTCCTCACCGTATGACAAGAGACTTGACTCGATTAGGGTGAGACTTGGATGAACATCAGGGTGAGTGGTTCAACGACCCTATTTCAACGGCACTCACCTGGGCATACGCCAATGAAAGCGTGGATCCCTACCCAAGAATCAATGAACAAAGTCCAAAATGACTACAGGAGAGACACGCTTTACCCAAGATCCACCAAAAACATGCCATTTTTCAATACCCAACCTCTCTCTCAGCCTTTCAATATCGTCCACAAGATCCCATGTAGTATTCTCTTCCAAGCATCCTCTTCTACAAAATCCTGTCAGCGACATGATTTCATATCACCTCCCATTAAGAAAACTTACGGAGTAGACTTTCCCGTGCCTCGTTGGTCGAAAAGGATAATCTATATAAGTGAGTTAGTGCTTGAAGAGATAGTAAATTGCCAGCCAATTAAGCAACCTTGTATTTGTCAGGGTTGAAGAAAGTACGATCACCCGGGTTGGTCCCTCCTCCAGGGCCACCTGTTTTATGTGTAGCGATCCATTAGAAAATATGAGTGAATGATGGACCAACCGTGGAGGAAGACCACTGAAGATACGCATCAGACACGATTCGACTTACACAAGCTATGTACTCACCTGGATTCCCTTCCTTATTACCAGAAATTTCGTAACTTAAGGGATAGTATCATTAGATCGGCTTGGTATTTGGTAGAAAGAGAAAGCGACTTACTAGAGGGTGTGGATGTCGGAGACCTTGAGGGTGCCCGTTTCATAGGGTTCGATAGGCTGGTACGACATACCTGCTTGCTTACTTATTGGATAATATGAGAACCTGTTGTCGTGGACTCTGGAGAAGGCTACGCGGCCAAATGAGTCATCCGGCCCAGGACAAATAGTGCCGCCCGCATGAGACTTCTTTAGTCCCTCCTTTAATACTACTATCATAACATCATGACAAGATGAGAATTACGCACATGTGATACTGACAAGGCGCTGTAATCTAGAAAATTTAATACAACTCCCCCATCTCCCTTCCAATTCGTCGCCATAATCCAATAACCCATCATATCACCCAACACCACTTTCATTAATATTCCGATGACGATCCATTGGAAAGATCTACACCATCGTCATCCTCGTAGAGTTTGATGCATTTTGAGCGAATTCCGATGATAAAGGCCACGGTGTCAAGGTCCAAGGAACACATGCAGCAACCACGGGAATGAAGTCGCAATACACTTAAAGCGGGGATGCTTTCCTTGTGATTTGATAGGTTGCGGTGTAGAGGCAGAAGTAAAAACCATCTTGAGGTGGATTGAGAATGGCATCGCTGTCATGGCTGACAGGATACGTCGTAATATAAAGCCATGGTTGGTCTTGTTTGTTTTGAAGGTAGACGCCAAGTTGCTGAGCCTGTTCCGCTGCTACGATTGGTAGGCAATTCATGAGTATAGCTTGTCATGAAAGAAGTTTTGGTTAGATCGTCTGCTTAATGCTGATCAACGGGGTTGAAAGGTAAATGAAAGGGGTCGGGCCGATTCCAATTCTGACCTCTACTCATCAAGCATCCACAAGTCAGTGATAATCCACTCCCGATAAAACGAGCAGGTGTACAAAACTTGATTTATTTTCATCTCGATTAGATTGATAGGCTACTGGGGTAAAAGATACTAGGATATGTTCACCATGAGTGCTTGTAAGTAACAGAGGTGACAGTCGTGGCCCACACCTTTTCATAATGCTATCATCTCAAGCACTGACAGGAATAGCACGATCGGGCTCATCGGCTATGTGAAGGTTCTCCAAGGCCTCCTCGAATTGTTCATCACCAGAAGAGCTATCGCTCTCTTCCTCGTCTTCTTCCTCTCCCGACACGCCATCCTCCTCCTCCTCCTCTTCGTCGTAATCCTCATAATCAAGCTGAAACAAAACCATTCAATGTCTGGAGCTTGATTTAAGGTAGGATGAGGACTCACAGGGTCATATACCACTCTAATGACAAGGCTACAACTTGGACATATCGCGATGTCTTCATAATTAGCAAGCTGCTTTCGTGAAATCTCGAAGCGATCACCACAAGGACATGGATAATGGTAGACACGTTTCTCAGCGTCCCATGTCATGTCCTCGATCTCTATCTCGTCGTAATATGCGCCCATACCGAGCAAATAGTTTAGGTGGTGGAGGTCGTTCGGAGCATGAAGATGTAAATTGACTCGGTGATCAAAAGTGTGGGATTTCTGATTAAGGTTACTCAAGGAGGTATCATTTTCTCACACGCAATGAAGCCTGGCTACCATAACGGGGATGGAATTTCAGAACCGCGCTTGATTCAACTTGAGTACATTCGAAAGCAAATACAGAGTCATGGTTAGAACATAGTTGCTAAAACGACCGCAACGTTCTTCAAATGCTTGAAGCGTATCAAATTTAAAGATCTGCAAACTTGTCTGTAGCCTGCACCAAAAGGTGATTAATTCTTGAAATTAGAAATACTGAAAATATCGAAATCTTACCTCCACAAGAAGCTTTAAAGTACCAGGCTCGCGTGAAGAGTGACCAGCATCGGGAACAATATGCAACATCGCTTCAGGGAATACCTAGGTAGACAAAAAATTGGTAATTTAGTAAGATTTTAACACAACCAAAATTCCTTTAGCCAGACCTTTTTTAATGCATACGCGGTTGCGGGCTATAGTATGATAGAGATTAGAGATCGACTATCGAACATAATGAACGAAAATCTTACAGGACAGGCAACGTCGTACCGCCCCTGAATCATAATAGTAGGGATATGGCGGCTAAAATTGATAGACTTTAAACAAGAGATAGGTTAGGAGAGAAGGAAGGTGCTCACATCTTATCAACAGAATCCTTCTCAAGCAGTTGCCCATCCCTCATGAAGCCCTAAGTGACGGAGACGTTACACTTGAAAATTCATTATTGGGGACTTGTACGAACATCGTTTATAAAATAGTGGGCTTCAATTCGAGCGAAAGCGCTGAAAATATATATATATATGACCGGTTAATATGAGCGATCGCACAAGAATTGTCTAACATACTCGGCGAAAAAATCATCATCGGCTTGCGCGATCAAATTCGGATCAATATATAGCTTCGAAATCGACATCCTGGAAGACACTCGAGTGAGAACAAAAAAATCCTGTAGTAAGACAAGAGATACTCACTCCCATCTCACCCATGATTTAGCCGCAGCCTTACGGGTGGCCTCATCATCCGAGTTAAGTCGCTTGTGGTAGGCAGAGATAAGATCATCTCGCTCGGACTCTGGAATGGGCGCTACAAACTCATCCCTGAGTAAGGATCAAAGAAGGGTTCAAGAAGGTGATAATGAAGATATAGAATGTCTGACTCACCATGCTTCTGGGAAGAAGTGACAGGTCCCACTTTGAAGCGGAAACTGCATTTCACTAAGATAACATGAATATAAATGTTACCAATCGAAATTATACATGACGACCCACCTCTTGCGTACAGTACAAACGCCACTGGGAGGCAATCAATCTCGGAAAACTATCCAGGAGAAAATATTTTCTCACCGTATGACCAGAGACTTGACTCGGTTAGGGTGAGACTTGGATGAACATCAGGGTGAATGGTTCAACGACCCTATTTCAACGGCACTCACCTGGGCATACGCCAATGAAAGCGTGGATCCCTACCCAAGAATCAATGAACAAAGTCCAATGTGACTACAGGAGAGACACGCTTTACCCAAGATCCACCAAAAACATGCCACTTCTCAACACCCAACTTCTCTCTCAACCTTTCAATATCGTCCACAAGATCCCATGTAGTATTTTCTTCCACACATCCTCTTCTACAAGATCCCGTCAGCCATATGATTTCAAATCACGTTCGGTGGAGAAAGCTTACGGGGTAGATTTTCCGGCGCCCCGTTGGTCAAACAGGATAATCTACATGAGTGAGTTAGTGTTTGGGGAGATAGTAAACAGCCAGTGCCGGTTAAGCAACCTTGTATTTGTCAGGGTTGAAGAAAGTACGATCACCCGGGTTGGTCCCTCCTCCAGGGCCACCTGATTTTATGTGTAGCGATGCATTAGAAAATGGAGGTGAACGATGGACGGACCGTGGAGGAAGACCACTGAAGATACGCATCAGACACGATTCAACTTACACAAGCTATGTACTCACCTGGATTCCCTTCCTTATTACCAGAAATTTCGTAACTTAAGGGATAGTATTGTTAGATCGGCTTGGTACTTGGTAGAAAGAGAAAGCGACTTACTAGAGGGTGTGGATGTCGGAGACCTTGAGGGTCCCCGTTTCATAGGGTTCGATAGGCTGGTACAACATACCTGCTTGCTTACTTATTGGATAATACGAGAATGTGTTGTCGTGGGCTCTGGAGAAGGCTACGCGGCCAAATGAGTCATCCGGCCCAGGCCAAATAGTGCCGCCCGCATGATACTTCTTTACTCCTTCCTTTGATACTACTTTCATAACATCATGACAAGATGAGAATTACGCACATGTGATACCAACAAGGCGCTGTAATCTAGAGAATTAATACAACTCTTCCTCCTCTCCTTTCCAATTCCTCGCCATACACCAATAACCCTTCATAACACCCAACACCTCTTCGATTAACATCCCGATAACGATCCATTGGAAAGATAAACACCATCGTCATCCTCGCACTCTCCATCCGAATAGGGTTTCCCGATTTCAACAGCTTCACCGCGTCTAGAACATCATCAACGTGCATTAATAATCTAAAGAGGTCGGGGTAGTTTATGCTGATGGTGTCGCTTCCGCGGTAGCGTCAAGTTTTGGTGGACTGGGCGGATAGATGAGGAGGTTGCCGAGACGAGGAGGGCTGGAGCGGTTAATGAATTCCATTTGGGTCGGTAGTTTGTCCGAGGCTTGACGAAGCACTGAGAAAATATCAGTCATGGAATGAGAGAGTAAAAGGCAGAATTAAGGACCTTCACGGGCTAGTTCTTCACGAATGGGTGCGCCTCCGATTTCGAACAACACACGACCAATCGGCACACTGACGGATGATGGGTTAAAAATTGTCCACTCTGAGTGCTGCAACACACTGACCGAGTAGCCCAGTATTCAAAGGTACCTTTACCTTTACCCATACGGGTCTCATTACCCTACGGAAAACTTGGTTAACAATAGAACGGAAAGAATTCGATGGATGATATGCACCTTGACGCAGACGGGAATGTCCGGGAAGACTCGCAAGTAGACCTTTGAGCCTTTGATAATCTTGATTTTTTTCTTGATGACTTCCTCCGCGGTGAGAAGCTGTTTGGCCGTTATTCGAGCGCCATTGCTTTTTATTCTGATACCCCATTCGCCGTAGGCGAGCGTGGTGCCCTTGGTCGAGCCTCCAGTGGGGATGGGGATGCGGCCCTTGTATCGCTTTGCATACTTGACAGACTTTGGCGCGAGCTGGGTCCTGTAGCGCGCAAAGACGCGTGTGGGTGCGCAGACGGCGGCTCTGGCTGACCTGGCCAAGAGAGAGAACATACTGCTTATGTAATAGCTTACCTCCTTCCTCAAGCCATGGCGGACAGAAAACGGGCGCTCGAAGGCGGCGGCGCTGCTGGTTCTGCTGCAAAACGGCTGAAAAGGTGAGTGCATCGTGTTGTTTGGAGACGGTCTGCTGATGGTCCGTGCAGCGACAGTGTAAGTTCTGTGCCCCGAGTCTGCCTTTTCCTGCTCACCGCCCACTCAGCTGTCTGCCAATGACCTCATCATGCAAAAACGCGCGGAAGTTTCTGCCAAACTTGCAGCCATGAAGAAGTCGAATCTCGCTGGCCCAGCACCGCAAAAGACTCCCGCAATTGTTGCCCCGGTGCCGACAAAGCCCATCCCGTCCAAGCTCGCCATGCCCCCTACCCCCGCGTCCTCCACCCCCAGCTCAACGCCCAAACTCACGAAAGGGATGACACCGCCCTCTACTTCGGCCACACCCGCTGCTGTCCCCGATGACCTGGCTCGTCGAGTGGCAGAAGCCAAGAAACGTGTATCGGAGGCGCAGACGAAACTGGCAATCAAAGATAATCCTTACATGGTGCGATTGAGTCATATCTAATCCACCCGCTATTTTCTCTTACCTAGTCAAGTACAGGCCATGGCACCGACAAACAAGAAGAAGGGGTCATCGACGCCTATCGTAGAGACCCAGCCTTCCCCCGGTGCAGGTCTCAAGATGGCTGCCCACCCTCTGCTCCTTGGACCTACCACCCAAACAGCTCAATCCAAGAAGGATCGCTATAAACCCATGCAGCCCAAGTTTGCTTCCATCAAAGCCAACGTTCGCAATGCACCTACCCCTCCCCCTGCACCAACGCCCGTCGCCGTTCCCTCTCCTAGTCCGGCACTAGCTAATCCATACGCGTCGGCTGGTCCACCGAAAGATGGTACTGGGTTTGATGGTGCTCCCAGAGACAGGCATGGTCGAAACTTTAGGTTCAATCCAAAAGGAAAGTATGTTGCAATTGCCAATCAGTTGAGGCAGGAACAACAACTTGAAGCACTTAAACAACGCATTGCTGAGAGTGCTAGAAAAGCCGGATTGGATAGCGATATGGGAATTGAGAAGAATATCAAGGTAATTTTCTTTCCCCCATATATGCTGTTACGCTAATTCCATTTCTTCAAAAGCGACCGCCACCGCCTGAAGCAGAGTGGTGGGATGCTGCACTGCTCCCTACCAAGAATTACACCGATATCGAAACTTTCGGTATGGAGCAATTGAATATCAGGTCTGACGATTCACCTGTGACGTTGTACATTCAACATCCCATTCCTATACCCGCACCCGGAGACAAGAACAAGGCTGAACTCAAACCACTGAAACTTACCACAAAGGTCAGTTCAATTAATCCTCTTCCTTACATACGTGGCGCTGAATCTGGATGAACGCAGGAGCAAAAGAAACTTCGTAAACGTTCACGTAAAGAAAAACTGCAAGACAAACGCGACAGAATTCGTATGGGTCTTGCACCACCCGATCCACCAAAAGGTAAGCAAATATTTTCCATTGCTAGTTCGATGAAACCAACTCGTTTTCGTTATCTTTCTTAGTTCGCTTGGGAAACCTGATGAAGGTCCTTACATCCGACGCTATCCAAGATCCTACACGTGTTGAAGCGCGTGTACGAAGAGAAGTCGCCATGCGTAAACATACTCACGAGAAGATGAATGCTGAACGTAAATTGACCGATGAGCAACGCCGTGAAAAAATCGAATCTAAGAAATTGGATGAAGAAAAGAAGGGTATTGTTGGTGCTGTATTCAAGTACGTCCAGCAAATATATATTTTGATTTTTTCTTTCATTAACGTTTCGGTTATTATAGAATCAAAAACCTTTCTGATGGAGCACATCGATTTAAAGTTCGGAAAAATGCTGAACAAAATAATCTTACGGGCGTTTGCATTTTCAATCCTCAATTCAATGTCGTTTATGTCGAAGGCGCCGCGAAATTTATTAAGAATTACAAACGTCTCATGTTGCGTCGTCTAAAATGGACTGAACAGGCTAGACCTAGAGGTGGTGAAGCTGTCGAAATTGAGAAAGCTAACTCGGATGAGGAAGGTGAGAATGAGGGTGGTGGAGATGCTTCTGCAGGAGATGTTGTTGGGAAAGGTAAAGCTGTTGATGGAGGGGGAGTAGTGGAGGGGGAAGAAGGACATGAAAATGAGTCGTTGGAGAATAATAAATGTTGGTTGATTTGGGAAGGGACGTTGCGTGAAAGGATGTTTACGGGTTTTAAAGCGAGGAGTTGTCCGACGGAGAGAGAAGTGAAAGAGGTGTTGGGAGATTTGAAGGGTTATTGGGATATGGCGAAGAATTGGAAGGGAGAGGAGGAAGAGTTGTATTGATTTTTTTAGATTACAGTGCCTTGTTGGTATCACATGTGCGTAATTCTCATTTTGATTTTGTCATGTTATGATAGTAGTGTCAAAGGAGGGACTAAGGAGGTATTATGTTGGCGGTGGTTATTGCCCTGGATATTTGGCCTCGTACCCTTCTCCATGACAACACACGTTCTCGTATTTTCAAATGAGTAAGCAAGCAGATATGCTGTAGCAGCCTATGAAACGGGCACTCTCAAGGTCTCCACACACTCTAGAAAGCCGCTTTCTCTTAGTTTGAAGATTTCTGGTAATAAGGAAGGGAATCCAGGTGAGCACATAGTTGCACCCCTATTTTTTGAATGCAATGTTACTTATGAAACAAGCGGTCCTTAGGGAGGTGAGGGACCGACCTAGGCGATCGTACTTTGTTCAACTCTGACAAATGCAAGCTTGCTCAACCGAACACTAGTTATTTACTATTCTCCAAGGGAGTAGATTATCCTTTTCGACCGACGGGGTGCGAGAAAATCTAATCCGTAAGTTTTCTCCACCCAACGTGTAATGAATAAAAACACTTATGGCTGACGGAATTTTGTAGAAGAGGATGGCTGGAACAGAATCAATACTACGTGGGATATTGAAAGTTGAGGCAAGCTAATGGTGGCTTGTTCACCAAGTGCGTTAGACCCCCCGCCTTGCGATCACAAATATTAACCAGTTCTATAAATGCAGTTCGTAAAGCTCCGTTATGAAGTACTTCGATTGTAAAATATCCGGCCCTTAATATTCATGAGGGACGGACAATTGCTTGAGAAGCATTCCGTCGATAAAATGTGTCATATCTTGTTTGAGGAACTGACTGTTTCAGCCGCCATACTGTAAACCTACTGTTATGATCCAGGGGCGGTACAACCTGGTACAACGTCGTCTGTCCAGTAAGAGTTTCATATATTTTGTTCAAACGGAGAGACCTGATTTCCGCCATACTAAAAAAGGGTCTGATCAACACAGTTAGGTTTGCTAACTTGCTTAGAACTATTGTCTCCCTCCTGGAACGACTTTACACATTGTTCCCGATACTGGTCACTCTACCCGCGACCCTGGTATACTTTCAAAACTTCTTGTGGAAGTGAGATCTCAATTTCTCAGTTTTCCATTCTATTAACCGGTGAATTTGTTCCGCCCACTAGTACAGCCCACCGATCCCGCCGATCCCCGACCCCGTCGGGTTCATCTTAGATCTACTCTGTCAGTATCAGCCATCTAATTGTCTAGGCCCCGCATCGACCCCTATTACTATCTGAGCCGATCGCGAACTGTTTCACCAGAATTCGTAACTGAGGTTCACCCTAAACGTTAAACAGTTGTCCAAAACACGGAATTGTTATGAGCATATATGCTTCAACAAATTCTCTCAACGAGTAACGAAAAATCTTCGGCGGGGAGTATTCTATTCATTTATGACGCATGGACACGTGTAGGGTGGTTTTCCTGGGGGAAATTAAATCACTAATTTGCAATCAGACCCAGGACGAAAATCTGAGACCAATGCAAGAGAACACAACTATGTTGTATGTTTACTGTTGTATACGCTTCTCTGTTCGCCCCTACCGAACATAATTGCGTCCATAGCTGCAAACGAATCAAAAACCTTCCATAAACGCCTTTGCCCTACAAACCGGCTTCACGCCAGGAAATTACGTTTTTCAAAGTTAATGCCGTAGCATTATGCGCGTTTCTCGGTGGATCCCTTTCGTTGGGTGTGATATCAAATTCCAAATGGCGACTTTATAGGGGTGAGAGAGATCTACAGTGACACGTTGAAATAACGGGACGTATCATGAAACGATTACTCGTGGGGCTGGTTAGACGTCCTTCCTTGCTGCAATGCCCGCTCTCAGCCCCGTCAGAGACTTTCTCTTTCTCTGTCTCTGTGGTTTGTTCTATCGCATCTTTCGCAATCGTCGCAAAAGGCTCCTTCCCTTGCCTCCTGGTCTTCCGAGATGGCCTATCCTGGGCAACGCTTTGTCCATGCCTCTTACCTACGCCCATATCTACTACAAGCGTCTTGGGGACAAATTGGGTGAGACGATCCAAAAACTCTTCACGAATGACTGGCTTATTTGTTCATCTCATAGGGACCAAATTCATCTATATGGAGGCTGTAGGCCAACCAATCTTAATCATCAATGACTATAACGTCGCGCGAGATCTTCTCGAGAAACGATCAGCTTTTTACTCGAGCCGGTGCGAGAAACCTATATACGAATTGCCCGAAACTGCTGACATCTCTCCGAAATAACTAGGCCGCGGTCCCCAATGATTGAACATATGTGTGACCATTATTCCAAGTCTGAAAGATTCACATACTTAGCTATTCCTTCAGCATGGGCTTGACGCGGTTTTTCTTTACAATCATGCCTTACGGCGACCATTGGAGGAACCATCGCCGTCTGTTCCAGCGATACTTTGACATCAAAAACTTGCCCCGCGATCAAGAAAAGCAATTAGACTTCGTTCGAAAATCCCTTTTACCAAACCTTTTCGCGGCCCCAGAAGAGTCTCATGAACACATGGCAAAGTAAGACTTCACTCGCAAGGCTTACAACAAAGGAACCTTATCGTTATATTAAAGTTGTGTTGGCGGTTTAATACTATCAATGGTATATGGCCTACCTGTGAAAACCCGCCACGATCGATTGGTCCAATTTTCAGAGAAGACATTTACCGACCTGGCTGCAGTAGCGGCCCCGGGAAGATATCTTGTGAACATCATCCCGCAACTACGGTATCTGCCAGATTGGTTTCCTGGGACTGGATTCAAAAAGGACGCGCGTGACATACTGCGGGAAGTCAAAATATTGCGGGAAGAACCGTATCAAGCGACTCTCAATGCCATGGTAAGGTCACGTTGACGAACATGCTTGGCTATTGGCTCACGTTCAATTTAGAATGAAGGAGTTCTTCAACATTGTTTCGTATCCGAAAATGTGGAGAAATTGCGGGACGCACCGGATAGTGATGAACGAATTGACGATGTCAAAAACGTTGCATTATCGATTTTTAATGGCGAGTCACCACATAGGTATTTATTATCCTCAGGCTTAAATTTAGCTATCAACAGCTGGATTTGAGACAAGCGTTGGTGTTATGATGACATTCGTCCTTGCAATGTTGAAGAACCGCGAGGCTCAGCGCCAGGCCCAAATCGAAATCGATTCTGTCCTAGGACATGAGAGGCTCCCGACTTTCTCAGATCTAAGTGACCTCCCGTATCTTTCTGCCGTCGTCAAAGAAGTCCTGCGGTACGTTCTTCTCTGTGATTTTCTCATCTTACCACGGACTCTAACGCAGCGGGAATCGTCAGTTGGAATCCCATTGGACCTGTGGGAGTTCCTCATGCAACCACTGACGAGGACGTGTATGATGGATACTACATTCCAAAGGATTGCGTGGTGATGTCTAACATATAGTAAATCTTCTCTTATCGTGATCTTAACGGCGAGGGATCTGACTACATCGGATGTCTCTATCAGCGCCATGCTCCACGATGAGAACATCTTCCCGGACCCAGAGAAGTTTGACCCTGGACGGTTCATCAAGAATGGCATTATAGTCAATGATGTTCCCGATCCAACCAACATTATATTCGGTTTCGGTAGAAGGCATGCTACAGTTTGTCGCTAAAGACGTGGACAACTCCTGATCGAGAACGTGTAGGATATGTCCAGGTTCTCATATAGCAAAATCAATGCTAGAGATCACGGCCGCTTCCATTCTATGTCTCTTTGACATTTTGCCAACGCTGGACACGCAAGGCAAACCTATTGATGTGGTCCCCGAATTTTCGCCTGCATCCATTACTTCGTGAGCTCATTGATTTTTACTGGGAATTATGAGCTGTCTGACCGGGGATTGTACCAAACCTTCAGACATCCCTTGCCCTTCAAAGTTACCTTTAGTCCTCGCAAGGGGAAAGACGTAGAGGCCTTACTTCATGAGTACATGAACGTGGATTATGTTTAAGTAGTTTAAATGTGATTTTTTTTTGCTGTCGAATGGGCTGCGATGTTGACAACGTCGCGGATTGCGCGGATTGTCTGATCAAAAAAACATTATTGCTTGAAGGAACCTGTAGAACAATCGCGTCCTGCGTGGTGTAGCGAGAGCGGGTATGCTTTGGTCGCCTTATATATTGCTGCACCTGATCATTTGGGAGTGCCGCACTCGTAAGAACGCCAGCGTTGTGGATCTCCCCCAGCATTATGCATATCTGACACTCTTGATGACAAACGGGAGGAAACGGCTGCAACGAGCCGGTTCTTTCAGTATTTTGCGCGAGGATTTTATTCTAGAGCGCTGCCAGGGCTCGGTAATTGGTGCAGTCGTCCAAATCCGCTAATCACCGGGGGTAATAATGTTACTGTATCGGTATCTTCCTCTCGCTACTATAATTCAAATACTTCGACTCGGAAGCACGGCAACTACTGCCACGATGTTGTCTTTCAAACTTTACCTCTCTAAGAGGACTCTGAATTAAACGTTTAAAACTCGCGGACAAGGCTTCATTAACATCACGTGCATATTGAACGATGAGTCTCTTTCTGACTTTCTCCTAATTAAGCACTTACGGTTCAATGGCGACCTCGAGTCGTACTGATCCTCTTCCGTCTGTTTCTGCCTCCAATGAAGCCCAAATCTCTGACCTCGTGCGACGTAACCGCACTCTCGAGCACATAAAGAAAGAACTTGCACAGGAGCTTGCAGCAGAAAAAGAACGCTCAAAGGAAGCTGTCCTCGAATATCAGAAACAATGGCATGAACAAGAAAGGTTGATGCGGACCGAATGCGAATCCCTACTTTCCTGTTATCGATTTGTTCAACTGCGCACCGTTTCGGAACTGGAGTCAGAGCGTCTCAATGTTTTGAATGAACAGCAAATGCTACGTGCGGAAAAATTGTTACGCCTACAGCGGGACTTTCGAGTTACAACGTTCTATGCTCGGGAGCGCGAGTTGGAAGAGAAGATTGTGGAATTGGAGGAGGAATTGGAGAATATGGCGGCAGAGAGGATGGAGTTGGCGTCGGTGCTGCGAAAAAAGCTGGCGTTGATCGTCGGTGAAGTGAGGTCGAGAGATACAAGGATTGAGAACCTTATTTCTGAAAGAGCTGACATTGAAGTACGTTCGTATTCATCCTTCCATTTCTTACAAAAGCTAACTCGATTCTCAGAAAGATGTCAGCAAACTACGGGAGGAAAATGTCCAACTACAGGCTACCTTGTCGTCAACGTCTTCTAAGCTGGAACGCATCAATCTACAGTTCGAAGGCTCGCAGTCGTCGCGTCAAGAGCTCGAGAGTCAAAATGACGAGCTCAAAAGAAGAAATCATGATCTGCAGCGACAGCTAGATAAATGGCAACGACTGGAAGGCAAGGGCGAAACGGAACTCGAATCCCTACGGAAACAGAAGATTGAGGCAGACACCGAGATGAAGGAGTTACGAGATAAATTAAGAAAGGCTGGCGAAAGCGAAAACCTGTTAGAGAGGGAAAAGAGACGCGTCGAGCATGTAAAAGGTACTGCTCTGCAGTGGCAAGTTCGTCCAAATACTCTTTCTAGTCCCGCAATAGCCTGATTGTTTCTATAGAAAGAGGCAGAGGACGCGAACAAAAGGCTTGCCGATGCTCAGGAGGAGCTTGAGCGGTTGTTATTGGAACAGCAGAACACTAGGAATACTACTTCGAGGCCATTGAAATCTGCATCGAAGAAACCTCCTCCTTCAGATTCCGAAGGCGAGTACGAAGTGGCGGAACGTCGTAAAGCTCGTCGTCAGCGAGGGACGACGCCGGCGGGTGAGGCAGAATCTGTTCTCGAAATTCCCAATCCTCGCGCTAAGGGTGTCAAGAAGCCTAGGTCAAAGGTCATCTCTCCTATAGTGGAAGAGGAAGACTTGGAAGACTTACAAGCGGAAGAGTCACCACGGGGAGATGAGGTGGAGGAGGAGAAAGGGAGTACGAAACAACCACGGGCAAGAAGCAAAGGGAAGGCGAAGGCTATAGAAATTATAGATGATGAAGGTGCTTCCCCTGTGAAGCTGAGACGTAAAAGAAAGGCATTTGCAGATCCAGACGATGTGGAGTCGGACCAGCCGAACAAGAAAGCGGCGAAAGCGACCAAGAAACCCGGAAATACGCAGGCTGGGGACATCGAAAAGAAGCTTGGGTCGACTTCAAAAGGTTCCGAAGATCGGGCAAACGTAGGGTCTGATCTAGCACCAAAGCCGAAGAGAAAAAAGACCTTGTTTGCGGGTAGTCAACCAAGTCAGCCCATGTCATTCAACTTTGCTCCCACTGTACGTTTTTTCAACATGTCAGGTTTGAAGGAATGTCTGACCTTCTCAATTATCAGTCAGACGGAGGGTTTAATATACCCACATCCCTCCTTCCTGTGGAAGAAGCGGACGGACCTGTTCCTAAGCGGACTATCACCAGTACTTTCAGTAACATAATGGGCCCAGTGATAAACACCAGGATGACTAAACCTAAATCTTGACATGTACTTAGCTATTATCATTAGGAGACTTGTGGGCGGTGCGCTGCACGTCCTTATGTGAATATGTACAGTATGTACTCGTTTGTATTTTGCGTCACCATGGTCGGTTATGGAGTGTTTTTGATCTGACATCAGTGTTGCCATTCGAGTCTGCAGCGCTTCCACTCTTGTCTGTCTCCGACCTCCTTTTACATTCTGTCCCGATTTCCCGGAACAAGTCAATTATTCAGACATATTCTACACTCATATACTCGTCGAGCAAAATTTCTACATCCTTCCCTTTGCGAGGACTGATTTTACATTTGAAGGGTAAGGGATGCCTGAAGTATCAAAAAGATTTCCAGTCAGTCGACTTCCCAGTGGAGATTATTGAACTCACGAAGTGATGGATTCAGGTGCAAATTCCGGGACTAAATCAATAGGATTACCTTGAGCATCCAGCACCGGGAGAATGTCAAAAAGACATAGAATGGAAGTGGTAGTAATATGTAGCATTGATTTTCCTACATGGCTACCTGGGCATGCCCTAGACGTTCTTAATGAGGAATATATTCCATTTTTAGGCACTAAATATAGCATACCTTCTACCGAACCCGAACTATCTTTCATTTATTCTGTGTTTGAAATTGAATCCACGTATACACCATAGGTCCGACCCCCACTGGAAAACAGTGAATATGTGGTCAGTGGGTATCGATCCCCCTGCGGCGTGTCCAATGATAGGGGTTGTCCCACTGGAACCCAATGCACGTGAGATAGGTTTTCGCCTCGGCGGCCTGCTCAAGTTTTTGTTTCCGTAGGGGTTCGAGTTCCGTTTCGCCCTTGCCTTCCAGTCGTTGCCATTTATCTAGCTGTCGCTGCATATCGTGATTTCTTCTTTTGAGCTCTTTATTCTGACTTTCGAGGTCTTGATGCCACGACGACCGCGAGCCTTCGAACTGTAGATTGATGCGTTTCAGTTTAGAAGACGTCGATGATAGCGTATATCTATAGTTGGACATTTTCCTCCCGTAGTTTGTTGACACCTTTTTTTGGAGTTGGGTTAGTGTTGGTAAGAAATGGCAGGACGAATACGAGTATACCTCAACATCATGATCAGCTCTTTCAGATATAGGTTCTCGATCCTTGTGCCTCTCGACCTCGCTTCACCGACGATCAACGCTAGCTAATTTCGCAGCACAGACGTCAACTCTTACCTCTCTGCAGCCATTCTCTTTGATCCTCTTCCAATTCCACGTCCAATTCGCCCTCGAGCATAGAATGTTGCAATCCGAAGGCCCACTGAGACATAACAGTTTTTCCGCACGCAGCACATGCCGTTCATTCAAAACATTTAGATATTCTGTCTTCAATTTCAAAACAGCACGTAGTCGACCACAAATAGAAACAAGGATTCGCAGTCGGTGCGCATCAACTTTTCTTGTTCATGCCATTGTTTCTAATATTCGGGGACAGCCCCATTGAGCGTTCTTGTTCTGTTGCTGGCTCCTGCGCAAGTGCTTTTTCGAAATCGCGGTTACGTCGCAGAGGTCAGAGATCCAGGTTTCATTAGAGGCAGAAACAGACAGAAGAGGATCAGTACGGCTCGAGGTCGCCATTGGAAGGGCTCGTTCGCACGTGATATAGCACTTTTTCCGAGTCCGAGTCCTTGAGGTCGTGACGTTTGGAAGTCAATGGAAATTGTAAGTGCGGTGCTTCCAAGTCGATGTACTGAAAATATTTAATACGGAAAGGAGTGAAAGAAAAGGGAAATGTTATCGGCAAATGGACTCGGTCGGCTGTGCGGTGTTTTAGATCTGTTGCCAGCCCTTCCAACCTTCTTGTGTATCCCCTTTAATATTCTGTTCCGATCAGCCATGCACCATCATACTCACGCATAACGCTCAATGCATTAATTTTGACCTCATACTCCAAATCAGACTAGCCTGTTTTCCGACTTCCTTCGTTACGTCTCCTTCATTTTCCTCCCTCCTTCTCTTGGCCTATCCTCAGACGTGGCGACATGTCTACATTCAAGTGCTCGAGCAGTTATGATTCTACCTCCACCCTGGTGTCAACCTGTACTCTACCTGATCATCTGTGGTCATGCATTTGCCGATTCTTGACCAATGAGCAGATACGCCAGATGTACTCTATAAATCAACCGTTGTATCGCATTTCCATGGCTCTGCGATACCGTGAAGCTTCAATCGGGAAATTGCAGGGCGCTGGAAGTAGGGGAACAGCGCGCTGTGCGGCGATCGCGTGAGCTATTGTTGCTGGGATTGTTACCCTTGTTGTTATTAACTCCATGCCTCTCAATCAACAGAAAAAACTTCCGGTTGCGGAATAATGTCCACTCACTATCGTTCAAAGTCACTCGTTTATCTTTCGACCATGAGTCGGAAAACGGCACGCACGTCACGGACGCAGCAATGAAGAGGATAAGCAATTCTGCTTTCGTCAAACTCGCTGTATCCCATTGGAGGTCTAAAGCTCAACCCCCAACACCGTCTATTGCACCACAATTCCTTCCTTCGAACCCTGCTTCTGGTTCTGTCACAATTGGGCGTTCGTTGACGCTAAGTCGGCAAAAGACGCGAGAACAAGTAGCTCGGGATGGTATCACTGCTGCCCTTCGTGAATTCCTTAGTAGTCTCCCGAACCTCACGAACCTTGATATTCATTTTCCAAACTCGATCTGTCCATCATCCGATGAGAATGATTCAACCATCGTTCTACTACAACCACCTGGAAACGAAACTCCCTACGGCACGACTTTGAAGAATTTGACGATTACCGGCTCGGTCGTGGCTTGGAAGCAACTCATTCCACACCATTATGAATGGCCTCGTCTAGAGGCTTTCAGAGTGAGGGTAGACAGCGGCCATGAAAACCCGAATGATGATGTGTATGCCATTCGGCTGATCCTGGCACCATTTATCCGACGGCATTCGAAGACCTTGAAGATGCTATCAATTGGGTCGAAAATAGATCAAGATCTGACGTCGTTGTATGATGGTATAGGGTGTTTACTTCACCTTGAAACTCTCGAGATTGAACAGCCATCATTCACTCCGTCAAAGAATCATACTGAAGCTCTTGGTCAATTTTTGATACGACACCGGGATAATTTGACTTCGTTTAGATGGACCTTTGTCACCCCTTCAAATGTTGCCGCATCACAGACCTTTATATTGCACCCGCAAGAGTGGTTTGAACAACCACCGTATAACCTTCAACTTCCTCGTCTACGGCAAATGGCTCTTACCTTACCGGGAACCTCTAATTTATCATTCTTTGAAGGAACAAATCTCTACTGCGCCCGTCACGCGTCGACTCTTACGCACCTTTCACTAAATGGATTAATTATGAGTCTTACCCAATTCCAAGAACTTCTACTCCTTATCGGTTCAAAACGGTTAGAGAGCTTGGAAATCTCACTCGAAGTCCTCACATCCGCCGTTCTCATAAACCTCTCTACGAAATGCCCATCCCTGCAATGTTTACATCTCGCCTATTCCTCCGTGGGTCGACAAAAATCTTTGACGGAGCCGGTATTGGTGGATCCAACAGCTGGGGGAATTTTGAAAATACCCAACGTACCAATGGTTAACACTTGGCAGTTTCGCCATGATATGAGCGTTTTGGTTTTGGGGAACTGGAATGTTGGGGAATTGTATTTGAGGAAGGTTGGGGATCGGAGTTGGGAAGAGTATAAGATGGATCAGGTGGGAAGGTTGATTGTGAAAAGTTTACCGAGAGTTGAGTTTGTGAATGGCTCGTATCGAGAGGATTATGTATGAGCTGGAAGGATACCGATGCCTTGATCAACGTGTGTGATTTGTTTTTTGATACCCTTTGGACTATGGTTAAACACCTGTTTGGACACCTTACTGTAGTCTGTCGCTAGACTTTCTTGGCCTTGAATATTCCATCTTGGACATTGTCTTTCTGTTTCGATGCTGCTGCACAACTCAACGTGGAACTCGAGATTGGGCCCACAAATTCGGCAAGATCCGGGCTATTATGACATACCCATCAGTTCGCTTACATCATATCATACGCGTGTTTGGTTCCCACTTTTTCTTCCCTCTCTGTGCGTCCATCACCCTCGCCTGAAATCATTCGGGAAAGGTCAATATCTTGTACCGGGTCTTATTATGGTCAGCAGCTAACATCAGAAATCTTCAGATATAGTCATATTCTTTCGGGATTGCTGCTGTCAGCACGACGACATTATCGATCCGAACTGGATTCGCCACCTCAAAAAATTGATAGCGTCCTAGGTGTGCTCGGAGTCTTTACCTCAACATCAGCAGATCCGTTTACTATTCGATTCGCAGCGTGGAATGCTGTCATATTCCGCAGACCCAAATTTTCAAGATGGGTGCGAGGATGGTGACTCACTATTTGGCTCGCCCCCTCCCTCGCCCTCGGCAAGAGGTAGGTCACCATCGCGCACTCTGGCATCATCCAGCACCCCGCCTGGAATGTCTCAAGAATCGAGCTACAGCTCATCAGCACAAAATGTGGGGACCATTGCACTTCCTGGCTCCCATATGCATTCTGAACAATCGATCAATCCAATAGCTGCATCGTTAAGCCTGCCAGGGGGTTCGTGTACCCCTATTCTACCACGATCTTTACCGTCGAGCGAGCCGCATTCGCGTCAAAATTCTGTTGGACGCAATTCTGTTGGACGCGATGAGATGACACCTCAACCAGCCCCAGTTTCATTGTCTCGCCCTGATTCGTCTATGACTCAACGACGACCTACACCATCTCATAAGCGGGCCCCAAAACGAAAGACGAAGGAACAAATGTCTCGTCCTCCGCCACCTCCAATAGCGCTCCCTGATCCCTCGCAGCCTCTCCCGGCTCATTTTCTTCGCAGTCAACAAGCGCTACTCGGCCATGCTGGCCTTGTCGCACGGGTGAAGCCACTTCAGCTGACCATGGGCGGCACTCCCCGTGGCGCCAGTCCTTCCAATCCCATCGTACTCGACGATGGCGAAGTGGTATCCACAGAACATTCGCTGATAGGCCGACATCATTCAGACCGCACCAACGTCGTTGATCTTTCTGGGCTTCCTAAGCCTACAAACCAGGAGATTGTTGAGATGCTGATTAAACAGAAGGATATTTTTCCGGTGTTGCAGAGCATCCTGAAGCTGTTAACCGCTGGAGCTTTGGGTGGGAGAGCAGTGGCGCCTGGTCCAGTAACTTTCAACACACATCCTGCGAAGAGAGCAGGAAACATTCGTCTATTTCAGCCACCTCCCAAAAGGCGGAAGCTGAATCGCGTCCCGGCAGGCGCTGCGGATTGGGATGTTCCTTATCCGTTTCGAGAGGGTGAAGGTCCAGAAGCCTATCAACAAACCTGGCTACAGGAGCGAGGGCGTCAGTTGATATCGCAATTGATCGATTTGGTCAAAGAAGCTGCGCAAAAGGTGGCTGCTAGAAAGCATTTGGAGGATCTGGCCAAGAGGCAAAAACCTTCATCTGAAAATGGAAAGGGGATTGATGAAGATGTACCACAAAGACGAGGAGGTAAAGGAGCCAATCATTATAGAGACATGAATGATGATCAAGGTCCACTCGCACCTGTATCGCGAGATGCTCCAGAGCGGGGAGCGGGGGGTAAGGCATCATCTGCCTTGGAAAATGTGGATTCGATATTGGCATCCAAATCTGATCCCTCGGAATCTCAATTCCCCCAAGACACCAATTCAACGCCTTCCAACTCATCCTTCAATGATCTTTTCTCCGCCCTACTAGCAGCATCCGACACAAACAATCCTGGCAGTTCATCTTTTGACCCTTCAATTCCGCCTGAGTCGAATTCTGGTAGCAATTCATCTGCCGCTTTTCCCTCGTTGTCAGACGGGCATATGGAGCAATGTCTTATTGACAGTTGGATGAACATACTGCAAACTTTTCCTCTTCAAGAGGCAGGTGTCCGCGCCCGGGATTTATCTGGCTCTGATCAGTATTCATTGGATTCTCTACTTGGCTTCAATCCAAATGAGTCGTCATCTGTATTCGGCTCACCTTCCAGTGGGGATTCATCATCCTTCCCTACGACACCCTGCATGGACAATCAGCCAGCACAGCCATTTAGTTCTCTTGATCTTGACCACCTTGGAGATTCTGACTCAGCGTTCAACCTCGTAGCTGGTGCCTTGCCGACTTCTGAAAGTCTTAGGAGTAGTCCGCCTGTAACAAGTTCCGCTCCTCCAACCATAGACGTTGGTTTCGGCCTCTCACCATCATCTCGAGATACAACCAAAGAATTTGATCGAAATAGTCTCTATGAGACTCTGCAAGTCACAGAGGGCGGAACGCCTTCTGCCTCAGGCTCGGTCGCTAATAGTCTCATTGATCCACAACTCTTAGCGATGTCGCAACCCGACTTTGGCTCTCTGATACATCCATTATCTAACGGTACTCAAGATGTACTTACAAGAAACGGGGTGTCGCAGTCTTTATCGCCCGCACCTTCATCAGCAACTTGTGAATATGTCACACCCAGCTCTACCGACTGTGATATGGCGTTCCATTCGGCTGCAGGTAGCGTATCAGGTATGTGGTGACCGATTCTCCCGGCAACGTCGGACATTGACGACATGCGCAAACCAGATCTAGGGGACGAGATCCAAATGCAAATAGACCACCGGCCAGGGCGCGCAAAGAACGTTGTGAAGCACCTAATGGGCGGTGATCGTGATAGTAAAACATCGTCTGAGCCCAGTCCTCGAGTTGCAGCTCGTGAACCACCGATCGCGTCTCAACAAACCGCGCCGTCGCCATGTAATGCTTCAGTTTCGTCTGTTGCACCTCAGCCTCCTGGTGTTTTTCAGGTATTACGAGTCACAGATCTAGAGCCTCAAACGAAACCCATACAAAAGCAGAGGAAGACAGATATTTTGAAAAGAGCTGAAGAAAAGCGGGAAGAGTTGAGGGTGAAGTTGGAACAAGTCAAAATGAAACTTTGGGAGACGACAATCGAGCATGGTGCGTTGGTACATCTCATGAGGTTTTACGCGGATCCCGATCAGGCCGAGTCGGCCTCGAACGCATAAGTCCTTTGATTCTCATTTTGTTCTTCTTCCCATCATCATGGAGCTCCATTTTAATATTGCCTCGGCATTGACAACCGCATCTTGTGCATCCATTCAATTCAGTGTCTTTTATATTCTGATCTCCCCATCCGCATTACCACACGCTCAAACAAAATGTAATTATCATAGGCTCTATTAATTATAACAAGAAATTATGCCTGGCATGTGTCACCCAAAATATTCATCAACCTTACACGGCCGGCTTGAAAAATCAGTGTTCTGGAAGACTACAAAAAACGCTATCGCTGATGATAACTGCCAGATAACTGCTCTCCTCGTGGTACTCATCTATCCATGATCATTCTTTAAAAAGACACATGTTTTTTTGCACAAGGCTTCGGGTCTCGCACCTCAATCACTGGCCGAATATCAGCGTACCTGGTCCCTTGATCTTTGAATACTTGGTTAAAGAAGGATTACCGGATCTCTTATCAGCTGCTCGATTACACACTTATAGCGATGCTTCTCTTGTCAAAAAGCGTGTGGGTGCTCGCTCTTTTCCCCGACGCGTGACTCGATGGGAAAGGTAGGCGTGGTACTTTGTCACAAGGTCTCGCTGGGAATTTTTCACCTCTTCTATTAGTGCAATGTGCGACGCGATAAGTAACTCAATGCGTGCTCATGACCACCCTCCCACTATCCTCGAAATAGACCAGCAATCAAAGCCAAGACTTTTGGTAGGCTGAACAAACTATTCTGAAAGTCTTGGCACATCGGTTTCATGTGTATGTGCGAAGGTATGCTATTACCAGCTCATGTGGCGACATAGTCAATGTCATGGTCTTGTGTCACGACGATGTGATTTTGGGACAAGGTTGCACGAAAGGCGGGCAAGAAGATCAGCCGGAGAGAGCATGGATTCGTATTTAAGGACTGCCAACGAACAAGTGATTTCTTCACTCATCCAGAGTTTCTTCATCGAGGGTCTCAAAGATGTTCAAGTCTGCTTTCTTCTGTGTTCTGCTCGCTGCCTCCGCCGCTTTTGCTTCTCCTAGTGCTCGCAGGTTTGTACAGTTTTGCGTGCTAGAACGATGGGCTTATGATTGACCGATTCTTACCGATTGAACAGGCTTTGCGGCAACGAGCTGACTGATGATGAAGTCGCTGTTCTTGAGGCAGACTTTGCGGCCAAGAAGGTTGACGTTTCCGCAAACAGAGCCCTGGCTGCTACCATTCCTGTGCACTTCCACGTCATCCAGGAGAGTACAGCCCTCAGTGGGGGAAACGTTCCGTACGTATCATTAGGAATTTCCTAGTTCGTTGTCTAACTTTGAACAAAGTAATTCACAGCTCACTGCTCAAATCAACGTTTTGAACGACGCTTATTCTGGATCTGGCTTGAGCTTCTCGCTTGCTAGCATTGATCATACCACAAATGCCAATTGGTTCAGATCAGTTGGTCCGGGTACCAGTGGAGAAGCTGACATGAAGCAGTCTCTCCGTACCGGTGGAGCTAATGCTCTGAACGTTTACACCGTTGGGTAAGTGAACGTTGTTCAGCATCAGTTCTGATGTTAACCCTTGTTTTCGAATATAGCTTCGAGTCTGGAGCTGGTGCAGGTCTTTTGGGATATGCTACTTTCCCCTCGAGCTTCTCTAGAAACCCTACTGATGATGGTGTGGTCATGCTCTACTCCTCCCTTCCCGGTGGCAGCGCCGCTCCCTTCAACCTCGGTGGGGTAAGGATCTACACGTTGCTTGCACGAAATGTATCTAAAATATTTCTTAGACTCTCATTCACGAAGCTGGTCACTGGGTCGGCCTCTTCCACACTTTCCAGGGTGGCTGCTCTGCTTCAGGAGACTCTGTCTCTGACACTCCCCCTGAGGCTGAGCCCAACTTTGGTTGCCCCAGCAGCCGTGACTCCTGCTCTGGTGGCGGAACTGACCCCATCCGTAAGTTTTTACTACCTCGTTTGAATATGGGACTTGGGCTCAAAGTTTGTTAATCTAGACAACTACATGGACTACAGTGACGATATCTGCTACACTGAATTCACTGCGGGACAGATCGCACGCTTACAATCACAAATGGCCACTTTCCGTGGTGTCTTTGTTTAATTATCTTTGGATTAACTGGGATAAAATCCAACTACCGTTAGGAAGTGGGTTGCATGTGTAGTAGTAGTACAAAAATGAATCGACAATTGTTTTATTGGATGATCCTGTGAGAACTAGAGAACGCGATGCGAAACGCAGAACGTCAGCAGTACAGAGAAGCAACTTAACACTACATCAAGACGAGGGAGATGATCCTTCCGGATTTTAGCACAATGGACGACGGAGAATTGTGGGGAGATGGACCCAATATCAAGGTTGATCCGACTTCTAGGAGCGAGGCGGGGATTCAAAGCGATACTCTATACTTACAAACGTACTGACGGGATTTCGGCTAGCTGAGAAGGGACCCAATTCACGAAATGCGGAGACGAAACTCAGAACCGGAAAGAAATCACTGATTGGGACGATCATGTGACATAACACGACGCGATCGAGATCTGAGGGTTCAAGTTGAACTTGAATGCAGCCACCGATGAAGCGACGGTCCTCCGCAGCCCACACAGAAGACGAACGCGAAGAGCTGCGGCAGCAATACCGCAAACAACTCGATACTGCGCTAGTCAAAGAACGCGATCCTCTTGGGGTCTACCACCAATTCGTTCAATGGACAATCAAGAGCTATGGGGAGACAGACAAAAGTTCAGGGTTAATCCAGCTTCTGGAAGAAGCGACACGAAAATTCAAGGATGATCCTCTGTACAAAGCCGACCAACGCTACCTAGAACTATGGACGTTGTACGCGAAGCACTCTGGACGACATAGTGCTTTGTCTGTATACAAATATCTAATGATAAATGAGATCGGAATTTCCTACTCGCTACTATACGAAGAGTATGCTAACGCTCTGGAGCTCGAAGGCAGGTGAGTGGTCCATCATCAATCTACTCCGCGAGACTCATAGGAGCTTGAATACAGAAAACAAGATGCAGATACCATCTACCGGAGAGGAATCAAGAAGCAAGTCAGGCCAGTGGAGCTGTTGAAGGAAAAATACAAAGAGTTTCTAGCCCGTGTAGGCCCAATATCTTCTGCAACGTCCTCTTCCAAAGCCACTTCGAAACCACCGTCCTCAAAAGAACATACCGATGGCACACAACGGAAGACTTCCTCTAAAAAGGAAGCGTCGAATGCTCCATCTGGCACCTCAAAATCCTCGCCATCATCTTCTGCCAACATTTTCTCTACAACCTCTACTGCAGCCTCCCGATATGCTGTGATGATGGCACCACCACCTCCGGGGAAACGACTGGAGAAGTTAATGTTTGATCTATCCTTGTTATTCTCGGACGGACAAGAATACAGCATCCAGGAAGCGCGAGCGCGTTCAATGGGCCTTCTTGGCAAAAAATGGGGACCACCACCAGCGTCTGAAATGCCACTCTCCGCTGCACCAGTCGACTTTAACGATGATGGGTCGAAAAAGATGAAACATCCGAACCGGAAAAAGAGTCTTATGGGTGGCGCAGAGCCTACGGTTACGATCAATACTAAGGAGGCCTTGGCAGACGTGTTTGGCATGTACAACTCTCCAGAGAAAACGAAGATTTTCCCTGGTAGCAAGCATGCACCTGTGAAGAAAGTCGAACCTGTAACTCCTATAGTACCCCCACTTCTAACGCGTGCACGTGAAGATGAAAATATTAATGCCAAGACGCCTTCTAGTGCGTGCAATTTGATTTTTTAGACAATGATTTACTCAGATTTATTCATTAGCTTTCCGTCCGTTCGTGGATGAAAATGCTCAACCAAATCGAACCACTCCCGGAACTAAGGTGCTTTATCGATTAGCCTCCGAGGATTCCTACTTGCTGACCTCCTCTGTAGTTTACGCCTTTTGTGGATTCAAGTACTCAGAAAACCCCTGTAATTACTCCTCGTCCGGCGTTAGGCCCGAAAAGTGTCGCTATTCCTGTTGCACAGAACGAGGATGCATCTCGGCTGAAATCCAAGCCCGCGGTTGCGAACGATAAACCCGTCTTCTCAGAGGTCTTCGCTCCAACCGCCAAATTCGCGCCTCAACGAAATACTTCAGGAGAGACACGCAAGAAGGACGGAGTCGATTCTCGTGCATTTACACCGTTTGTCGATGAGAGTGCCAAGACTCCTTTCAAGGTCTTTAGTAGACCAGGGGAGGATGATGGAGGCGCTGCTGCTACGCATGTGCAGAACGACCTTGCTCCTAAAACGCCTAATGCTGCGTTTACGCCATTTGTGGACAAGACACCCGCGTTTACTCCTTTCCGTGATTCTCAGGAAGCCGTTGCTGCACCGTTGACGGATAAGACCCCTTCTGGACCTAAATCCCGATCAGCTCTGTCTGCTATTAGCATATCCAAAGTCGAAGAAGTGTCGCAAGAACCTGTAGTTCATGAGCAAGAGGTAGCAGAGGAGTACGAAGATGAATATCGGGAGCAAGAACAGTTAGAAGCCCAATTTGAAGTTCCTGCAGATGAGGGAGAATACGAAGATGATGAAGATCAATATTATCGAGAAGCTCCCCTCGGTGGTCGATTTGGACAATTTAACGTGATGACGCCTATCACAGAACGTACTTGCGAGTACACCATGGGCACTACGCCGAAAGAGCCTCAATACGAATCAGCTGAGGAAGATAGTAGCGGATCGCCGAGAAGTGGTGTTGTTTTCATTCCGCCTCAAATTGGGGAAGATGAGGCACTGAAGAAAGCTGAACGACTTGCCGCCGAGTTACGGGAGGGGTCAGACGTCGAATACGAGGAGGAAGAGGATGACGCGGGAGATGAACCTGAAGAAGAATACGTACAAGTACAGGAGCTGCAAGAAAATGACTACTTAGTGGATGGCTTGGAAGAAGGAGTGACCCCACTCAGCTTAGCCGAAAAACGGTCGCCGGACCAGGAATTCCAGTTCTCGAACCCTGTTAATCCCTTCGAGCCTGCCATCCTCTCGTTACTTTTATCACAGCTACCTTCCGATGAACAGTTCTTCGATCTACATGACCAGACGTCAAGGCAGTCGGAGGCGCTGGAAAAATCTACGAGGAAGTCGGCTCCTCTATCTCCTTATATGCTTACCCTTGATGGACATCGTTTCATGGTCAGCGAAAAACTTGGCGAGGGAGGGTTCGGTACTGTGTTCAAAGCCCGTGATATGGGTGAACGTACACCAATGGAGGACGACGATGATTATGACGACTTGGATATAGATTTGGATGCTGACCTCGATGACGATGAATCTTCCTCCTTGGTTGCTATCAAAATCGTCAAGCCGCGAAATATCTGGGAATACCATGTCCTTCGTTGTCTACATGCTTCTCTACCTGACTCATTACGCCGTTCCCTCGTCCTTCCACATGCGTTATACGCATATTCAGATGAATCCTTTCTCATTCTCGATTTGTGTCCACAAGGCATGCTTCTAAACGTCATCAACAACGCAGTTCCAGCCGGCGTCTCACAACAAGGCGCATGTCTAGATGAACTACTCGTCATGTTCTTCTCTGTCGAGCTCATTCGTCTCGTCGAAGGAATACATAATGCAGGGTTCATCCATGGCGATCTCAAAATCGATAATTGCCTCTTGAGACTCGAAGACATTCCAGGTGGACCATCAGCATGGAATGCTCAATATCAACCTTCTGGTGAAGATGGTTGGTCATATAAAGGCCTCAAAGTAATCGACTTTGGACGAACAATCGATACTAGAATGTTTCCTTCAGGTCAAGAATATCTTACAGATTGGGCCACGGATGAAAGAGATTGTTTCGAACTACGACAAGGCCGCCCATGGACATTCCAAACCGATTATTTCGGTCTCGCCGGAATCATCTATTGCATGCTTTTTGGAAAATATATCCAAGAAAGCTCTATTGCGGTCGTTTCGGAATCGGAGACGAAACGATACAAGATTGGTACGCCTCTTAAACGATATTGGCAAGGAGATATCTGGAATAGGCTGTTTGATGTGTTGCTCAATCCATGTTTGGTTCATCCGGATGGAGCATTACCCATCAGTGAAGAATTGGCGTCGATCAGGAAGGATATGGAAGTGTGGCTGCAGGCGAATTGCAATAGGTCGAGTAACACGTTGAAAGGCTTGTTGAAGAAAGTCGAAAAATCGTGTTACACTACGTAGATGGCATCTCCTGGATTACGTTCCGCTTTTTACACATTAGCTTTCATAGGATATGGGTTAGCATACGCAGCCGCTCTGAATTATTATTTATATGCATCATCATTGTTGAATTGCACGCACACACATGAATTACAACAGCTTATCCATGTTACAGCTCTCTACTCCTAGGATAAGTCGGCGGCTAATTACATCTGCACTCGTGCAACAACGTGATTCCTGGGATCCACATAGAACATTGAGGTATGGGTGAAGGTGATGTTGGGAAAGGAAGGTATGTGCATGAAAGAGAAAGGCATGTACGACGACGGGCAATGGTAGAGTATGGGGTTGAAGATATGTATGTGCATGCATGTGTGCATACTATGTGGATTTCTCTCTCCCAGAAGAAGAAAAAAACACCTCTCACACGATGAAACACAAATATGTGGGACGTAGTTGCAAGTAGGTTAGACGAAAAAGAATGAAGGGGACAAAGAAAAAAAAAGCGAAAACAAAAGGACAGCGGAACAACAGCGAATGATCACAACAAACAATAAGAGGTCAAAGAAAGAAGAAAAAACATACCACCCAAAAGACATTCATCCGCCCTTTCATTACCTATCCTTCCCAATGTCACAGATATAAATCAAGAGAATGTTTCCACCTTGATCGAACCATTATCACATCACCAGATCCATCCACACACACAAATATCGTAAACACCATCCACGGGCATAGGATTCCCCAAAATCCACATCTGATGAAATCACATCATCAACCTCATCACTCCTTCGCATCCTGTTCAATCAACGCTGATCACCCCCAAACATTTCAACAACGATTTTAAAACCAAGTCAAGATAAACCTTCCCTCAGCGCTCACGCTCCTTGCCTCACACACACAAAGGCCAACCCTTTCATGCATGTCCTCCCATTTGCACAGGAGGCGGTGGTCCGTTTTCGTATGGGTGAGGAACTCCGGAAGGTGGTTGCATCATCATGGGATAGGGAACAGCATGTTGTACTAGAACACTCAATCAGTACCACCGGTAGTAATCAAATCGAGATTGGTATTGCATACGTTGCGGACTCTGATGGTGATAGTATGGATGAGCATGAGTGGGAATAGGTGTAGGAGGCATGGAAGGTCGGGGACCTGCACCATTAGGCGGAGGCGGGTAAGCACCCGGTGGTGGTGGGGGCATATAAGCTAATTCATTGTTTCAGTAAAGCAATATCAATATCAATAAAGACGGCCACTAACGTTGCATCTGACTCATGGCGGGAGAATACATAGCTACACAGAGATAAACACGCGAGCAATGAGTGATATGCTATCAAGGATAACTCACCAGCAGGAGGGGGCATACCGGGAGGATAGGGCATAGGTTGCATAAATGGCCCTGGCATATAAGTCCCTGGCGGACCGGGAGCCATTCCGGGCATCATATGCTAAATAAATCCAAGGACAATCGTAGAGCAACCATCACAACACGCGAAAAAGGAAAAGGATTAACGTCAGCATCTCGGACAACGGATATAAACAGAACAAAAACAACAGAAATTGAATATGATAGGTCTTATAGAGAGCGAGACGAAAAAGGAAGAACAAAATGGAAAAGATACGGACTTGAGCTGGGTATCCGTATGGAGGATAAGGGTAGACGTATCGTGCAGCAGCCGCTTGAGCATTGGGATCCTCCTCGTATGGTGGAGGGGGTGCTGGAGGCTGGACTGGTGGGCCCATGTGAGTTGGATGAGGAGTAGGGTGAGAGACAGTCAAAAATATTTGAGCATAGCGTTTGCCGTGATAAGGCCATGTTGGAGCTAGATTCAAAAGCATAAGTCGCATATAGCAAGTAACAAGACATCCCAAACATACCAGCTTGGCTCGGATCATTGACCTTTCCATGTTTGTAAGGGTTGAAATCATCCTTGATGTGACTGACAGCGCTCTTTTTAAGTGGTTTGTTGCCGAAGAAGGGATTATTGATCGTGGTAACCGTGCTTTCCGACTTCGGCTTCGGCGAAGCAACACTATGAGATGTCGTGGCTGAGGCCATTGGCGGAGGACCAGTGTTTGATGAAACGGCAGCCTAGATAAATTTTTCAGGATAACACAAACATAGATCAAAAAGATCGCGTCAGGCCAACATGCACAAATTCGTCAGTAAAAGTAGTAAATTCATTACAGGAGTAAAAGCATTTGCCTTCGGGTTCGGTCTGAATGACGATGCGTTGACATTCAACCTGTTCGCATTGCTTGTCGTGGGTGACATAGGGGCCGGACTTGCACTCGTAGGCGCAGCTGTGGTTACAGACATAGCAGAACCGTTTACACCGTTCGTAGCTGAAACAGTATGAATCGACACTTGTTTGGCCTTACCCTTGAAAGGCGGAATGGCTTGGATATGCATCGGGATCTTCTTGACCGCCGAATCTGATTTGGATGCTGTTGGGCCTGCGCCAGTCTTCTGAGGAGGAATAGGGGCCTGAGAAGATTGTTGCTTGGATGAACTTGCGGCAGCGGCAGCCTTCATGGCGCCTTTGAGAGGTGCGCCAACACCAACACCCCTTGACGCGGTGACTGCGGTCGACGCGCCAATCGCACGAGCTAAGTTCGACTCTGAATCCTTTTTAGCCTTCTCCTTGATCAGACGCTGCTTCTCTTCGTCTTTAGCCAAAATAGGAACGAGATCGTCAGGGATGGGTTTATTGAGCTACGCAGAGCAATCAGAAAAATCATGACAGGTGAAAGATTATCTCATACCTTGAAACTTTGACTGAACTTCACCAACTCTGCCATACGCTTGTCCATATCATTCTTGACGAGTGCCTGACGTTTCCGGGTCAACCGTTGCTTCTCCGTTGTAACAAAGTCACGGAATGCTGCAGGGGCATCCTGAGGTGTAGACAATCAAGATCATGCAATTCGAAAGACACGGTATGTCAACACACCTTTGCAGGCACCGGGGAAGGAGATGGTGTCTTGTCAGGAGGTGTTTGAGTCTGGTTAACAGTACTACCGTCCGGACCATTGATAGCGACTTTGGGAATTTCCTGCTTGACAGTACCAGTAGGGACGGCAGCGATGCTGACAGTAGTAGACGGGGGTGAAAGAGCGCCAGCTGGGCCCCTCCGTGCACCAGGAGGAACGTAAGCACCCTGGCCTCGGACGACAGCACCATATCTGGAACGAAGTTGAAAGTTACCGGGTGTTAAGGACAACCACAAACTCACTTGTCTTCTTCATTAGCACCGCTGTCATCGATATTCCGCTCCTCTCTAATGTGCGGGTTATTAGATGCAGTCTGATTAGAGTAGAATAAGGTCAGGGACTGAGTAAAAAAAAAGCGACGGCAAGAATAGCCACATACTCCTAAGATCTCGGCAGCGATGCGCTGAGCCTTGAGCTCGCGCTCTTTGAAATCAGCTGCGCTACGGTCGAGCTTTGTAGTATATTCTTCTTCATTAAAGCCACCGGTAATACCGAAAAGCTGTTCGTTGACAGTAAACTGATCCCAGGCTGTATTACCAGAAGTACCAAATGTATCGTCGGCCCCCAAGGGCGGGAGATCATGATCAGGGAGCCAGGCTTGAAGCTCACGTTCGCGACCTGCATTTGCCTTCTTCTGACTGATATCGATATCGGTTTTGAATGCTGGGATAGCGAGAAGTTTGTGCGTCAAATCGATTGCAGACGCTAGGTCTTCAACAAACAACTCACTATCGCCGTTTGCGGGCTTCGCATCAGCGGGTCCGGAGGTATAACTCTCGATGTTAGTGGAAGCTATGAAGAGTTGGTCCTTGAGGGGAGCGCCGGGTGCTGTTAGATCCTTGACATCTCGGAGCGTGACGCCGGTAGTGTCGCCTTCATTGGTGGATGTGGAGGCTACAACGCCTTCAAAGCGAGAGGCAGTTTTGGTGACTAGAGTGACAGTAGTCCCCTGAGATTGATGTCAGAGTAAAATAAATACATGGCGGGAAGAATGACGCACGGTAAGGCCGGTGAGGGCCTGGAGGACGCGGTCCCGGGGATTGTCAGGCCGTGCGCCGTTGGGCTGCGCGAGGGGGGAGAAGGGGCCCTGCTGGGTCGGGGCCGGCGCAGGGTGAGCGCGAGGCGAGGGCGTTGAGGGAGAAAAAGTAGGGGACGCCCGAGCGCCAGTCCAGGCGGAACGACTAAGAGGATGTGTGAGCGGGGAATTCTGGGACGATGAGGGCGCGTACCGGGCAGCATCTGGGCCTCCCTTCCTCTGTTTTGCCTGGCGAGAAGTGGCAGCCATAAAAGATTATAACCAAAGAGAAACGAAAGAATAGAAAAGATACGAAGAAGAGCTGTCCGAACAGCAGGTCGATATGGCGAACAGGTCGCAGTAGAAGAGTGGTAAAGACTCGAGACAGAAAAGGTCGAGTAAAAGTATCGTATACAATAAGGATGCTGACGAACAGCGAGGAAATGGGCTTGCCGCTGTGGACGACGACGACGAGAGGGATGTGCAGAAAAGCAAGAACGAGCCTGCCAATTCAATTCCACAAACACCACAGGACCCCGGACACTCCAAATCCCCTACCTCCCCTCCTCCCCTCCTCCGCGCCTCTGTTTCACTGCTATAACTATAGTACCTCACAAATAACCATATAATTCATGTTTCAGCCCGCAACCGGGATCCCGGTACACGGCCAACAAGTCTAGTCGTCTCTACTGCATATTCATGTCTGGTGATCTCGGAGACAATATTCATGCCTTGTTTTCAGACCAATACATACGTCCTCAAAAATTTATTTCCGCCAGCCACTTACAGCCAGAGAAACCTCCTATACGTATTTATACACCCAGAGAATCCTTCTTTGCACAGTTAAAAATATTCTCACACAAACACGAGGCCTTCCTCTGGGTCTCCAGAAGACTGCCCAGCCGAGCCCACTAATCTACCGCGATGACCACGCACAGACTTTCGGTCATACTCCGAGTCCGAGTCGGCGGTATTTAAGAGAAGCTAATCAACAGTCGTCTATCAGAGCCTCATCCTCTTATCCCAGACGTCTACTTGTTTCGCCACATCTGTAGAAATCCCCTCGCCTCACTCAACTATGTAATCATCAATGCTAGAGTCAAATATGACCCAAGCAAATAGTCATCGTGATGTGCTGATATGGTACCCACGGAACTGACCTGCCGACCATCCATCATATGATCATGATCACATATCACATATTGGCACATATCACAACCCGGCCACTCAAAAAATAAATTCAACCTGACCGGGGGACCTCCCTCCCATCTCCAGAACTTCACCATCAACACTTTTGATGATATGATCTTTTCTCCACCGTATCAAATTGACTTGTTCTTTGACATTAACCTCGGTCCGAGGATGTCCGACAGATTCAACTCGACATTATATTACAATATTCCTTCAACAGGTCTCCGTTTCGGACACTCTCCTCCATGTAATTCCTCTGGACTCGCAATAAACTTTCCACAACTACGCAAGTTCATCTCATTCAGATGAACAATTAAGTGTCATCGCCTCACGAAGACTTGAGTACTAAGCCCTTAGCCCCATCTCATCTCAGTGGGCATGATCCGAGTCCTCGGACTCCTCAACTTGTCATTTATGCTGTCACACCAGCAAGCGCGTTGACCAAGCGTTGACCAACATATCTATTCAAATAATGATATTTTTATTCCGAAACAGAAATCAAAATAAAACGGTCAACATTGCAAAGTGACAATGGTACACAAGCTAAGCATCCGTACAGTCTAGACTTTTCTACCTCTGATTTTAAAGCCAATCACTTTGACACGCGTAAAAGTCGTGTTACATCTTGGGACATTGCTCATACTTGCTTCCCAAAACTCGAAAATGAAACCATGCTACTCCTACCCAGACCCTCGCGGCCAAAATAAGAAAGAAAACAGATTTTTTTTTTTTGGCTACACACAAGTATAGTAATACAATCAATGGATGCAATGGTATATGTGGTTTTCTACATGCGACACTACAAAGCACAGGTTCCCTAAATTCAAATGTAAGAATGCATACGACTAGTTTGACGATCGAAAAATTAAAGAGAAAGGAAGACCCAAAGGGTCCGAGTTCATTATGCTAAGAATACAAAGAGTGAGTCGAGAGTCAATAATAAATGAAATCGAACACAAACCTGATTTCTTCCAAAGATCCATCTTGCGAGCCACATTATAGATCTCGGAGCATCCAAAGTCATCAGAATTGTTCTCTAGCCCATTCTCCTTGACAGAGGCTTTACGACCGCACTTGTGATCTCCCTTGACAAACTCGAGATCAATGAGAACAGCGGCGCCATTCTTGTTAAGAATGTTACTGGGTTGGAGACTACCATGGGTGTAACCTGCATCATGCAGGGCCTCCAAAGCTTTCATGACAGACAAACTACCAAGGCACCATCGTCAAAAATACGAATAGGGAAATAATATAAAGAAATACTCACTTAAAATCTCTCGTGTTCTTGTTCAACTCAGCAGCAGTTGCCTCGCCACCGAAAGCCAAAACAAGACAAGACACGACATCAGGCTCTTCATCAATATCTTCAGCAAGAACCGCCTGGAACAACCCATAACACCGGGGAATTACCGAACCCTGAAATTGTGCAAGCTCTTCATATGTCTGATATTCACGCCATATGGCATCATTACGAGGACCACCAGCTTTAGAGATCTTGAGCACAACATCAACAAGTTCAACTTTATCCGGCATGTCAAGCTTTGCCGTGTAAATTGAGATATGATCGCTTGAATGGATCTTGTCAACGTTGGTTATGATAAACGCTGAGTTGGTAGCTGGTGCCACCGGCGATGTGGTAGGTTGAGAGTCTTTCGTCGTAGGCTCAATTATGACGCGATGAAAGATGGGTTGGCCTTCATCAAGAACGTCTACGACGGCCTGTGGAAGTTTAATGTAGCTATCGATGACGAGGGAGGTCATGGTGGTGATCAGTTGAGAGGCGTGCAGCGAGGCGACAGAGCAGACGTCATAATTAGATCTGCTTATGCAATCGAGACGACTCGTTTCGGAAGATTGGTATTTTGACAAGCCAGGACTCATAAGGGCATTGGTTGCTCTACGATTCCCTGGCCGTCGGAAGGGAAATTCTGGCCTCATGTCGATTCGACAGAGAATGCTATAAATTGATCTGACACCTGGACATTAAGAGACTTGTGAATTATCTGAATTTTCTCAAAGCGTGATTCGTTCACAGATACACTCAATTTGTTCAACGAATGACTTCAACAATAGTCTCCGACTAGATGTACAACTGATAATTCAACCTGGACACGATCAGATGACTGAGGTGAACGTATCTACACCTTTGACACGAGTCACCTAGCGTACTTTAATAGAACAATTGTCGGTATCAAAAGTTTATAATTCGTTGACATGGTGTTGCGTACATATGCTTCTCTCCACATAGTCATTGATAAGTAAGTATCAACTATGATATAGTTTAAATAGTATTGCCATCATCATGAAACTCCTTTCAACGTAGGGTGTTTGTGATCGGAGCGATTAAAGAGGCTTATTAGTCTTGCCCATCCTAATACAAGTGCATGTATCCTTCACCAATCGCCAGCAAGACGCGAGTACGATGTCAGATATGCAAGGATGGACGAAGTTAAGAAACGCGTGTCAATTTTTTTCGGGCCACATACAAGCAGCGGCATATTCCGTGATGTCTTCCCGCGCTTCCATTAACACCGAGGGTGCAAATTGAAAATTCAGAATCGTGAACTGCGCGTTACGACATAGTCTAAACTCTACATGATGGCTTCTCTCATGAAGGACTGGCTAACTTGGCTCAAATTACGACCACAAACACCTCCTGCACTGGAGCGCATGAGACTCGGCCCCAATGACAACGCAAATAATCCCTTAATGGTTCGGTTGCGTTACCCTTTTCCGGCTTTCATGAATTTCTAAATCTTCTGGAATAGATTCAGTTCTTCACTTGGGACGCGCTGAAAGAAGATACTTCCTGGTGGAAACATCTTGAAAATGAAGTGCCTCGTCTCGTCGAGCTAGGGTTTACCCAGGCTTGGCTTCCGCCGATGAATAAAGCCGCTGAAAACGTCAGTTAAAAAATGCCAGAAATATAGAGCGTTACTATCGATCCGGGCTGGTCGGTTTTCGCCCTTATTTGTCGTACACCGCATATTGCCAGGCCCAGCTTTCTCACTTCGAATTAACAGGGACGACAAGCGGGACGGGGATATGACGCCTATGACCTGGTAAGGAAATTTCTGGAATCTCAAGAAGTAATTACGACGATGCATTATGTCCCGCCAGTGGGATCTCGGTGAATTTAACCAAAAAGGTGGCGTGGCAACGCGATGGGGGTCCAAGGAGGAGCTCATCCGAGCCTGCGAAACTGCCAAGCAGTGTGGACTCGATATTTTAATTGATGCAGTCTTGAACGTGAGTTATACTGCTCCGGAATTTTGTTTGATACTAATTATTGTCAGCATAAACATGGCGGAGACACAACGGAGCAGGCCCAGGCTATCCCCTCACATCCACAAAACCGCCTCAAAGACGTAGGCAAGAGGCAACAAATAGAGGTTTGTCTTCATTTTTGTCTGCGAACATAATTTAATAACCTTCTTCAGAGTTGGACCGTCTTTAATTTCCCCGGAAGGAACGGAAAGGTGAGATTATATTTATTTAAGCACCCTGGACTCGCAAAATGACGTTAATTCTGAAAAGTATAGCAGCTTCAGATGGAATCAAGCTCACTTTACAGGTTTGTTCATCCATCTGTGTCCGCTTTGGTGTCGTAATTTTTGTACAGGAGTGGACTATGACCACAAGTCGAAATCAAACAACATTTACCGACTTGTTGGGCCTGGACATAAAGGCTGGTCCCGCAACGTGGATAATGAGCTCGGAAATTATGATTTTCTTATGGGAAATGACGTTCGTGTCTTTAATACCATGCTGTTCGTAAGAATCACCTGCTAACGACTTTCGCCAGATCGATCATCGCCATCCGGATGTCAGAGAGGATTTCTTGAAGTGGGGCACTTGGATTCTTGAAGTCAGTTATATCACTTGCCTCCTATGGCATAATTGACACAGCTATATTCAGACTACAGGTGCATCTGGCTTTCGACTCGATGCCATAAAACACATCGACCGCAAATTTCTTGTTAACTTCGTAAGAAAATACTACCATTTGTGATTACCTTTCTTACCTGTTTTCTTAGATTCGATCAGTTCGGGAGAGGTCTCGTCGGGAAAGGCTTTTCTCAGTTGGTGCGACCTGCCTCTTCTTTTTCACATTAAAGCTGATTCATTTGCAGCCGAATATTGGTCGGGAGAGTAAGTCAATCCCCGCAGGGGTGGAGTACACCAAGACACTCATACACTCACAGCGTCCGAAAATTGTTACCATATGTTCGAATGCTACAAGGGGAGGTTGGTTGATAATTAACAATCCTTGAATACTCATTCTAATTGATTTCCACTACATTCCAGGTAGCCTTCTTCGATGTTCCATTGCACATGAATCTATGTCAGGCTAGCCAACAACGCAGTCGGTACGATCTTCGTAAAATCTTCGACGGTTCTCTTTGTCAGCGTAAACCTCGAGACGCTGTAACATTCGTTGATAACCACGAGTGAGCGCTTGACACTTTTCGCGATTGAGATTTTGGATTCTGACGGCTACTCAGTACGGTATGTATGTCCATTGATCCTTTTGATTCGCTTTTTGAGAGTGATATCATGTTCCAAGGTTGAGGGACAGAGCCTCGAAAGTTGGGTAAGCCTCACGCTCGTTGAACTTTTTAAAACCCTGTACCCATTACATATCGATTAGGTGGAGCCGGCTTTCAAAATTCAAGCCTATGCGTTGATATTACTCCGAGGTGTCGGTCACCCGTAAGTGCTTTTTGACTCCTCTAAAACGCTCTTATCAACTCAAGTCGGGCCTTAGCTGCGTCTTTTACGGTGACCTTTATCCCAACAAAGAATGCTACAACGAGAGTGTCGCCAGAGACCTCACCCTCTTGATCAATGCTAGGCAGAAATTCGCTTACGGCCCTCTGCAAGATTATTTCCATGAAAAGAATTGTATCGGATTTGTCCGCAAAGGCGATGGTCGGCACGCGGGTTGCGCGGTGGTTGTCAGTAACAAAGAAGAAGAGTAAGCGCCTGAAAGGCTCAGTGTCGGTAACTTCCTTTAACTCTGTTATTCAGCCTTGATGCTTCCGTTCATAATCTTCGCATGAACGTCGGAAAAGTGAGTATCAATTCTCTGCCTTCAGGATGTAGTGTGTGTAACAAGTTACCTTATTAGGAAAAAGCCGGAGCTATCTATCGAAGCTTTATGACGCAACATGGAGAAGTCGAAATAGATGGCGATGGCTGGGGGACTTTTACTTGTTTTGCTAATTGTGTTCAGGTTTGGGTTCAAGCGTTTTGAAGACAGCTTAACCAGGGGCAGGCATAGTTCGGATGCGGCCACGAGACTTTGGCCTGCGATTAGCACCAAAACACGTTGCATCTTATACCAATTTCCTAGAAATACAACTGTAATTACACGAAGGTTTGAATGATAAATAATACAGCAGAAATAGCGAAGGACTGTGCATAAAACGTACATCAGTAGAAAGATTTTATCACTGCTGAATCTCCGTCGTCAGAGAATCGACGCTGACGGCTTTGTAGTTCATAGTATTGAGGATACTCTTTTCTTGCCGGACTATCCAGCCTATCCTCAGAGTGCCCTGAGTGTTCGTCTGTTTCGTTCACCCCGATAACACCCCGACTCATGGACATGGTCGCTGCTTCGCCTCCCATAACTCTGAGATCGTGTTGCTGGTATTCATCATCAAATATTGCTGCAGTCTCTTCCAACGTCCGTCCTACGATACACGTTGTAGGTGGGCACCCACGAGGTGATGAGTGCGTCAAAAAAACATACCTTTGGTTTCAACAACGAACCACACAACAAAGACCAATTCAACGATAAGCCATCCGCAATAGACGATATAATACCACCAGCCTATAGCCTCAAGGGCCCAGGGGTTGATGAATTGATTAAATGTGGACGTGAGCATAACGACGAGATTCTACATGGGACGTGAAGCATGTAATTCATCGCTGACAAGTTAAAGCTTACCATCAGAGCAAAACCTCTGGCGCGAACTTTGTAAGGCAGAATTTCGAGAGTATATGCAACGAGCATAGGGGTATATGCGATATCGTAGAAAAAATAGTAAAGGAAAATGAGTGGAATGGTAGCTTCGCATGAAGCGTTAATGAAAGGGCATCTGGTAATCCGAAGAGATATAAAACTCACCCCGCGCGGCCGCAGCGTTGCCCATTGTATTGTAAAGAGCGGAAGATACTGTCCATGCTGAGAATGCTAGAACGGCAGGGTTGGCGAAATTGATAGCATCACTTCGTTGGTCGACACGTACTGATAAGCATGCCAGCATTAGAGACGATGAAAAGTGAGCGCCGACCAACCCAATCGATCAACATAGCAGCTGATGCGGCGATGCAGAAATTGAAAATCTAAACTTGACTTAGCAATGAACTACAATAGCTGAATATACAAGAAAGAACCTGAAGACCACCGTTGATCGCTGCCTTCGTTTCCGTCCGTGTTACACCAACACCGTCAAGGACGAGGTTGATATAGTATGAGACTAATCCGTTTCCGCTACAGATCATTGCATGATTAATCGGTGCAGATGAAATAAATCAATGACAGAATGCTGACCTCCATTGTGAAAACATAGCAATCGCAATGATAATCCGCATTCGTTTCCTATTGCCAGGTGTTGCGAATAGAGACAGATAGGAAGTGTTCTTGTTGATTTCCTCTTCCATTCGAAGTGCGTGCCGAATCTGAGCAATCTCAAAAACAACGAGGGGATCTCGAGCGTCGTCGCCATTTGCATGGTATTTGGCTAGGATAGTGGATGCTTGTCCTTCCTAGATACGTTATCAGATATTGGCAACAGTTCTACTCCGCTGCAAGTAGATTTACCAGTCCTTTAGACACGAGAAATCGTGGACTTTCGGGGATGAACCAGACGAGAGCTACCTGAAGCAAAGGCACGAAACCTTGAACCAGACTTGGTGCTCGCCATGACCACACACTATCGCGAGCGCCCATATATGCACCAAAGCATACCTAGGGTAATTGTTTTCATATTTTTCGCACCTTGTTCATGTTTTAATCCAACTTACCCAAGCAGATATGATGCTGCCAATGTACCAGCTGGAGTTATATATCGAGCTAAGCTTTCCCCGTTGCGTAGGGTAGGACAGCTCAACCAAGAGTAATGGTGCCGCATTCGTGCACATAATCAGGCCAACTCCGACTACGTACATGTATATCAGCGCGGCATAAGAAATAACGAACAGGCTCCGTACCGGTGGCACGCGCGGCGATAAACATGGCAACGGAATTTGACGCTGCTTGTACACCGACGCCAGCAAGCATTATAATTGAACCCACAAATAAAGTTGCTCTTCTTCCAAAGTGGTCGGAAATAAATGGAGTGAATGGAAGGCCCTACATGACGATATTATTTGATTATGTTGGATGCTGCAAATGCTCGTTACACCAACCAAAATACCGCCCAAATTCTGAGCAAAACCAATGAGGCCTGTGAAATTAGATTTCAATATATCAGGAATGAATCCATGAACGTCTCATACCTAGGTCTCGACCCTCCGGGTGTCCGAAATAATCTTGCCATCCCGGCAGAATTTGTAGACCTGAACATATCATAAACCTGCATCCTGCGTTCGCTTCCCGAATAGGTCATACCGTTTACTAACGACGAGTCGAGTCCATTAGTCACTGAGGTCAACAGTGGAAGCACAAGCATGATATTGAGTATCAGGATCCCTGGATCATCATATCTTCGATTTTGAACGCAACAGTTCTTCCGTCACGACCCACCTCGATTTGTCCACCAAGGACCACGGTGAATGAAATCAATGATTGTCCATTCTGGCACTGTTCCGGGCGCCATAATCTAATCCCAACTGTGGCGGTTTGAGCCAACCTGTCCGGCGACGACGAAGTAAGGAGCCCAGCAACCTTGCGGAAGCTCGTTGAAGAGGGAAGTCAAATCTGAGCCGAAAAGTTGTCGGCAGGGGATTTATGCCCGAGCGGGGAACTGATGCAGGGGAGGGGAAAAACTACTTTGAACCATAAGGCTGCCGCCAATTATATGTAGGCGAATGGTGCTCCGGCGTTTACACATACATCCCCCAAGAGGAAGCACGGACAGGATCACCTGAATTAGAGATTCCGAAGTCTGGGCATCAAATACCTTAAAAGAGGTCCACGGCGTAACCAAAGATTCCATCTGTGGCGTTTTCAAATCATCCGATTGACTTGTTTGCCCTAAAAGCACCCTCCGCCCTTGCCTGTCACCTCTCATTTTCCCGCACGTGAAAGAACCGCAGAGGATTCAGCAGAATCTGAGGAAATGTGGGGTAAATGAATAAGGCAGCAAGTTCTGCAGTAGGTGACTTGGATTCTCCGGAAAAATTAATGGAGCAAATGGCTGACACCGAGAAAACGCCGACGTTCACGTGTTCTAAAAATTCCGAACCTACTTATATTACTGAAGGGAAGTAATTAGGAGGCGATGGGAAGTAGATACTTGGACAGCAGCTGGGAGGTAGGGAGATGGTCCAGTTCCATGTCGGGTCCAGACATTGGTACTGATTGACCGTCATATCGATACCACATGAGCTAGAATGTCCGTTAAGGCTGATAGACCAAGATGTTTAGGACATACACAGTTACTGGCTTCCAACCCTACGTCGTCGTCGCTTGTTTACTTGAATTCGTTTTTAGAATGTACTCTCGTTGTTCAGACGTGATTGGGGCATCAGGCAAAAGATGAGCACAAAGGCTACTTGTGGATTCTCGGTCGGTTCGTTTGCATTCAAGACTGGTGCATGGTAACGGATGAAACGAGGGTTCTTTTCACACATGCAAGCAGGTCCAAAAATCCTGAAATCATTGATCAGAATGAAGCAACAGGTCCAAAAAATCTGGAACTCCCGCCTACCGACTGTGTGTCAAGAATATAAATTTCCAACAAGCCCTAGATACGGTCCAAAATTTGAGCATTTGCAACTCATGTGCTGTATGGAGAAATCCTGATCCAAACAGATTTTATAGAATGCATCAACTTGTCAGGAAAGGCATTGACCCTGATTCGCCCAGAAATTGACGTTCGGCACTTTTCCCAATCGGTTGTTGAATATGAGCACCTACAAGCACCTACCTGAGGCGTTATTTTTTCCGACAACTCTCCAAACAGTGCTCGTGGAACCCATTTTCATTGCACTTTCAACGATCGCGTCCACACAGAGAATCATGGAGCTGGCGTGATGCAACCGCGCGAGACCAACCCGCGTTGGACGAGTGGTGGGATTAAAACATAGGAGAAAGGCATTGCTGCCATAAATCGAGTAGGAGCGTCAAAGACTGTGCTGAGTTTGCCATGACACGCGTAGGTACCTAGAAGGGAGACCAGAACGAGACGTTTCTTGAACGTCTTCTCGCCGATTTCAAAGGTAGCTTCTGTGTCAGTTTCGACTACAGGCATGAACTCAGGCGCCTCCCGCAGCCATGGCGCACAACACCGGAAGCACCTGGGGATACGCCAAAGTTCTTGCCTTGCTTACATGATAGGTGGTGTGTATGTGAGAATTCGTGATTTGGGAGATGCTTGTTTTATAAGCAGGGGGCAGGTGAGTCACCGTGAGTGGGCGACTATTCGCGCGCATCGGGACTCGGTTGAGCAAGCTGAAGATGAACACCGTGCGTAAATCGGAAGCTCAGAAGATCATGTTTGTCACACTTCTTCGGGCAGCATATCCAGGTCTCCTAGAGTGTAGTTTTGGTTGGTAGGCCGACTTCCGTCGATGGCAACGTTGAACGAACCACCAATAAGTACGGTCGTTACGGCCTCAAAGGTGGTACGGTACTACGTGAGCAGACTGAGAGTTTCATCCCGAGGAGCATGATGAAGGGAGTGATGAACGTTGATACAAGACACAACGTTTCTCATCAAAATATTCAATTGTCCCCTCAGTCCAACCTCAGTCTCGCTCTCGTTTCCATAATGTGTCAAAAGTATTTATGGGGATATTATTATTGGAATTTCAGCGCCGATTGATATTTTAAGCAATGGATGACTTCCCGCAGACGTCTGGGGTCAGTTTAGCTTGGGACCCTAAATTGTCTCCAAAAGGATATTGCCGAGATGCGCTGGGAGGAGGGGGTCCTAGATTCATCCGTCTAGGAAGGCAGAGGACCCCTTCACAGATGCCTCCTTCTCTTTTTTAAGATGACGGATCAATGGGTGAACATCCGCAGACTTTTTTTCCTACTTTCCAGATTCCAGATTTTTTAAAAAGGAAATGTGGCTGTGTGCCGTTGATGCCGCCCGCTAAATCGGGACAACCCATCAGCTGATCTTGAAATGATGTCGTTCCAGAGTCGTTCCAGACTAAAATTTGTAACCCCCCCCCCCCCCCCCCTCTCCAGATTTTTTCGCTCTTCCAGACTTGTTACAGACTGCATTTTACCTCATTTTACATCACTTTCTACCGTAAAGTCAGTCATGTGCGAGATTTAATCTCGATTGGAATCTCGGAGTGCTCATCATGAGTTCATCATATACAGTTTGGTAGATAATTGTAAGTGCTGGTTTGCACCTTTGAATATTTAGAGGTGCAACGATGAGGTTACGAATTTATCACGAGTGAAATGGCTCATTCTTTACCTCCTTATTGAACTGGGTTCCCTCATATGAGTTGTAACTTGAAAGACAGTGTGGTAATGCTCTCCGTCATCTTCATTTTATTTTTAGCAGTAAGATATCTGGAAGTCTGGAGACGAATGGTCTACGGATGAGAAAAGATCTGGAATGACCAGCGGAGTTTCAAACATATAGAGTTTAGAACGAAATCTGGAAGAATCTGGAATTCCAAATCCTACGGACAGTCGTCCAATATGATTTCACCTTTTGAGTTGTTTTGAACAGATTGTGTCGTACCGCTTGCCAGCTCCTTGCTCGGCTTGCCCGTCGTCGTTTCGAGCATGGGTGACCGTCAAGTTGACCACTTGATGGGCCGAGATGATGCCCAGCTATATCTGAGTCCTCTACTTCGCAACAAATAACGCCTGTGGTGGCAATTGCTGTTCAATCTCTGTACTGATGCCTTTGATTGTGGCTGTTCGCTGGGATTATGACGTGGACAATTACGTCCAACGGCTTAACGTTCTGCAGAAAAGGCCACGGGAAGGAGTCATGATCAACATAATCCTTCGAGATTTTCCTAGATACATATGAATTTTCAAAATATCTATGTAGGGTCCCTAAATTCCTGGCGGGAAGTCACCCAAATTTCAAACGTCCAGGATTATCAAGTGGAGTTCTGACCTTCATTTAACCTCCTTTCCCTCACGACATCCGCTGAGGGATTTGTGCCTTTATATATGTTCCCTCCATGATTGGCTTTCAACATGTCTGTGAACTTGGAAACGATATCAATTCACGTCCCACTTTTCGTGCGCCCAACGTCTCCACCTCTCTCTACATGGAGTTAACGTAGCGTGTATTCTCAAATGTCCGCAGCATAACTTCGAACCCGAGCTTTTGATTGGACGATTACCCTACTGTTCGGTTGGCGATTGCACATATATCTAACAGCGGTGGAAAAAAACATGATGGTATTACATAGCAACAAACAAGATATTGTATAAATTAAAAAATCCTACCCATATTTTCTGGGACACCAGTGTTCCAGAGTGTTCTCTAACAAATAGCATGGCTAATCACTGGCAACGCAATGGCGTTGCCTAAGTATGTTTCTCCGGGTTATTTTCCATTTGAAGGAGACTTCGTCTCTGGTAACGTTAGAAGGTTTGTCCTCGCCACAAGTTTCGCTTCCTCCCATCTCCGTAGCTCCTTCTTCAGGTTATCAATGCGCACCTCAATCTCAGGATGTGTCTCTCCAGTGATGCTATGTGCAAGGGTAGCAAATTTGTATAGTGGATCATCAGACTTTCCTTTGCGTAAACCCGAACAATTTGGCTCCCCCTTAAGACTTTCCCAAAAATTGATTGCTTCCCTAGCATCAAAGCCAGCGTAGGCCAAAAGTCTACTCATACAACCATCAATAACTTTACGAACATATAGAGGACAGACGACATACCTGGCCGAGACTACGTCTGCTTCAACTTCCTGTTTCATACTCATACAGTATTCCCCCATCTTACTCAACTCCCCAGAACCCACTTTCCCTATTTGCGCAACAGCATCATTGACAAATGGTCCCAATAACATAGTGAGAGGAAACACTGCTACTCGCACAATGTCTGAAAGAATAGATAGTATTCCTGGGACGATGACGGTACCAGAGGAATAGGTTTCAAGATGGTGAGCAAGAATAAGATGTGAGAGTTCATGGGCAAGGAGTACGGCAAGTTCGGTAGTTTGTTCGGGCGTCGGCGTCGGATGGGGAGGTGTATGATTTGATGAGAAGAGACCGCCTACGAGACGCGACCACCAAGAGGTTGGTTGGGTTGGTGTTTGTGTTTGCTGAGGGTATTTTTTCAAGATGTCATCTAGAAATCCCGAATACACAACGACTCCGCCTCCACCATCACCTCCGAACCCGTAAGAGAAAGCATTCTTGACGTCGGGATTCTCCACCACGACAAGCGAATATGGAGGTCCAGGTATAGAATGAGGAACAGGAGGAACAGACTTTTGCTCAGTTATCTCCTCGCACCATGTCTTGAGATACTCTGCCGCTCGTGATCTGGGTAGTAGAGGGAATTCGGCAGGTGGAGGCATAGGTTTCCCATCCCTATCAGCATTGTCCTCGAACCAATCGGGAACATGCACCGCTTCGGATGCTAAGACAGGGACTGTATTTTCCAACTTGCGGAGCGTCTGGCTGACCCAAATATAGCGCCAATCTGAAGGTGGGACATACGACGTGACGCCTTCGTCCGCCAAAATAGCTCCAACAGCACGATACCAACCAGGCCCGGCGAGTTGCGCAGCAATTTCATTCTCTTCTTCTGGCGAAAGGATGATCATCCGCCATCTAGAATGAATGAGATGTATATCAACGAAATCGAATTGTTGGGGAAGATGAACTGACCTTCCGGTCAATGGTGTCCGCTCCAGACTAGCAATGATCGTCCCCCAAAAGAGAGCGAAAGGCACGAGGAGAATGATCCTGAGGAATGTCCCTCTCTGTCTTATACTTTTGAGAACACGTTCCCGAGCCTCAGCCGACAGTGGTTGGCCATGGCGGGACTTTCCGCCAAGGACGATCTTATGGGACCATCGATTCTTAAACACTATGCAAGGGACAAAGCTGAGTACAATGCGGACGGCGGTCCGAGCCAACTCTAGTGCCCCAGCTGTCTGAAAGGATGTGGTTAATATCTGAAGAGAAAATTGAGGCTAGTGCTTGCCTTCAGAATGACAGCAAAGATAGGGATCAATGGCGCCGGGCTTTGAATGCGCTGCGTCGAGTGAAAATGTGCGTACGTGGCTGGTAGGGAGTGGGGGGTCGTTGTTCTTGGCTTGTGGACCGCGAGGGTGAAGAAAAGACTACGAGACAGTGGAAGCTTAGGACGTAGCGAGCGTTGTGCCAGAAAAATGCTGGGGAGGATGGGCTTGAGGACCGGCCGGGGCATTGTACATGGCTGAGGAAGCGAGAAGACTGTTATACACAAACATATTAAGAATCCACGTGGGAATAACATCAAAGGCAATGACTCGACTACAAATACAGTAGATCTCTACACAGATATAAACGTCGCCTCGTTGTACAACCATCCCTCCACCTTTTTGCCCTTGGACAGCCCAGCTGAAACCTCCTCCGGGCCTTTGATTTCGAGAACCGCCGGGTTGAACCACTGCGCGCCTGTCAGCACTGTCCAAAATGAAGAGAGAAACGAAATCAACCTGATATATGAAGGGCTTGGTCCCAGCCACGTAATTCACTGCCATCTTCACTACATATGGAATTTCGGCAAGCACATCAACCTTCTCTATCAAACCCTGCGGATTCGCCACACTACCCACGCTAACGACTTGATGCGCAGTGATGTCTCCAGGAGCACCAGGAACTAACGATGGGCCCTTCCACTCGTATGAAATTTCTTCAGGCTTCTTGTATCCCGTGTCGGGATCCACTTCAGGCCTCAAATGCGTCGCCTTAGACTTTACCACTGATTCATCAGAATTCTCGTCCGGCCAAACAGTTTGTGCAGTGACAGCAACAAGTTTGTTATCCACGACGATTGAACCAACGTTCACTGAGACGCCCCCGGAACCAGCTCCGCGTTTCCCATATTGACTTGTCGTCTTGAATTCCATTTGGATAGCAGATACGCCATCTGCGATCGAACTTTGGAAATGTCCGAAATTCCACGAAGAGGCTACGAGGTTAGGTCGCATGCCCTGGATAGCATGAACGAACATGGAACCGCCCTTGAACATATGAGCTTGACCGTTTTGGACATAGTGACCTTCGGCGAGCATTCGGGGCCAGAAGCGGTGAATGACATAACCGTCTGGCTTCTCAAGATCAGGACCAAAATACGAGTAACCACCTTTGGGGCCTTTGCCGACTTTGAAACCCGGGGCGGTGCCATACCGCTTGAGTTCCATTGAAATCTGCATATCCTGACCCAGGTTGGCGTTAAAGGTGTAAGACTCGGGAAAGTCTGGGTTGTCGGGATGAGATTTATAGGTGACGCTAAACTGATCTGCCTTGCTTGACCGCTTGTCCAATCCAGGAGGAGGTGTGACAAAGTTGGTGGCATTGACCGACTTCCAGAACTGCTCCCCAGTCTTTGAGTCGTAGATTTTGAATGTAAACTGGATTTGAGGATACCAGAGCCTGTTCGAAATTGTCAGGCTGGTATAGATATGACCGGCACAGAGCACATACCCGACAGCAGAATGTATTATCTGGCACATCACCGACTTGCCGTCCTCGGTAACGACATACCAGATTTGCGTCTCAGTGGCGAACCCTCCTGCACATAACCACTCCGTATCAGATTGCTGAAGCTCCCCACAGAGCTCCTTTGCTGAAAGTCCACTATTAACCGGAGTAAAGTTCTGAGCCGTCAGATCGGCCGGCGCTGAAGTGCTGAGTGGTACCGAGTTCGGATCGGAAAGATCAGACACCAGAGACGCAGGGGAATAAAAGAAAAACTGACGAGAAGAGGCTCGAGAACATTAAGATACAAAGCGATGGTGAGTATGTATAGGAGGGGTGTGGGTGATAGTGAACAAGACCGAGATGCGATCACTGTCTCTATATAGCCAATCAGTGGCGCTAATATAACCGGTGCCCCCCTATTCATCTTCCTCTCGTGCACGCTTCGGTACCCGGCGCTCAACGGGACTCTCAGTCTCCAATCCTTCAAATTGTACGCCATCACCCCAAGCTTCGACCTGAAAGCCGTATTCACCAATTTCAGCCAAGAGGTCCTCATCATGCCCTTTCCAGGAATATGTGCTCTCAGTGTCGGCTTCCACCTCAGGCACATCATCAACAGAACTTGACAGCATAGGAACATGTATAGCATCCAAAGCAATAGGAGATGCATCGGTCAGGACTGCGGCTGCGGCTTCTGGAGTTGGAGCCAATGATGCGTCTCCGTGTCCATCCGCATCATACGCCCAGGAAAAATCCTCCCCAGCTGACGAGCCTTGCAATGTCTCTGGTGGTGCTGACGTCTCCAACCCCGTCATCATCGTCTTCTCAAACCTCAATTCCCCCTGTTCCACTAATTCCAACAACCTTTGGTTTTGATTCAACTTCAGGCTGGAGGGATTTGCTGCGGGTATGTCAGGTGGCCATCCGATCATACGAACACCAAATAAGCCTAGACGCTCCGGGTTCGTCCACTTCATCTCTGCCTTCCGAATCCCACTGACTTGTCTAGATAAAGCATTGACGTAAGTTGGGATAAGTAGGTCATTCTAGACACACCTCAGTTGTGAGCGGATAGATTCATAAAGTTCAAGTTTCGCTTTCTTCGCAGTTCGTGTAGCCGCAGGTGTAGGTGTGGGATGTGGAGACGTTTCTCGAATATCGATTTCCTCTTGTTGTGTAGGGAGACGTTTGTGCAGAAACGTTTTGAAAGAACTGGCACCAGCAATACCACCACCTCTTAAACCGCGATAATATTCACGCCCTATAATTGAGCCACCAAGAAATCCGGTATCTTGAGGATCGTGAGGGTCTACGGCAAGCAAGAACGATTGGATCCCAGTAACGCTTGATAACGACTCCAGCACCTTGGATGCTTCGACGAGAACATTACGAACTGGTACATTGATCATTGTTAGAGGATTGAATGGGAGATGAATGAAATTGTGCGAACCTCGTGTGTCTCTCGTTTCTCCGATTCCATTATCCACTGTAAAGAGGGTTTTGGCATGCCACTCGGCGACGATACGTCTCATCTGAATGTAATGTGATACAAAATAGTATAGCCCGCAAGAAAAGGGAGGCCCTTAGGCAATGGTAAGTCTGTATCACGTCTGAACATGTTCATTCCACCTCTTCATAAGGCCGAGATTCTCTTTCGGCGAATGCCTTTATATCGTTGAGTACTTTTTGCATGAATGTATCCAGCCGTTCAAGGAAAAGATCATTATCGGGTGACTGTGTAGGTTCTGATGGACAAGATCCATATTCTGTGAGTTGTGGTGGATGCGACATCGCGTTTTGAGAGAAACAGCAAACTGGAGTGTAATGCACGTGAGCAAATATATATATCTAAAAATAGGACCCAATGTATTCAAGTTTTCTTTAGTCAGAAGTTCATGGACTAGCCTCCGTTTTGATAAAGTCGCGCACATTCATTTCTTGTCGCTCTATCAATGTAGTCTAACATAGAATGCTGGCGAACAAGTTCTCGAAGCTCGGTGCGACTCCGCCATCTAGTAGAACAAATTGATCCTTCCCATGATTCTCTTCTTTCTATGTGACGCCTCTGGAACTGACCAGAGTCTTTAGGTTTATGCGAACAAAGTGGTGTTTGGTAACAAAAAAAAAGATGTAGCTCCGATGCCTGACCATCGAGACAGTCGAGACTACAAAAAATTGAGCAAGGGAATTGCCAAAAGTCGCCAATGGCGAGCGACTTTACTAGGAACAATCACACCAACTGAACGGTTGCGGAGATGTTACCATAAAAAATATACCAGAAAAACTACTCTACATTGCCCTCTGGTAACTTCTAGCTTCGACTCCTGTACCAAGATCTATATTTCTATTTTGAAGCATCTCCTTCTTTTCCCCTCTTGAAAACTTTCTCTTCTTCTGTCTAACATTGCCCGAAGCCTCTTTTATGTCACCACACCTGCCAATTTTCATGTGTAGCGAGCATCTCCTTACAAGATGCAACTAGTGTGATAGGTAGTACTTATTGCACTCTTTCAATGACTGAAATGTAATGCACTTTTCGTAATCAAAAAGTCAAATATCAGGTGGACAGATATCCTTCTTCTACTTTTCCTGCTTGTTCGCCAAAAAAAAAAGACCGTTCAAAGTTTCGTTTCCGGTCTATACAGCGGCGTCAAACCCTCTTTTGTTTCCTTGGCCATTGCCACACTCTTTCGACTCTCGCTATCAACAAAGACGTGCGTATATCCGCCAACGGCGGCAGGTTCATCCTTCCCTTGAAGGAATACTCCTACCTCATATTCAACAGAGCTCTTTCCTAGTTTGTTTACCCGCAGCCCGAGATCAAGAACTTCTGGAAATGATACTGGAGAAAAGAACTAATGAAGAAAAGTTTCTTCACCAGAGAATAGAGCACTTTGGTAGACGACTTGCCTGACAATGTGATTCAACAACAAGCCCGATAAGTGACGATGATGTTCGGTCTTTTGGGTTTATTGAACAGTTTTGGATCAGGTATGCGTTGACGATCGAGTCGAACAAGTGGTAATATATAGCGTTGTTCATGTGAGAGTACTGGTCATTGTCACTCCTGCGGATTACACGGTCCATTGATGCAAATTGTGGGTGATGAAGGAGAACAGGCGCACCATCGTGTACGATAAGTCAAGAAGTAGAAATAGTCTGCCCGAGCACGGTGCTTGAGAGTCATGAGAGTACAACCAAGCGGATCAATTAAATGGCATGGGGTTAGGGTCACGCGTCACCCAACATGGACATTGGACGCGTAACTTCAATACTTGATCTCTTCTACCTTCTTCTACCCACCACCCCAGCCACAGTATGGAAACATCCTTCGCCCTGATAGGTAAAGGCTATGTCATCGTCGCCGCCGACACGACCTCCGCCCGTTCAATCGTCAAGATGAAAAACGACGAGGACAAAATCAAAACCGTCTCTCCCCATCTCTTAATGACCTACTCAGGCGAACCAGGTTTGCTTTTACATCTTTTTGAAACAAGGAGTCCTCCGGTTTATCGAGTTTTTTGCATAGGTGACACAGTTCAATTCGCAGAGTACATCGAACGTAATCTCCGCCTTTACCAAATTCGTAACATATACCCCCTCCGTCCGGCTGCTGCCTCATCCTGGATCCGCCGTTCTTTGGCAGAGTCCCTTCGTTCTCGCCATCCTTACTCCGTCAATCTCCTCTTAGGCGGCTATGATACTTCGCTTTCAGAGCCTAAGCTCTACTGGATTGATTATCTCGGCACTGTAACAGAAGTCCCGTTTGCGGCTCATGGATATGGGTCTTATTTCGTACTGAGTTTGATGGATCGGTGAGTTCCATGTTTAGGTAGTTTTGATCTATGAGTCTCACAGTGTATCTTCTGCATAGGTATCACGATCCTGAGGCACCTTTGGAGGAAGGCTTAGAGACGCTTAAGAAGTGTATCCAGGAAGTGTCGAAGAGGCTGATCGTTAGCCCTGAGAGGTACAAAGTCAAGATTGTAGACAAAGATGGTGTACGCGACATCGATTTGTAAAAACAAGTTTATTCATTCTTCAGTTACCTTGTAACGTGCGTATGAATGTATTATATGTTACGATCGGAAATATCGACAGTCATACTTTGTATCCGAAAAAGTTGCAATATTCAATTAACATCGTCGTTCGAACCACATTGCCTTATTCTCTACTTCGTCAGCCTCAGCAAATAGCGTATCTCCCCCAAGTTCCCTTGTTCTTTTCATCCGCCTGAAATTGTTTCCGTTCTGCAATTGGTATACCGATAGCTCAGTCACACGACGCGAAAATATTGGGTCATCTGCATGCTGGCATTTCAAATTGACATATCTTCATATCTCGTTAAGTTTTCATGTAAGGAAGAAATGGCAGAATGAAGCCAATGGAGAGACCGAGAGCTTTTGACAGCAGCTGCGCAGCCGGCACATCACTGGCTCATATAATCAGTCGCCTGTCCAAATCGTAGGCAAAACACAAGCTATTCCCGTCCGACCGGCTTGTCGAGCTTGAGTATCCGCAAAACTCAGGGAGTTTCTGGTCGCGAGAGGAAGTCAAGGTCACTCAGTACATCTCCGCTGAGTTTTTTGATTTTATACCAGAAAGAATTTGAAGCAGCTAACCATCTCCACTGGACGGATGGCCTAGATTCTCCTTGGGGAACCTTTAGTATATCACTGAGCATTCTCTGTATGACCTTGTCCAGTCGTTCAAATAAAAAGTACCTCGAGTAGCACTTTCAATCAGGTTCTTCCATGACGGGTGCTACTATTAACGGAGTCACGAGAGGATGTTTCTATATATCACACACTTTGCCAAGTTGATTGGAATCTTCTGGTGCGCAGCTGAAAATCATTGATCAATTTAAACCATCAATCAGAGCATCGAAGTTTGGGGAGCTCATGATCAGATGGCTTTCAGTTTGTTGGGCGCCGGCAACCTCCGGTAAGCTTTCCATGTTCTTTTCATGTTGAGTACATACTGATCATTGTCCCAAACATCCTTGCGGATCCTCCATGTAGGGCCATGTACTCTTCGCGTTCTTCCCGTTTCGGGCGACTAAGGTATACCTTTACATTCAGTCCTTGATTGTTGCGACGACTGTCTGTTCCAATCCAGTGTTCCTCACTTTGTATTCTACCCCCGAGCCGCTATGTCACCGACTAGTTTATATGCTGTAATCGTATGCCGGCACTCCTCAGTAGATCCAGTTTTCCGGTAATCATCCATTGTATATTTGTATACAATCAACTGTTCAGTGCACGGTGGTTGGGGCAAGGTTGGGGGACTGCACATATCTTTCCCTGAAAGGGCCGGCTTTTCGTATCGGTTTGATCAGGGTTTGCTCACCAACAGGCCGCCCAATACGGTACCTTATTGTCGGTCCAGGAGTTTTGAACGTTCCAAGAGATATTCGGTGAATGTAGGCTACCCTAGTCGGCCTAGTAACCATTACACCCCAAGTGACATAACAGGTCTAGAACATCTTATGTATTCTGCCACCATTGAAATAGTACATACTACATATTACATTTGTTGTAAGTGTATGCTTTCACCGCTTGGCGTGAGTGAAATTTTTGTATGAGTCTTTTAATGTGACCACCGCAGTCAAACTTCTATATATAGGTAAGTATGCATTAGTCTCTCAAATAGAAACCATCTTTCACACGAAGGGCCTTCGTAAGTTCGTTTACCCTTGCGATCTACCCCGCGATTGCGGATGGATCCATCATTTATGTCAACGAAGATGATTTCTGTTTGACTTTTTTCGTCTCACGCCAGCACGATTATCCAAAGTTAGCGTGCATCTCGCACAAAATATATATTTGTATATAACAAGCTTCATCCGTTATTTGAAGCCCCGGCCGTCTCCTTCATTACCAGTCATCTACCGGGCAACTACTAGAAGCCCGTGCTCCATTCGTTTTGCAATACTCCCTCACTGCAAGTTGCACGGATTTCCTTCCCTCACCGTTGGTTATGGCAACCTCGATACAATCGCCAGACTTCTTGAATCCGGATGTATATCTCAATCGTCTTCCACCAGAAGGCGCCCATAATTATGAAATTTCCAGGAATGTAACTTTCGTCTTCTTAGGAGTACGTTGACCGCTGGCAGACAACATTCTCGCTCGCTCACATACACTCAGCTTTTGATGTGGGATATTCTGGTTTATATAGAAGATGATATTGAGATTATCAGGCGGAATCGTATTCGCGCTCCTACCCTCTGTTTTATTTTCGCCAGGTATCTCTTTTTCCACTTGCCCTTGGATGAGATTATTAATTGTTAAAAGAGTGTTCGCCGCGGCGTATATTCTCGCCAGCTCTATTCAACTCAGTACGCTATCAATCCTTCTTCTAAAATCCTTCTTTTCAATTTCAAATGCGTTTCGACAGCTTCATCAGTCGACAGTCAAGTCTCTCTCCTCTACGGCGCTTTAGTTCTTTGTGCTCTGGCCATCGGCTGTTCCTCGTTCCTCTTCCTTCGTCGGGTCCAAGCCGTCTACGCCGATCACAAATACGTTCAGTGGTTTTTCTCCGTCCTCTGGTTGGTATGCTTCGCATGCGAAGTATTCATCTTGATCGAAATCTCGCCGAGCAATATTCCCGGAACGAAAAGGTTTCAGGATACAGGTGCTAAACCAACATTTACGATAAGTATATATGGTGTTGTGGTTTTTGATACTTGTGTGTTTTTGGCGATTTCATACAAGTTGGCGAAGACGTTTGTGGCTCAGAGGAGAGTGATTAACGCAGGGAGAGGAGAAGATGGAAGTGATATAGCTACTCCAGCCACTATGACCACCTGGGCTTGGTGGAGTACCGCTATTTCCGGGAAGGCTTTGCCGAGGCTCTCTAGAGCAATTTTACAAGGAGGACAACAATATTACCTGTTAAGCCTTCCTTTCCTTACACCACGTTTTTCTGACATTGCCCCGTAGATTCACCGTTGTGGCTATGATCTCAACAGTGATCATTTTGTTGATCCCTACGGTTCATCCTATAATCAAAGGTACAGTAGTTATACCTTTGGTTCCTCTTAATGCTTCGATGGCATGTCGAGTCTTTCGAAATTTGAAACAGTTTGATCAACGTTATGGTAATAGCGTTACAAATACGAAGGATTTGCTCTTTTCTGTTTAGGTTAATTGAGTTTGGTTCGGGAATTTTGCGTATTTTGTACATCTCGCCTTTGTTCTTGTTCTGAGTTTTGCTCTTGATCTTGATTTTCGAGGTGTTTTTAGAATATAAGAAATGGATTGTGGTGTACATAGATGATGAATTGTGGTGTATATAGATGATGCGGTATCAAGTAGATATATCGGATAGTATACTGGGGGAATTTGTGATGTGCGGGCAACAAAGCGGCAGGGGAAAACCAGTGATGATAAGGAGACACTTAGACGATACTTGCCAAGAAACGCCGCGATGTTGATGAACTAGAAGTAAACCGGAATGTCGCTTGTCTCTGCGGGTCGCGACAACTAGTGCTATCAGAGGCTGATGAACCTGTTGGCCAGCCCAGGGGATCATGCCCGATCGATGGAAGAGACAGACTAGTCTCATTCTATCGGCATCTGGATGCTCGATGGCTTGTGCCTGCTAAAGTCGTTCCTGGTCGCCTAGTATATCGTCACGGAGACATTCAATATGTTTGATGGCCCTATCAAAACAGAAGCAGCTTGCCACGTCTAGAAGGACCGGGCGACGCCTTGTTTTCAGAGTGGAGTAGCAAGTGTTAACAGACACAGCGAGAACGAGATGATATAGAAGTTTGGATCATTCCCTAGTCCTCACAGACCAGGCCAGAGAAGTTTTCCACCACGGTAGGAAAATATGCTTGTGGGCCGCGAGTGATCGAATGTGACTGAATTCGATGAACGATTTCACATAGTTGAACAAAGGCACTGTTGACAGTAGTCATCACAAAGATTTTGGCCGGCAAGTCAGGTGAATACACTGAAATTGGCTTGTGTCGAGGAATCAGAGTCTATGGTCGTCGCCAAGGTCAACCAGTTGCGTACTCCGTTCCAAGAATAAGTTGTTCTGATCGCACGTGACCATAAAATCCTTTAACCCATTTTCGTTTTGTTTATCCAAGATGGGTCGGACCAGACCAGCCAAAAAGCAGCACACAAAAGCAACAGACCCTCCTGCTCAACACTCAAAACCTCCATCTATACCTGCACTACTAGAAAAAGCTCAAGAGCTTATCGTTCAATGCGATTACGAACTAGCACTGCGCTTCGTCAGACGAATACTGGAACTACAGCCGGAAAATGTGGAAGCTCGAGAAATGCTGGGTGTCTCGTTACTGGAGACAGGGGAAATTGATGCTGCGAAAGAGGCTAGTGTATTGTCTGGTCTATCTTTTCGCCATTGGCCTAATATCATATTAGGCTTTTCAATCTTTGATAGGACCTCCTTCACCTCAGCCACCACCTCCATCGGCGCACTTGTACCTTGCGCAGCTATCTGAAGAAAACCCAGGGTCGGCTCTACGACATTACCAAGCAGCTGTAGATATCCTCGTAACCCAGCTCAAAGGCAAACGATCAGCACAGAATTCGAGCAATGCATCGGATGAAAATGAAATAAAGAATAATATCGTCCGTGCACTCATTGGTCAAGTAGAAATATGGATGGATCCATCGTATGATCTATGGTATATCTCTCCTCATTGTCCCTTCCGACGTCTTCTGATCCATGAATAAACCTTGCAGTTTTGAGCCGGAGGCTGAAAAAACCTGTGAGGATCTCCTCAACCTTGCTCTGAAAACAGATCCTACCAATCCAGAAGCCCTACAATGCCTCGCTTCAGTTCGTATGTCTCAACAAAGGCCAGATGAGGCTAAACAGGTCCTCCAACAAGCTTGGACAAAATGGAAAGATCTTGATCTCGATGATCCAGAGCTTCCACCAATATCGTCACGGCTGTCCCTCGTTAAGCTGTTCTTGGAACTGGAATTATATACCCCGGCCTTATTAGTGCTGCAAGGGATAATGTCAACAGATGATCAGGAAGTCGAAGCGTGGTATCTTGAGGGGTGGTGTTTCTTCCTCATGTCGGAAAGTGCAAAGGAGGCAGAGGGTGGAAAGTTGGATGACATTAGTTGGGAAGAGTTGGCGAAAGATTCGAGAGATTGCCTAGAAACGTGTAAAGTGGTGAGTGCCTGTGTTTCCTTTTTGTAGATATTGAATTTTGAGAACCTCCGCGCAGCTACATGTCAATCAAGACCACCCGGATAAACCAATCTTGGGGCACACTCAAGAATTGATAAGTAAATTGGAGTCATTGGGCGTTAAGCCTTCACCAGTAGAGGTCGAGGTCGAGGTCGAGGATAACGGTGAGGAATGGGAGGACGTCAGCGAAACCGAGGATGTTGAGATGGATTAGCTGTCGAATTCACAAAAGTACTTTACATCTACCCAACTGCGAGAATTCGGACCCGCAGCAGTAATATAACAAGAACTCATTTTCATTACTTGCGTGATTATCATCAATCGGATCTGAAGCAGGATCACATTAGGCTCCTTTTTCGTCGCCACCATCATCGTGGTACCACCACTCTCAGGGCTCTCCAGCGTCCTCCTGGCAATTTCTCCAGGTTCAGAAGCAACAATTCACGCAGCTTTACGTCCACAACATTATTTTCCCCTTATTCTTTACGACACTTCACGAAACCTTCGTCGCTAGGAAAACAACCTGAGGGGCAGCATACGATTGCACCGTCATTGTGCCACCCATCTCCCAAAATTGAGCAAGCGTCGCCAACTCTTTCTGTTCCCCTCATATTCCTATGGCAAAGCTTCGCCGCGACACGACCTCCTCAAATAGTGGTGTTCCCTCACCTATCGGTTCCGGTTCACCGATAATACCTGGCTCATCTAGTATACCCGAATTCAACAGATCTCTACGGATTGTATCATCAGGAACGCTCTTTCTCACACATACACTCTATGTCCCACATCATCCTGCGCCATCGACGGCAATTCGCGCTCACGCAGTAGAAAAATCGCGTGGCGGAAGCGCTAACACTGTGAGTCCGTCGATGGCTTCTTTGATTGTTGTTCTCGGGCTGATACGTGTTAAACTATTGGCAGATACTTGCTGTTTTGGCACAGTTTCCTGCAGTAGAGGCTGTGTTAGTTGCGCCGCTTGCTGGCAATGAGGAGGGATTGAGGATTTTGCGGGACCTGGAGAGCGAGGGTGTGAATACTCAACACTGCAAGATTTGGCCCAACGCTGGTGTGCCGAGTGCTTGGGTATTACATTCTAGTTGAGTATCCGAGCACTGGCTTGTTGTCTGTCCGGCTAAATGATGTAACGTAGCGCAGGAAAACACGCGAACAGTCATTAACCACAATCCTTTGCCCGATATCACTCATGAGGATTTTGTTTCTCTCCTCGGACCTCGCTTGGCGCCAGAGAACTATCCGGATAATTACTTTCAACTCCAGCAGCAACAATATAATCAACTGCCTCACCTTGCACGAGCACATTCACCGCTACCTCCCAGCATCAGTCCTCGACCAGGCACAGCTGCTTCTGGCTCCGGGTCGACTTCTCGAGTTTCGCAAAGTGGTGGTCGACCGCTACCTCTGTCGAATCCCAGTAGTCCTGCACCATTCGAATGGCTGCATTTTGAGGGACGATCCGTCAAGACGACGTTGAATAACATGATTGGATTAGACGGTTTAGCGAGAGAGAAGAAGTGGAGAAGTCATTGTGTTTTCAGCGTGGATATCGGGAGGAAAGCGAGACAAGGTGTTGAAGCGGTATGCAGTTATGCCTTTCCCATATAGGTTGGGTTGACCTGAATTGCGATTCGTTAGCTGATCCCGCATGCCGATGTGTTATTCCTCAACAAACAATATGCGCAGGTGCACTCGCCAGACTATGCAACCTCCCCACGTACATTCTTATTATCTTTCGCCTCAACAGCGCCTTCTCACGCGTTACTCGTTGCACACTGGGGAAAAGATGGAGCAGCAGTACTGTCACTTCCAACTCGAGAATATTTCCAAAGTTCGAGTTGGGTTGGAGAACCATCACCGCAAATGGCGCGTTCTATAGAAATGCGAAACGGTCGACCTACATCCGACCTTCGCAGCGTTAGAAGTGGAAGTGATTTCTGGGCGGATGGACGGAGCCACAGTTCGTCGAGCAACATGTTTAGTCTTCCCCATCATTCAGATGGAAATAGCACAGATCTTGACCATTCGCTCACTTCTTCTTATCAACATACTCATTCGGATTCTCGAGCTTTTACGAGCGACGCGGACCACGACGACGATGAGCGTGGATCACAGGATACTGAACGGGGTCGAGATGATTCTAATGATGTGATAGACGAAGTCGGTGCGCACGATGCATTTATTGCCGGAATGGTGTACGCGTTGAGTAGAAGGATATGTCCTGGAGCCCCGTATACACCTAGTGCTGGTGGTCGTGACAACTCAGATGGGATGCGCAAGCCAAATGATGATGTTCGGGTGAGGTGGAGGCTGGATGAATGTTTGCGATTTGCGACGGAGTTGGCAGGAAGAAAGGCGAGAAGAAAGACCTGGGATGGGCTTGCCGAGGAGATGATTCGAGCTGGATGGTTCGAATCTTGACATTTTTATTTTATTTTGGAATTTCTTGCTTAGGTACTAATACTTGTAGCACGACTTGTCTTAATGAATGTCTGGGATCTATTCTTGGATTGACCGGCCCAAAAGTTGTGTCATCTGTGTATATAAACTCGCCCCACTCACCCGAGTTACTTGGCTCTCGCGCCCCGTTCACCCACTTCTGTTCCTACAGTACAAAACTATAGGTAGGCGTCAGCTATTTTAACTCAAAGCAATCGTTTCTCATAGCATGCTCAGGAATGCGGGTGCTCGTATATTGTTTACTGATGATGTCATTCATCCTTGCCTAGCGTATGTTTCATCGCAGGCGCAGTCACTGTAATGAAAATGACTTTTCATCTACAGGGGAGGATTCATAGTTGTATCCTTGAGTCTCCCCGTTACTGGAAATATGGTGGCGGTTTTCTGCATCATATGTCTATTATCGGAAGATCGAAATTTTGTCGCTATGTAGCGACAAAGTTTCAGTCTTCATTTACTTATCGCCGTTGGGCGATGCTCACTTTGAGCACCTCTTCCAAAATCAATTAACCCAGGTCATTTTTCTTTTGTATTCCTATCCTTGAGTCAAGTTAGGCATTTGTGCTGGTTATAACTTAGCTGGTGCTTTGGAATACACTGCATTTATCTTGAATTATCTTCATGTCGAAATTGATGTCCACGCGTGCTCGGGAAGCCTGGTAGTGGTGAGCCCCATAAGGACTAGGGACAGTGGACCTGAGAACCCAGCGATAGGAGAACCTGATTAACTGTTCATGAACGTTCAGCGTAACGGCTGAGCTGAGCAGCGACATGCAGAACAATAGCCCCAAGTAATTAAGCGCATCAAGTTGACCCGTCTTTCATCACTTCATCACTTTTTGAAATTCACCCTCGTTTCACCATATGTTGTAACTCAGTTGTGGCGTTCTGTGATGTGAAAATGAACAGTCGATCAATTTTCACCATGTGTGTCTATCTCAGCTTAATCTCAGCCCTCCGCGGCCCTCCTACTCCCCTCCGCCTTCCTTCCTCTCCCGCCGATCCATCCCACTGCATTGGCTTATGACGATAAATTTCAGATATAGGCCGGTACAAGATAAAGCGTTTCGCGGCCCGGTCAGTATCATACCAAAAATTTCCTAAGTGGCCCGAGTGCCAGTCATTAAGATCATGATCATCTATCTTTCGGCTTGCTCGGTTACACTGCCCTGATTTCTCGATGGATGAGATTCAGTGACGGGATACAGACAGAATACGTCGATAAGTACGGGACATCAATTTGCAGCTTAGTTTGATTGACCACATGATTAATTACTTATCAGCTAACTGCCAAACTCGCGTTTCAAGAAACGGGGCATCCTGAGTTGTCTTGTCAATGTTTTCATGTGATGCCCTGTGATGCCCTGTGATGCCCTGTGATGCCCTTGCCCTTACATTTTTATCTTTCTATCCCAAGTCCTCGGACAGCAGTGAGGGAAAGTGGAGCCGCTGGTGTGTAGTTAGGAATCTGTGAAACACTTGCTATCTCTTCATATTTAAGTTCATCGGGTAAAACTCTCTCAGAGCTGAAGTGAAGCTGAAATGAAATTCGGATCTGCCCTTCTTATATTCCTTGCTGCTCTCAACAACGACCTTCGTTTCCTAATCAATTATAATTTTCTCACTCATAGCCTCTCATAATATATAGCTGAGCCACTGGCACAAACTGATCGTTATTTATAGTGTGTTGGCAGACCAACAGGTCTCGATCTGCGGCGTTGCCCCTGAGATCGACTAATGCTATGGTTCCAGTTTACATCCACGTTGCAATAGGGGATGACGTCGAGAGTAAAGTCCCATATACTACTGTCCTTTGCTATAACCTTAGACCATAAGCAATAATGATGCAATGATGCTACTATTGATCTATACATTCAGGTAAATTAATGACACTATGGGGTGAGCAAGTCTGGAGCTCACGCTGATAATGTGCATGCTAAAGAGTTGATCTTTATACCAGTAATTTCAACGGTTGCCCGGATTGGCGAGCCTAAGAACTTCAGGGATCTTTCCATTGATGGGATTGTCCTCCTCTACTTACTCTATCTTCGATGGCCCTATTTCTCGGTTACACAAGAGAGGTGATGAGAATATTACACCATTTCAAGTTACTGAGGTGACATGAATTCAAACGAATACATTTCATCGGAACCCTCGTTTGTGAGGTAGGTCACTGGCTCTGATTTTAAGACACCTCCGCAGGATGAATATGTTCCGACAATATAGAGTACATCGTGATTTCCGAAGCAACAGCAGACGCCTCTGCTGCAACTGGCGGCCTATTAATCGTGATACCCGTTCTGGCGAGGGTATTTTTCCTACTTATCTCTATTCATTTAGTCTCACATTTGACTATGGAGGGGTTCTAGACAACTTCGCGGATCAAGCATGAGCCTTGGAGGATTGATTCACTCCTGAAAGATCAGTCGCGTGGAGTTCCAGTATCTCTACCGCAACCCTGCCCCTTGGTTACTCACTTTTCGACTCGCTTTAAAATTTACGATTCTAAGTCCTATTCCATGTTCATGTATCGGAGAAACTTCGGACATTATTTATGTGTGTCAAGCTCTCAAGCCCTTTGTAGCATGGACGAGGCAATTTCCAAAGCGGCTCGAACAACGATATCCCACTGGTACAAGCTGGTACATTTCTGCGTCACGTCGACCACTCGTCGGTACCTGAGATTTATGTAGTATCTGGGATTCAATAGACTTGTTGATGCTGGCCAATTGCCAGGTCTCAGGGGATCTGGTCTTTTTTGGTTTCCCCTTTTTCACACCTTGCACTTGAAGAGAAAATTCTTCCCGGACACTTTAAAAAAATTGTACCCCAAGTTCGAATCATCGGCAAATGCCTAGATTTTGTCCTTACTACCATGAATATAGGGACTGAACTACTCCATGAGTAGTATTACTTTCAGTGATATCCCACAAGGTCGGAAGAATGTATGTTTTGTGACCGTTACTCATCCTGAGACTCAGTGCGCTCATCGGATCAGGGAAGAAACTGAATCAAGTCGGCGCTAAACACGCCCCGCTTCAAAAATGGATTATACCTATACCCAGCTATACCCTCGCCTACCCTCGCCTACTCATACCGTTACAATCAAAGAAGCAGCCTAAGTGAGATCCACTCGCAGTTTAGCAAAGTAAGCTTTACTCAAAAACAGCTAGATCCGGCTGTAGCCTTGATCCATCTATTCTTCACGATCAATCGAAAGAGCAAAGGGGCCTAATGTGTTGAGCCACATATTTTCGATTCGCTGTGGGAGCCCAGATCTCAGCGCCAGCCGCGCCATTCATCACCCGGTACTCTGAATATGGCAACGCCCCGTTGCCAAATCAGCGAATCAGATTCTGACTGGTCAGGGCGGCTTTTGTGGCTATTTTTACACGCTGGGCGGACAGATTTAAAAATGAAGGTTAGAGCTTTACGGCAGTCCCCGCCCCTTTGTAACCCTCGCGGCATGGCCACTGTTAACATCCAGCCCACGATTGGCACATTCTTCATAGCAGCTATTACAGATGTCGGGTGCGTAAATCCTCTTCTTTTTATGTTTTTTTTTTTCTAACCGCCTCGTCAGACTGCTTGGCATTGCCACCATGCAATGTTTTCGATATTTTCTCAATTTCCCCGATGATCCTCTACTGATGAAACTTGTTGTGCGCCTTTAAAGTATTACCTCAGCATTTTATTTCCACTTACAAACTACGGCCAGGTTGCTTTTGTTTGGTAGATGTGTTGCGTCTCTTAACTTGGGGTCAGAGATTCAACGTTAGGCTTGTCATAGGGTGCTCGAGTTCCTCAAGTCGACTCTCGCTATCAACGGAGCTTATGACACGGCCGTGGTACACTGGGGTAATCCCATAGATCTATCAAACCCTAACTGGCAAGTCCATTTAATCTTACACGTTTGTAGGTGTAATCAATAATCAATTTCAACAGGAGCCTCAAGGTATGCCATATTCAAATCATCTAGGATACCTGTTGTCGCTCATGATAAGAAAGTCGATTATGATTTTTACAGTACGTATCGCTTCTCTCAGATTATCGCCCACTCACCTTATCATACAGCCTTTTATCATTCTCGTTGTACACCTATTTTTCATCCACAGAGTGTGGCTCAGTTAGTGCCTATTTCGCTGCAAGTTTGCTTGTAAACTTATAGTGTCTGGGGTAGTTCTTGGGAGGAAATTTTTGGTCCCTATTTGTCTGGTAAGCGGGATCTGGTATTGCCTGCGACTAATTGCTGAAGCATCTCGAACGTGCTAGCTTGTGTTAACGGTCGCATGTTTCGGTTCGCCATCATCTTAGAATTTGATACGCTAGCTGCTAATTTCTTGTTCACCCGTAGCGCTCGGTGTTGGTGAGTAGGCGTCATTTTTGCTTGTCGAGAATGGGTGATGAACAATTGACCTAGGTGCATATGCGGAATCGTAAGTCACGGAGTTGAGACGATCTAGTACATCATTTTTTTTCTAACTCTACTCAAGTATTCTTGCTACTCAATATGAGGACGCTGATTTCACCTTGACGGACGTAGGTCTATCATCTACGGGTTGCGACAGCCTACTAACTATTGTATCAGCGATTAACAATGGCTTCTCTGGGGTGTGCTCTCCTCGTTGATTGGAGTGTCACCGGTTGTCTGGTGTTTCTTTTTAAGGAGCAGCGCTCATCGTTCAACAAGTTTGTATTTCCGTTGAACGTTTGAATTTGGCCGTTACTGATAGATCCCGGAAAGAACCCAGCGACTCATGAAGAAGCTGATTTTCTATACAGTCAACATCGGATTGCTTACAAGGTATGTCATTATCGCTGAATTACGTATCAGTCGTGGGTTCTGAGACGAGGTGAAAGCATCTGCGATCTTGTTGTGCTGATACTGGTGAGTAACTGGCATGTTTTGTTCGTTCATGGTTTTAATGGATCGCGGTAGCTCAACATCAATTTCCATCCTTTCGATGCGTTGTATTCAATAGCAGTCTTCGAGGTTCTCGGTAATTGTAAGTTTTTGAACTGTGATCAAAAGGTGATCATCCGCTAACATAGCCTGTAGTATATTCGAACTCTTTACTTGCCTGGTATCCAAAAATTCCTTCGCACCTTCAATGCGGCATCTGAGATAATCCTAGGCTGAATTCGAGAACTATTCTCTCCGATGAGCTAAACCGGACGCGCGATCTCGATCATACAAGCATTGCGTTCCGTGCTCGTGATCACTTTTCAACAACTCAAGTGAGTTTCCCACTCATCATTGATACCAACATCTCTAATAGTAAAATCGCTTTTGTCTCCAGGTCAGTGATACCACACCGCATAGGACTACGTCCAACGTATCCCAGGTGGTCTTCGCTACCGTGAGCAAAACTGACTTGAGGAGAAGCCCAGACAAGATCTATTGACTCGATTACAGCAGGCGTATCCAGTGACCAAGAACAAGGCGAGTCTGAGGGCGGAAAGTGACTCGGAATAGAGAAACTTTATTATCAGGCTGGACACTGGATAGTTTATTTTCATTAGAAGACTTACTTTTTTTGAAATCTTTTTTTTCGAGAGAACCTTGGTTGGATACTTGTGGGAATATAGATATTTAACTGGATTGAAGTGGAAAGTGGAATGTTCGAAAAGAATGTTTACCAATTAAGTAAAATCTTGAATACGTCTTCTGATGACCCTGTTTCGGAGGTGACCCCTGAGTGCATTTCAATCCGAATCAGGAGCTCATGGGATCCTTGTACGACAACGTAAACATACTCGATGTAATAGGTGACAGACAACTGAACGAATGGCTACTTTCCTTCAAACAGTTGATTTCCGTGACATGGAAGACAAGTAAGATATAGATATAAGGTGACCTAGATATAACCTTCTCAGGGCCTTATTGATGCATTAATGAGTCGTCCGCGGCATTTTTGAATCTCGGACTGTATTGTATAGAATATATTTCACCACGTGTGAGACAAATTTGTAGTTGGTGGAAGCACGACTTGTAAAGTATCTATTGGCAAATACGGATCTACTAAAAATCTGTCAAATTAGTCTCAGTGTCTCTACAAAGCACTACGCTCGAGAGATTTCACTCCCTCTTATAATCCCACTCTTTCACCCCAACACATCCACCCAACTCCCTCCACTTCCCCATCCACCTCCCCACCCTCCCCTCCCCCATATCCACAAGCGCCTTAAAAAACTTCTCATGCACATACTCCAAATCTTGTTCCCCACCCCACCACTCCTTAACCAACATCTCCTTCTCCACCAACCCATCCTCAATCACATTCGGATTAAACCTAATTTTCTGTCTCGTTACCGGATCCACAAACGGTAAAATCATTTTGAAAAAGAGGTTGACGATGAAGGGGATTTGGATTATGAGTGTGATACCCATACGTTCAGGGTAATGATCTTGAAGAATGTTAAGGACTGTACGTGCTACAGAGAGAGATGTATTTTTGCCATTAGCAGCGAAATTGAGCATGATTGCGAGATTCCTTTTTTAAAACTCTAATAAATAAGGTGCAGTGGAGGTGAAAAGAGAGAGACGTACTCGACACCGGGAGGCATTAAATCTATACATCGTTCTAATAACCAAACAGTATAATGAATTTGTCGTGGTCCTTCTTCTGTATTTTGACGACTGGGAATCATGTAAAAAGTAGGACGACCTTTGACGTCATATCCGAATATAATGGCTTTTCCCGTCTCGCCCTATACATGCGAAATATCAGATTTGGAAAAAAACCCTCATGGGCATAAGTGTTAAACTCACTTCGATTGAAATATAATCATTCGTGATCAAATCATAAATCCCAAACTCTCTTCTCCAATTCAACGTATTCTCAAGTCTCTCAATGGCCATTTCACTTTTCCACTTCGACGCTCTCAAATACCTATCCAAAAATCTACGCGTTCAATACAAATTCAACTAGTATGAACAATCAGAAAACGCACCGCAATATACATTCATAAGACAACCAAAACTTTTCTTCCTCAACAAGTTCCGCTGTCCATTCCCTCCTCAACCTCTCACCGTCAAACCCCTCCCTCTTCCTAACCTCCTCTAATCTCTCTTTAGCCTTGTCCAAATCTTCGAATCCAGGAAGTTTGTATTCCGAGTTATTGAAATGAGAAAACACGACATCGTAATGTTCTTGTTCAATTTCTGTTAGTTTTTCTTGAGGGTTTTCAGAGTAGAGGCCGTCGGGAGGTGGGATGGGAAAGTATACTTTGTTGTTGTTGTTGTTAGACGAATCGGGAGTGGGTGAGTTTGAGGTGGAGGAGGTGGATATGGCCATGAGTTTGAGACGTGGAACACGAGGGATGGTTGAAAGAAAAAACACAGCAACAACACGTTTTTCGTAACAAAATTAAATTTGGGCGTCTTTTTCTAAGGGGCGGTGTGATGAGCTAAGAGAAGCGAGCAAGGAAGCGATAAGTAGCCCCTGAGGCCTGAGGCCTGAGAGCTGTTCTCCTGCTCAGACATATATATTACTGAAAGACGTATATATACGCGAACTCTATACCAATTATCAATAACGTATCATTCCTTTATAGAGCACCAGAACTCTTGAGAATGGCTTTACTACTCTTGAATAGATACGAGGCGAACAAGCCGACTTCGTCTACCGATTTTTTCAACTGTGATGATGATTCAAAAAGAGAATCGAGGAATTGAAGCGTTGTTTGAGGTGATGTTATTTGATGAAGTTCTGTAAAAAACCATGCCTTTGAGTTTGGGTTTCAAAAAATGCCATAATAAAAAAAAAGAATCCAAACCTGCAGCAGTATAGATAGCAGCTAAAGAAGCGCGTCTAGCATACCAAGAAAGCTTTATAACACAGTAAACAATGTTTTTTTCTCAAAAGGACTGTTTTTTGCATACCTCTGTAGACGTATCGCCAGATAGATAACACGCCTCGTCTGCGATTTTCAAAGCATGTTTAAGCCCAGGAAGTGGATCCAGCATTGGAATCTGGAGTGGCAAAGGACTAGAAGCAAGCGACGCGAATGCAGTCGATAGATGGTCCAAGACCGGTTCATTGAACATGAGTCTCTCCTCCAACATTTCCTTGACTGTAGGTTGTCGACCTTGAGACTGTGCCCGTTCCTTCATATGTTGAATGCCCTCGTCGAAGAAAAAGTTGAGCAACGAGTGTTCTGCTTTGAGACCTGCACCGAAGAGAGCAGAGATGGCAGAGTCTGAAAGGGGTGTAGCATGGGTGTCTGGAGGGGGAAGATGAAGAACAGAAAGGGCGAGAGCGTCGCGGGTGAAGCCATGGCTGCGAACGAGAGGCAACGCAGCGCGGAGCAGTTTCGACATAACCCACCGTGGGAATTTCACAATAGTTGCGATTAATCTTTACAAAACACTTATCAGCCATTGATCACCATGTCAGACTGGGGTGCGCAACTCTCCTTCGCCCTCCTCCTCGTTCGCTCACCGCATGCACAGAATCAGACAACAAGCCAGCAGTACCCAAGCCAGTCGTGCATCCCAAAAAATCAAAGTGGGAAGGCGAGGACGAAGAAGACGATGGTCCTGCCGTACGCTTTACTCAACTCACATCTCTTTCGCGTCCCAGTAAATTGATGTTTATTACACAGACCGATTGGGATGAATCTTCAGAAGAGGAAGATGACGACAAACCTGCACCTGCACCCGTCGCACCTCCGAAAAAGAAAGGCACGCTCAAACAAAAACTAGCCGAGAAAGAAGCCGAGAAAGCTCGTAGAAGAGCTGCTGGAGAAGATGACGATGTGTATGATTCAGATGAAGTCCTTGATCCTCGAGAAAAAGCACGTAGAGACAAAGAGAGGCAATTACAATCCGACATGAACAACGCCGCCGAACTATTTGGCGCTGCCGCACTAGGCGGTACGTCTCGCGCTTTCGTATCACTCTCGTGTCATTAAACTCTTTTTTTCATAGGCACATCGTCTTCCGACCTCGATCAACTCCTTTCCTTTCAACCTCGCACAAAAGAAGATTTCCAAAACCTCTCTGCCAAAATCATAGAATACGTCATCAAACGACATCAGAACAAACCTCTTTACCACTTTTTCGTAGAACATCACGTGCGAGAGCTTGCCGTTCCGCTTAAAGACGTTGAAGTCCGTAAAGCAGCATCGGGACTCACCACACTCGCCAACGAAAAACAGAGAGAACAAAGAGAAAAGGCGAGTGGTAAGAAGAAGAGTAAGGCAGCGACGAAGCCTGGTCTGGGTAATGCTAAACTTTCAAACAAGTCGGTGTTCCTTTCACTACTTGGCGATCGTATGAGCTAACGTTTATCAGGCTCGATACAACAGTATACGATGAAGCGTTAGACGACATTGGGAGTGACGGGAATGACTTTATGTAGCCGTATCTACTCGCATTAGAGGATGAATCTCACTACTTCCAGTGATCTGGCCCTCCCTGAACATATATCGGAATATTGATGCGGCGTTGTGTATAATTGTCGTTTATCAAACTTCCAAGTTCCAGGGTCTGTTCCGGATTGAAAGGATGCATTTTTTTTTTCCGATAAAAATAATAATACTTGAAAACAAAGAAGAGAGAGATAAATTAACCCAACAGTCCACCACCTATATAATGATAATTCACCAGCCATATGAAAAAAAGAAATGCAGCAGCAAAATAAAACGAACGCGAAGAAAATAAGATGATTTCCAAATTGTACTTGACACATGACATCACACAAAAAAAAAGTTTGTTCAAATTAAATGAAAACATAAAAGCAAAAAAAAAAAAACCTAAAGAAAGAGTCCCAAATAAAAAAACTTAATGAACAACCTTCGCAAAATGCGAAAAAAATCAGAATCCCAAATCGAGTTGCGATGTAACTCCATCAGTCTCCGATTATGAATTGCATTGACAGTCATCGGGCCGTCGGGAGAAGCTTTTTTCACCAGACCTGATTAAACGACCTTCTCTTATGTGCCGCGAGCCCTGAGTCACTTGAGGGTGGTGGTTCGGGAATTGGACATATCGTCATTTGACATTTTTTCGCTTGTGTCAGGTGTTCTTGCACATCGTCCTGATGCTCGTCCCAGACGGAGTTGGTTTGCGATTAAGTGTGGCGATTGGAATGAAAAAGTTGCTACGAGCTGTCGCAGCCGTCTTCATTATTCTCATCTTCATCATCTACACCATCACCAATAAACTTTCCTTCACCGCCCTTCCACTCCCGTTCCCAAAGCGGCACACATGTCGTTTCAAGTGCAGGATGTCCAGCCGATAACGCCATCTTAGCCCGTTGCAATCTCGTTAAAAGAGCCGAACGCTCGTTAATAAGATCATGAATGTATTCGATGGCTGAAAAAACCCCAATCAGCGAACATCTCTAGTTGATGAGTATGGATAAAACATACTTTTCGACAAGACAACGTTTTCACTTCGTGGACCTGCACGACCATCCATCTTATCACCATCCCCACCTCCATCCCTCCTCTTCCGTTTCGATCTCGACGATTTCCCAGACGATCCCGACTCCAACTGACTCATCCTAACTTCCCCCTCCTCCTCTTCTCTTATAGCATCTCTCAACGCAGGAACAGTATCACACAAAGCTTCATACCCCCTTCTAATATTCGCACGTCGTTTCTGTTCAGATTGAATATGATTCGCTTTTTTCTGTGAAGGTGACAATAACGATTGTTTAGCAAGTGATGCGACGGATGGTGTAGTGGATGGAGAAGGTTTGCGGCGTTTCACAGTGTGAGTAACAGAAGATCGCTTCGCTGTAGGCGATGACGCGCGTCGATGCCGTGAGAGAGATTGATGAAGTTGTGCCTGAGGAAGCTGAATACTATGCGATAACGTTTGATCTGGGAAATTAAAAGGAGGATGTGGACTCGCAGGCGTAGTCGTCGTCGACGTTTCCGAAGACGAAGCTAATTGCGAACGAAAGTCGTGTGTGTGAGGTGAGAGTGACAACGCAGGCTGTTGGAGATGTGATTTCGGATTGAGAAACGGAAAAGTTTCGCATCTGGAACGATGGGATCCATAGTCATTTGAATGTTGAAGGTGTGGTTGGTTGGGATTGGACTCTTGCAGTTGCTGCGAGAAAGAGTCCCAACGCCCTGACATAAGATCCTTAGTAGCCTTGGCTAGGGCCTGCGATGAGCGGGGAAAGATGTCGCCGTCGTCGGGTTGGTTGGGGCCGTTGAGCATAGCCCATTCAGTCGGTGAGAGATCAGTGTAGTCCATGGAGGAGAGAAAGGCCTGAAAGGCATGCGACTCTTGGGGCGAGAGGAGGTCCATGATGTCGACACCGGCAAATCGAGAACATGTGATTCCTATATATGTCTCACCAGTGGCTGTGCCCGGCCTGTGTTGTCCCCCGTCTCACACCACATGGCTCTCTGCACTCAGCCAAAGGTTACTCTACCATCATGTCACCCTGGATATACCACATCCGCCCAACTGGGTAACCCAAACGGTAGCCACACGATATACCGCCCAAGCATATGGATGTGCCCAGAGACCCCTTGGCAGCTCCGCGAATACACACCTCTGTCTCAAGGGAAACCGAAACCCTCCGGACCCACGACGCTGCGCAATTATCTCCGCACCTAGATCTTCGTAAACGCAAATATATATATACATTATACATAGCTATCCTCAACGAATTTCAAAATCATTTATCGCCTTTCCTTCACAAAGAAATGCAGGTACATAAAGCTCCCAATAGTAAACACAGCAAAGAAAATTCCGAGTAGCGAGATGTTTGGCCACCAATACGACTAAGGGCACTTTAACATCTAGTCAGAGCAAAGTCGAAACACTCACCTGGGCTCGAAGTCCAAAAGTCGACAAAATAGTTGCAGCAGGTACATCCAACTCGACGCCATACTTGACTTCCTTCAATTGCAGGTATCGTAGCTCGTTCACAGCAAGAGACTCGAATGCGGCATGGAAGAACGAGATCGTGTGCAGCCATCTGAACGCCACCGGAACCGTATCACGGTTGATGAGTAAACCAGTGAACATAAGGCTAGGCGATCACCGATCTTCAGGATACCTATATTCATGCAGCGGAAACCGGCAACTTACTTGAACAGCATGACCAATGTTCCAACCAAGCTCGCCACGCTGATGCTGTCAAACACGATAGAGAGCAGTAAAACAACACTCGCTGTAGTAAGGTTAAAGAGGACCAATGCAAGTAGGAACTTCCAAAAGCCGGCGACAGTAGGTACAAGCCCAACAAGGCCATACACGATACCACCAAACATAAGAGGGGGAACAAGTCGGAGGGGGAGGATATCGAATAAGATCTATGTTTCTCATGATTAGCCGACAAGTAGCCGCGGCGCCGCGAAACAATCACCTTCGATGAAAAGTATGTGAATGTAGAGTAGTAACCATTCGAGCTGTGAACTCAGCTCAAGACCACATACACGACAATCATATCATCACCACCTACCGCTCGCGCATGAATAAGATCCGCTCATTTGCAAACAGACCAAGACTTGACAAGCAAGAGAATCCAAATAGAGCTAAAGTGAAAAAAAAGAGTCCAAGACGGTTTTGGAAGCCAGCGATGTCGTTGCTAGGATCTTCCTGAGAAATGATGGTCAAGCAACAAATGACAACACCTACGTGATATTATGGTAGAACAGTCCACAAAGCACTGTAGTCGCAAAAAGACGGCCCATGATCAGTCAAGCCATCATCAACTCCACGCAAACACTCACCTGCTAGTCCAATTGCGGACAAGTAATGGGCGGCCAGCAACGCAGGGTCACGATACAAGTTCTTGAATGCTCTCCCACTCAAAATTCTGAATTGAGTACCCCAAGATGCTCTCTTGCGTCCACGCAACAATGACGTTTCCTCCGCAACATCTGGCAGTTGCCTACTCGCAGAATCACGGGTAGTTGCCAGCGACGCCTGTCGAGCAATTTCTTCTCCCTCAGCTTTGATATCCGCAGCTATCGTGCTATCAACATATGACTGTACGAGTGAAGCCAGTTTCGGCGTAATCGAAGCATCCGGGCCACGATTTGAAGCAAAAGAACTGACAGCATTGACAATCTGGGACGTCTTCTTCCGTAGATAATCGCCCGTGGAGGAGACAACAGATTCATCAGTGTCCTCTGGTATACCATTGGCGGATATGTTGGACCGAACCGATAAGGCAGCGGAGTGAGGAGCTACAGGAAGACCTTGTTCTTCATCGCCAGCTGGAGACGTAGCAGAAGATGAGGCAAGCACGCTAGATCGGCTGTTCCCATTGTCTTTGCGTTCCATGCTAGCTTGCATCGTCAGGTCAACTTTAAAACTGTTGAGTTTTCTGTATCGTAGATTCACGCGATCACTCACTGAGATAATCGGCGATGTTGAACCCGGTTGGGCAAGGGTAGCCGATCGATGTAAAGTATTCCGGGCACTTTGAGTATGCACCAGAATAAACTAGTTTACCGGCACCCAGAACCACAAGTTGGTCGAATAATGCGACGATGTTGCTACGGGGTTGATGGATAGTGAACACAACTGTCCGGTTGTAATCGCGGGCAAGGGAAACCAAGCACTCAACAACGTTGAATGCGTTAAAGGAGTCCAGTCCTGCGGAGAGTCACCAACCGATCAAGTGTCGCAAGAGCCGGAAAGATTACTCACCACTCGTAGGTTCGTCCAAAAACAAAATAGACGGGCTTGTGACAAGCTCGCATGCAATTGAAACACGACGTTTTTCACCCCCAGATATCGAACGCGTTCCTAAAACCGCGGGATGAGATGCGCATCGTAGTCAGGATATAACACATACCAGAATCACCGATTCTTGAATCCCTGATATCGAGTATACCTAGCTCATTCATGGTCTCCAAGGTCCGAAATTTTTTCGCCTCGAAACTCATGTCCCTCGGCAACCTCAGTAGTGCGCTGTACAAGACTGTCTCGTAGACAGTCAACGTAGACATCAAAGTATCCTCTTGGTCAACAAAACCCGCAACCTTCTTGAATTCACTGTCCTTCACCTCCCGCCCATTCACTAACATGGAGCCAGTAACAACACCTCGCTTGTTCTTGCGTGCAAGAATGTCAAGGAAGGTCGACTTTCCTGCACCAGACGCTCCCATGATGGCCATGACCTGCCCTGATTTGACATTACCTGATATATTGTCGATGATGGTACGATCACCAAGGGAATATGATATTCCAGAGAAATAGAGGGAAGTAGGAACATGGTCCGACATTAGTTTCGCAGTTTCTGCCTCTGGAAGACGGATCTTTCCAAAATCGCCCCCCTTCCCTATGCGACCAGCATACCAGAGGACTACGTGGGGTATTCAATATAAACGCTGTATACTTGATTGCGAACCACTGACCAGCTGAAGAAAGTAACACGATGACGATCGCCCCCGAGGAACTGAGTGCAAGCCAGAGATTATTTCTCGGTTTGGGGGGTCGCTACCGGCCATGAGCGCCTTCACTTTATTGTCACTCAACGTCCAGACTTACCACATATCCTGGGACTTGGGAGTAATGAAGACATTCTCCTCCCTCGCATTGCAACGTGATGTAGCTATCACCAAATACACTGTCGATGAGATCGTTCATAGCCGGCTCTTCAAACTTGCAGCCGTTGCCAGTCTTGCAGCTGAACTGAGCCGGACCCCGTATTTCTTCCTTCAAGAAATCGCCAATATCTGGGCGAGTTGTCACCGATGACCTGTGTATCGAAAAACCTATTACGCACCAATACTACCAGACTCGCCACATAAGAAACGACCGGTAACGCAGCTACATTTGATTTTATCACATGCATATATTGTTGTATTCGTGTCGTAACCTGGCTGTGTTTCCGAGGTGCATCCCTCCAACGCACAATAGAAGGATTCGACCTCTGCAGTCCAGAACTGGAAGGAACAGGTTGAGTCTTGACGATCACAGCTAAATGTCACTTGTGGCGGACGGTCTGGAAGCATATCGAGTATTTTTCTGTCTGGACGGAGGGCTTAGGCGAGAAGATGCATGGAATGGAACAGACATACTGGTCACATTGCACATTTGATGATTACTGAAAACCGTTTCTCCACCCTTATAACAAGTCATGTTTCCGCCGTTGTCACCGTCAAGAAGCGATGAAACTTCAGGAATGGGAAAGCCGGCGCAAGCATTGTCGTTCTGACACACTGATATCGCGAATCAATTGACGCATAACGAGATACTCATGCGAAAACGCACCATTGCAATTGACGCCTCCCCAGCCATCCTTGCACTGGCATGATTCTCCTTCTCTTCTGGGTCTTCGGTGGTCACGATCCGCAAGGGAATCGCACTCTAAAAGCTACATCAGTTACGAAGTTAGACACAAGCGAAAAATGCACACGAGGAGTAAGACAATCGATGCCGGACCAGCCGGGAGGGCATTCACACTGGCCATTAAACTTGTTGCACTGTCCATATTGGCCGCAAGTAAATGCCGGAAGCAGACAATTGAAACAAGGTGGGCATCTTCCTGATGACGTAGACACATTCAGAGCATGATCAGACCTTCTTGCAACGAGATACACACCAGGCGCAAGCGCATAATCCAGTGACAACGCCTGCAGGCATAGTTATGAGTGGTCTGGCATAAGTTTCCGCAGCCACTCACGGTCGGAAGTGAAGTCCCGTTGTCCAGCTGGCGATCAAGGACGGATTGATTCCGCTGCGCAGTAACCCAAGTCGACGATAGTATGAGTAGAAGCAAGGACCAAGGCATGGTCCTCAACGCGTTTGGCGTCAGAAACGACATTGTCGCCGGTGAAGAAACGAACGTCGACCACCCATTGGGCGTAGTGACCCGGGTGTGACGTAGAATTCGGTCGAGCGGGATACACGGACAAACAAACGCGCTATGATCTCTCTCCTCGATGTCGGTTTCTTCGCGCTTAGCTGGGCCTATGTATTACTAGCACCGTACACAAAAGTCGAAGAAAGTTTCAATATACAAGCCGTTCATGACTTCTTGTCGTACGGCCTGTTGCCCGATGATTTGAGCCATGTGAGCCCAACGCCACGCATTAAACTTGAACAATGCTCATCTGCAAGCAGTTTGACCATTTCACTTTCTCAGGCGCTGTTCCCCGAACGTTCCTTGGAAGTGCTGTGCTTGCTTCTACTGCAAACCCATTCATCATTATAGCCGCATACCTCAATTTGATCTCTTCAAAGGCTGACCTCCAACTCATCGGTTCGATTTTTGTTATTTTTGTAAAAGTCCCTTTTCCTGAGCAGCTTTTACAGTTCGACTTGTTCTTGCGACATGCAACGCTATCTCATTGGTTGTCATCCGGAAGGCAGTGTCAAATCGTTTCGGGTCAGGGACTGCTTCATGCTTCACTTTGCTCACATGTAGCCAATTCCACCTCCTTTTTTGGATGGGTAGAACGCTGCCAAATATGTTTGCTATGCCATTGAGTATGTTTCTATTCATTCTTTCCTTGGAACAATCTAACGTAATTTTTGTATTTGACATTGCGCAGTCAACCTGGCTTTCGCTTATGCCTCAATGTACAACAGCAGCCGCTATTCGATCCGGCTTTCCGAGAAATCTTGGAAACTAGCTTTTTGGTGTCTAGCTTTTTCGACTGTCGTACTCCGCGTGGAGTTAGTTCTTCTCTGGGTGCCTTTCTTACTTCAGGCATTAGTCCAGGGCCGTATTTCATTTTATACCATTATCTCGACGAATCTCCTAGCTGGCATCACAGCTGCAGGTAAGCCCGCGAAACTCCACTGACGTATCGATGACTGAGCAGTTGCATCTAGTGGCATCATTTATCTTTGATTCCTTCTTTTGGCAAAAGGATGTTCTGCCTGAATTAACATCATTCATTTTCAACGTCGCCCAAGGTCAAAGCTCCAACTGGGGGGTGAGTCCTTGAACATCATATAATCCGGACTCGACCTGCTGACCTTTGCACGAAACAGGTTTCCCCCTTCTTGGACTACTTCAAGATTCATCTCCCTAAATTGCTCATGACCGGTCTTCCTTTGGCATTTGTGGGCTTACTTACAGATTCGCGAATCATCCCGATTCTCTTTCCCTTCATCATTTATACTGCACTCATCAGCAACTTGGGTCACAAGGAATGGCGGTTCATAATTTACACGGTACCCGCCTTCAATGTCGCCGCCGCTTCCGGTTTAAGATACCTGTACGTTACTGGTTCCTAATTTCCGAATGATGCTCCTGAATAACCCGACCTTCCTCCCCAGGTTCACGAGGCGCAAAACGACCATATTTGGCCCAATCTCGTTTATAACTGCCCTGGGCTTTCTGGCGGCGAACTTTGGATTGACCGGTCTTCTCGTCCATATATCCATGCACAATTATCCAGGCGGTGAGGCTGTTGCTGCTTTCCATCAACTCGTTCCTGCCACCACGTTGCGTAAGTTGATTTTTGTATTATTAAATTCCATTCTCATTCCATCACAATAATGATAGCTCCACCCCACGTACACATCTGTAACCTCGCTGCGCAGTCGGGGACTACTCTTTTCCAACACCTCAATTCTCCGCCCTACCATTCGGCCCTATATCTGTGGCCTAATAGTGTGCCTCCCACGACCCCCTGGATTTATAACAAAACTGAGAATCTCACACTATCCGAACTCTCTCGGTCGCCTCATTTCACTCACATTATCTCTGAACAGCCTCCCACCAGCCCAGAAATCGCTGGTCATTGGAATTTAATGAAGGCTATACCAGCCTTTGATCGCGTTGTGTTAGACAAGGAATTGCTGACCCATAAACGTTGGGAGTTGCCCCGAAGAATCTTTGATTTGATCAGAATTGTTGAGAAGGACCAGTTGTGGATATATGAACGCAAATAGCTGCTTATGGACTAGTATACCTAATTTTCATATCATTTGTCTTGCTGTTTTTGTTGCATCGCGTGGCATTTCAAACCCCGAGGCGATTTTGAGAATATGTCCCCAAAATATTGAACGCGATGTTCGACTTCGATCATCAACGTCAATCTTCTTCGAGAATTCACCGCCTTGTGGCAACGTTTTCGGTGACCGACTGATTTGGCTGATTCATTGCTTGCCCCAAGACACAATGACGCAAGGGCAACGGTTTTATTTTCAGTCAAGTACGGGTGTAAATTTCCCAAATTAACTGGCCTAAACGTGGAAGGCAATGCGTTTCGGCAGTGTATTGGGGAGATCAGCTGGGCTTACGCTCATGGCATCAGATAGAAGAACCTGTCAAAAGTGTGGTACCCGCTCAATGTTTTTTACACGCCGAGGCTAGTAAAGCCAAGAAGGATAAATGGGTGAAACAGTACCCGACAAGCTCTTATTGGTACAATAGTCACCTCTCCAACTTATACATAGCAAGTCCGAAGGGATCACTATTGACGAGACTTGGGTTTTGGGTTTCGCCTGTAGCTTCTTCCATAATCATTCGAAATGAATCTGAAACGCCAGTTGCAGGTACCGGCGTGGAAATTGACCAATCAGAATACAGCTTTCAGAATGGAAGATGCACCGATTTTCTCTATGAAGCACACTCAGGGTAGATGGATGATTGTGGCGTGTTGCAACAAGTGGAGAATACAAGCCTGGTCTCAGGGTAGAGTAAACTTTTTTTTGCTCGTTCCCGAGTCGAAAGCAGTCGGGATGCATACATGGTAGCTAGGAAGGTTTGAGAAGTAATCTCTCACCGTACTCCATTAAGGTTGACTCGGGATCCTGAGTGTACAGCACCTTGAAAACAACACGGGGTTGCAGTCTTGTCATCAAAAAAGAGTGAATCTTGAATTGGTCAAGCCGAGCAGAAAGGAGTAACAATAAATATGCATCACGTACATGTTCTAGGATTCCAGACCTTCTCCCGGCCTCGTTGTTATTGGACTGTTATACCTACGAAGGTCCTGGATGAGCGACCAAACTTGGCACACTGAAGTTTGTCGGGCAAACGTCGGGCCACGTCTCGACGAGAGTTGAGCCGTTGGGTTCGATCCTCGTCAGACGGCGATTTTAGCGTACAGGTTGTTCACCCCATGGCGCGGGTACCGAAGTATCAAAGTCCCAACACAATAGAGGACGGAAGATCTGTATCGGTCGCCGGAATGGCATATACTTACACAAACTCCCATTGCCTTCACATGGCTCTGTCCCGCCGTCCGCGATAGCTGTTCTTTTGACGATTATTAAGAGATCCAGAAGCAGCAACGAGCAAGACAATGTTTCATTTACAACCTCCCATTGAGTACGATTGGAAAAGCGTAAGCCCAGATAAGTTCAAAAATGGCGTCTTCGAGCGAGCCGGTTGCTTTAGCTCGTCCTGCTGCTCGAGGAATAGATTCCAATATTCATATAACCATTGATTCTATATCATGACTCTGGTTCGCGAACAGATAAACGAAGGAATATAATACCTATGAAACGTCTTTCTTTGGACGCTGTCCAAAGATACCGGTCCCTACACGAACAATATCGCTGCCAGCCTTAATCGCTGCCTCGAAGTCGCCTGACATACCCATGCTAAGTGTAAGTTTCCCCGACGCCTCATGACCCCATGAGTGACCAGTCTGCTCCGCATTGTCAATCAGAAACTCCTTCAGACGATCACGGGTCTCTTTGAGCCTCTCGAAATCTGCATTTTTCTCCGTCTCCGAGGCGTTGAGAGATTGTTCTAGAGCTCCGATAGTCATGAGACCTTCAAAGCGGAGTCGCGGACACTTGGTCACAACGTGGACCACAAGTTGAGCGAGCTCCGACGTCCCGACATGGGTATCTGGCCCTAGCGGTGGCAAGCCTGACTTGCTTTCCTCACCAGAGGTATTTACTTGCACGAGGACGCGGAGGGTTCTATCCTCCGATATAGCTTTGTTAAGAGCAGATGCGGTTTTTGCAAATGCCAGAGTTTGAACGCAATACAGGTTGGGAATCGCTGCAATGGAAATTAGATTTTCTGTTAGATATATAAGGAGAGCGACACACACGCCAGAATTTTCGCCTTGTTAGACTGAAGAGCTCCAATAAAGTGCCATCGGATATCGCGAGGAAGCTATTCATTAGAGTTAAAGAGCATTCAGTTGAATGTGAAATCCATTCACATACGATCGCGGCCTTGTCAACAAGTTCCTGAACATAATTCTCGCCGAAGTCATGATGGCGCTGTTTGTAACACGCCATGATATCAGAGGCCGGTTTATACTTCGATACAGCGATCAGAGTTGGTGTAGTACCAGAAGATGCTCTTCTGACCCGATCCCGAATCTCCGCAAGTGCGCTTTCGAGCTCTTCGGCACGTTCGATCGCAGGCTGAAGAGGCGATGGGTCTATTGAGGACATATATCGAAGACTTGCTGCCGGGGAGCGTAGACGATGAGCCAAAAGTTTTGGAAAGTACACTGCGCGAGGGCAAAACATTAACGTAACACGCCCGGGTCTGCTGGAAGATTGCTTATTAATCAATGAGTCTATTTACTAATGCAGATTTTGCGTCGATGGGTCGCGGCCCGCATCTTCATCATGCAAATACTGGGAAGATCAGACCTAAACCTCTCGTCTTCGTATTTTGCCCAATTTAATGACCGAGTGGTATCCTTTCGTGAACTGTTTAAAGGGCAGGAGCTGTTTTGGAACCACCTTCGAATCTGATTCGTCGCTTAGCTTCATTTTCACTTACGGCTGACTTACCCCCGATTTATCTCTGATGGTGGTATAGAACAGTTGAAGGGCTTGTGCTAGAATTTGCCCGGAAATTGGATACTTACACTAACAGTGAGAAACTGATACTCAGAAACTTTATCCCCTGCGATTCTTGGACCGACCGTCTCAAACGATTCAATCATCCGCGGAGAAAATTCGTGTCTGCTAGATACATTGTACGACCGTGATGAACTTTTGCTACTCCCATGCTGCTTTGCTGATGAACTTCGCTGCTTTTCCAAGGTCAGGGTCCGCCGTATTCACAATCCCATCCGTGAAAAAAGGAACCGATTCGATCTAACTCGCTCCACTTGAGATCTGAACGACATCATAATGGTTGGGTTGGCTGGAGATACCAACCGGATTCTGATCAATATTAAATGGTCTCAGATTCTCCGGTGACTTTTCAGATCTTGCATGGAGGCGAATGGACATATGAACCTTCAAGCTGGCGTCCTGTAAATGAAAGGACCCTTCAACCCCGTTTTATATAGGAAACAGCTTTATGAGCCGTTTCATGCTGTTCTTAACTTCTTCTAGCTGGTTATAAGCTGCCAGCGGCTCCTTCCAGCAGCTCCTCGCCCCCCGTGAGCCTTCTCCAACAACCTATCATCGGTTCAGATTTTTAGCTCACTGATAGATGGAACGCGAATCAGAAGAAAGTATGTTGAACACATCATTGGCGGCAAACGCGTCTAATTGAATCCCACCATCTGTCAGGACCGGCGGTGACGAAGCATGAGAAATCCCTCACATATACAACTACTGACCAGATTCTGAATCACTCTGATGCCAGCTCCTTCCATGTGACGGCGGTCCCTTCTACAGATTCTACCATCGAAACAGATAGGCAACTCTTCTTCGATGAGGCCACATACTATGGTTATTGCTCTACTCGAAACGGTGGCTACATGAGCCAGGATTCGAATGGTACGCCCTCTCTCTTTTCGATCGAGGTATGCCTCACATGAGGCATAGATTTTCCATCAATCATGTCCCAGCAAAGCATGTTGCAAACGCCAGACTTGGAACCAATGCCAAACTCGACCCAATCGGGCGCCTCGCTCGAGTTACTGACACCTCGTAAGTTGTGCATGACCTATGTTTCAACATCTGAAATTCAAATCATGATAGTGAACACACACTCTGTCCGTAATGGTTCTAGTGTCTATGGCACAACGGGTATTTCTCCCTACATGGAAAGGTTCAACTTCGGAGACCCGAACCAAATATCTTCTTACCTCGGCGATCATTCCTATCAGATGAGACAGAAGGAAGCCCCAGCAGGGCTCTTTCAAACTAAGCAAAACGAAGCTGAGAGCTTAGAGAATATTGGCGGGGATCTACAGTCTCTTCCCCAATTTCCAGAGGCTCATGGCGGAGAGTCTCGCGACGCCTGTCAAATCGAGGAACAAGATTCAAGTCTGGCCGCCCCAAGCAGCGCCTCCTTGGGGAACAACGATTTCGCTTGCACTGCATCCTCAAGCTGGCCATCCCATGATGGACATGTAACGAGTCCGGGAGCAGCTCAGTATCCTCGGAATTTCGACTCGCCTGATGATATTTTCCAATCTTTGTATCTCTCTTACATGTGGAATCCACCCTCCAAAAGTGTGGGTGACTCTCCCGTGTCGACATCGTTGCTGTCTCGCAAACCGCTATCGCCACGCGGCATTGGACATATCACGACACCAGAAAAGCGTCAACGAAAGAGCTCAGCCGTCCGAGGCCTCTCCACCGAGTCATTTCAGCCGTCTGGTATAGTGGATACGATGTTCGAAAAGTGTAGAGGGAAGTCGACGGCCCTTTGTCTCCAAACGCTTGACGAAGAGATCATTAAGAAAGAGGGTGCTTCTGCAGCTCAACGTGAAGCCGCAGACTGTCGCAGAAAACGGGAAAGGAGATTCAAATGTAGGATTTGTGGTGATACTTTAACATCTTCACAAAATTTGAAGAGTAAGTCTTCCAAAACATCTACCCTCACGCTTGCGGTTCAAATACGCACAGACCATACGAACTCTCATACAGGAAACAAGCCGTACAAGTGCGAATACTGTCAGGACAAAAATTTCCGGCATTTGAGGTCGCTCAGTCGACACGTGAAAAAGAAACACAGTTGAGAGTGAGTCCAAGGAGTAAAAACGAGCATTTCGAGCGATTTAGCTTACCGCGCTGTTATACAGGACAAAGACGGTAAGGAGGATCCCAAGTATTGGAGCGAAATGCCGTCGCCTGATTTGCAAAATTATATCTCATCGTACATATTCTGTAGTTCTCTTTACCAATAGGAATCGCATTTCAGTGAGATTAATTCGAAAGGCCGTTCGTCGTATGTGCCCGCTTTGTGTCCGCTTTGCTGTTACCTCTAACTATAGGTCCCTAACGGACTTAGGATACCGTCCATACCCACGGTTCCACGGACCATGCGACGGTCCCTGCCCACGAATTCGCTGGAGTTGCGAAGCCATATCTGAAAGTAATGTTAATTTATCTCGAGCAAGCGTTCGATGGAGCAATTCGGCCCGCCGTAGTACGGCATTGCATGATCAACGCCAATGCCGATGCCGAACATCGTCCCTTAGTTCATCGTTCGTTGCAACATGCATGCAAGGGGCGAGCAACAGGCTGGCGGTAAAAAGCCTGATCAAACAATTATCTGATGACAGGCCTAACACATTGTACATACAAATAGATCTTAGATTTTGGTGATCATTGATCATTGCTGATCATGAGGGGGTGAAGAGAATTGAGAGGCACGAAACCGACTCGGAATCATCACGGATGAGCATGATGGCGTCTGGTGGCGTCTAAGTATTAAATGCATTAAGTAATCGTTGATCTGGAAACACCAACAAGGAAACCTCCGAATTTCGCCTCTTCTCAAGTCTCCATGACAGCTCCTGGTCAATTCCTTACATGCATTATCGCAGTGTTCTTGATCTATGGCCGCGCTAGGGATACCGGTTTTTCAACTTGCGACACGACCTACCGAAGATCCAAAAGAAGAAATAATCTCGGAGATTCGGGATTGGATCAAAACAGCTGGTATTTCATCGGGACTGACCGTTGCGTCGAAACATAAACTTGCTTCTGATATAAAGGCATGCTATCGACAATACAAACATGGCTTTGGAGAGATTCATGTTCAAGAAGCTATCAACAAAACTACGATTGTACACGTGGAAGGATTTACTTAAGCGAAGCATTTCTGGCACCATGCTATTAGCTGTTGACTGTGAGGGTGCTCCGATGTCCATGTTAGCTGTTTATTGGACGGTTTGGCACAGCACTCTGTTGAGGTGGCCAAGGGATATAAGTTTTCGAAGCGAAGAAGTTCTGGACTTTGGAGACCATGAATGAACAGGCCTCAGAATTGGTGATACCGATGTGTTCTATATCGTGGTTACGATGCAGACCTCCCCCAGTGATATTAGGAGCGCGTTCCATACCTGATGGTGAACAATATGAGTTTGTCACAAGCCCATCTACTTTGGTTTTGGAAGAGCGTACGGGTGGTGAGTGCTAGCGATTTCAGTGGTTTGTAACAATTGACCAGTTAGTGACCTTCAGCAAGACTAGACTCGTTCTATGCGTTCGACGTTTGTTGAATGCTTAGTCTCCCTATCGAGGTTTCAATGGGCGGTTGTCTTCAACGTTCATTAGTCGAGTAACAACATTGTCGCATTATTCGACCAACTCAGTGACATGGATACTTTGCGTCGGTTGGCTACCCTTTTCTGACCGATCTTTCAATATCTTTGACTATTCTGTGAGTGATCACACGATTCTGCAGCACATATAACTCAACAACTTCTAGTTAGTCTGATGATGCAAGCTAGCATAGAATATAGAGACGATGGAACAGTCAACCCGGCGTGCCTGTTGCATCTCCGGCTAGATCTTCAACTGGCGATCATGAACGAGTTCTTCATGTAATCCCTCAATCCGTCCCCATATCTTCCCTATCCATCACATTCGCTAGTGGTGTACCCTAGTGAATCTGTTCTCTCCTCCACGAGCAAGTATCTACGAAAAAAAGCCAATGCCGTCAGTTCCTTTGCTTCATACCGTGTACAGGAATCAGCTGCACCGAAACCGACTTCACTTGTGCAATCTACATTGATAGTACGATAATTACCAATACCAAAGCCGAGGGAGAAGATGTTGCGGGACAAACTTCGCAAGCAAATGTCGGATGTTGCGGATGAGACATCATTGTTTCGTGAACGCGAGAGAGTATCTAGGAGTATACTTGGGATCTCGAATGGGAGGACATTCAAGGATTTGTATCATGACTTTGGGTTAGTGTCTGTACAATTGCTTGTCCCTGAAGGCGCTATCAGGCGAGTGTTTTCATGGAGTCAAAAAACCCTCGACTAAGTTGTTTTTTCGACCCGTAATGATATGTAATCATTCAACAGAATGTCGCGTGTTGTCATTTACTAAGTGGCCATCATTCTCATGATCAACGTCTCATCAACGACATTTTCAAAAACAGTCGTGAAGTGCTATTCCCATTTTCCTGCTTGCAGTCTGGGGCTATTTACAAGTGGTTTACAAGCGACCCAATGCTATTCTTGCGCAAGCGGTGGTGATTGTCGGCTTTGCTCGGCATCCCGTAAATCCAACCATAAATTTTATCTTATGTTCTGTAACAGCATAGGATGAGCCATTGATGCTGTTCAAAACTGTAGTATATATGGCTGCCGCTGCCTTTTTATCTTATCCTTGTTTTCTACACCCGTGAGCTTCCATATGAAGCTCTATGATTTCTTTGACTGACGGTTATCTAGCTTTGTCACTGACAGATGGGGCGCCAATCTAAGCAGGACATACCCGACTCAAGCGAGTCAACGTGGACCACATGGCAGGGTCCAGGACCATACGGTAGGTTAAGCTTCCATCATTGGTGCCAGATAGACGTCTGATTGAATCCTATCTGTCAGGAGGAGCCTTGATGGGGGAGCAAGGAGACCCTCTTACTACTTATACCGGTATGTTTCCTCTGAATTCTTCCTCCCACTCTCCTCTTTCAACAGATTCTACGACCAAACAGATGAAAAATACTCTGCCAAAGTGTCCCCCAGGCTTTTATCCATTCTGCCCTCTCCTTTTACGTCGGAAAATTATGCATCCCCCGGTTATTATACGTCCCCCGATTATCATGCTAGATACGATGGCAACATGAGCCAGATTGGGAATGGTGGGTTCTCTTCGTTCATCATCAGCAATTTCTGACTAGAAACATAGACTTTAGTGCCAGGTCCCATCTCGAGTCCCAGCATGACAGGCCTCAAACACCAGGTTTGGTGCAAGAGCTGGCAGGCTCGAGTCAAACAAACACATCGCTTCCTTTACTGACGCCCCGTAAGCTGTGTACAATTTATCTCAATATCTAACAATTGACATTACGCTGATGAACTAGCTCCCTTTTCAACTGATTATTCGTTCCATCGTCTCAATGATACAACAGGTATTTCGCCTGTTATGGAAAGGGTCAATCTCGGATTCGAGAGCAAACCACTAGCGTACCACGACTGCGCTGGTACCTCTCCGAGCAAGGGGTGGACGGTACAGGAGGAAGTCCCCCGGGCCCTCTTTCATACAGAGGCTTACAGGCTGGACGATATAAAGCCTGGATTACCATTTCTCCACCAGTTTTCGGAGATTGGGGCCAGCTATCCTTTCTTCGAACCCGGTCAGACCTTACCCCCCGCTGATATGGCGGGGACTACATCCGACTCTGGTTTTACATTCTCAGGCAGGCAATCCGATGATGGATATGTTACTGGTCTAGGCGCCACTCGGTCTCCTTCGGGTTTCGACTTATCCAATGACATTTTCTCACCTGAATATTTTTCCACTGCCCCGAGGCAACTCTCTGGAGATTTGGGTAACTCCTTCATGTCATGTCGTGGACCGTCGTCACTGCCCGACATTGGACATACGATGTTTGAACAACATGCAGAAAGGTTCTCAGCTCTTCATCTCCAGATGCCCGACGAAGGTGTTATTAAGACGGAGGGCGCTTCTGTAGCTCATCGCAATGCTGTAGACAGAAGGAGGTGGAGGCCGAGGAAGTATATCTGTAACATTTGTGGCGATGGTGTAACGTCTATGCAGAATTTGAAAAGTGAGTTTTAAATGATCAATTCTCGCATTAGTAACTCAAGTCGTGTACAGACCACATAAATTCTCATAAACAGGTACACCCATACAAGTGCAGTCATTGCCCAGAAAAACGTTACAGGCATACGCGGTCGCTCAATCGGCATATGAAGAAGGAACACCAGTCGAACGGCCAGGAGAAGGAATGAACCCGTTTACAGAAGGGAGATGCAAAAAGAATATTCTTTAAAAGAGAATAAAGCATTGTATATTAGGGCGGGGCACAACGATGATACCATCAATTTTTACAACACATGTATATGTAGAATACGATACGTGTGATTAACCCAGTATCTCTACGAATTCTAACGCTTTGTAAAGGAGTGTGGCTACGGCGGCCTTGACTTTTCTTGAACATAAGCCACTGGCTGAAATTTTACTATATCATCGGTTTCACAGCCCAGTGCTCAGTACTCAGTGCTCAGCGTTGAAGTAATCATACTAAGTTCCTAACTCTCTCGAAATAGCAAGATTCATCTCTATATTGCTCAAATCGTATACGATCTTATATATATAATTTGAAACTGGTGTAGGGGGCCGTATCGGCCCGCTGTGCACTTCGGACAACTCCAATATATTTTCCCAAGTTCTTCAGCGATGATGATACTTCGTTTTGTGTTTCAATCTGAATTATCCCCCTTCATGCCCCCCTCTATTATTTCGCCTAATTCCCGCCTAGTGTTAGCCATCTTGCCTTTTCCTTCCCCGCTCCCACCATAACCAATCAAAGAACCACTCTCCGCTGTCAAGCTACATAGATGCTACAGAGTGGACAGGGACTATCGTCACGTAATTTGGCTGTTCATCTGCAGCCGATGACGTAACAATGTTCATATCAATTTCGTGAGAAGACCGCGACAGAGTGAGTGTTTGAGTCACTTTTTACGCTGGACTGCTCAAGTAACTGTTTACATCTGAATCAAATGGACCTATCAGAACTTATAGGACGACCAGTATAGGTGCTGTAAGCTCCATGCTTGCACCTTCTGAACTGCGGCAAGCGGCGATACCAGCTCAATATTGACTCCACGATGGCATAATAAAGCACTGTCGCATCGAAGAGATGATGATCTCATGGAACAGGCAACTCACATATAATGTCGTAAATGATTCCAGGACTGTTCTCATGGCTTCTATGAGGCTATGCGAAAGATGGCTAGTTCTTTCGGTGACTGCATGGAACTGGGGCAATGCGTATCGCACCAATGCAATTTGGCTTTCAACTTCAACTTAAGGGTAGACTCTCTTTGCATGAAGATTTTCAGTGATCATAGTCGACTTGCAATGATGCTTCTGAATCAGCTTCGAGTTCTTCAGATTTCTCAACAACCACCTAGTTATATGATGTTTCCGGACCAATTCCGTTGTGGATCAGTCTTCGGAAATAAGCAGGAAATGATGCTTGGCGAGCTTCTTGACAACTATGCCGATGCGGTCGCCACGGATGATTTATTGAAGCGTCCAGCGCTGAACATCAGCCGAGTTACACGTGTGATTCCTTTTCAGTGATATTTTGTTCCCCATCGTCGTGCCGTATCGTGGCCACCGCTCGCAGAATGTAGCACAACGCCCAGGTCCTGCTCTCACAACACCGCCTGGAACACTTTCGGACGCTCAAGGGACCCTTAGTACCCGCGGGAACGCTCGCCCTGTGCTGTTACATCTTCTGGCTGTGTGTAGTGAGAATGCTCATAACTCGGCAAATGCCTGGAATACTAAAGACATGCATTATTGTACAGCCCTTACCTAGTCTTTGTTCTCTCCGCCCCACTTTGCTGCCAGGACAGGATAGTGGTTGTATGTCATATTCTCTTAGCAATCCGCTAGGGGGATGCACCTCCGAGTGAGTGTGACACAAAGTTCTCTAGTGGCCCGGTACCGACGACTGACTCGAAGTCTTCGCACTGTAGCCAATCATTACCTCCAGATCACGGTGTGAATAGAACCTGGCCCAAGGGCTTTCATACTGCGTTCGGCAGGAATACATCTCACCAATCTGGTAGGCATCTTACTATATACGACAATCTCACAATACTCACTCTAGCCAGCAACGAACCCTACGAACCCTACCGTCTCTTACTCTCCCGCTAATTCTTATCATCAGTTGAGCCCGGTTTACGATCCACGCTCACCCAACTGTGAGCATCATATTTCCCTGGTTTCATAATTATTTTTGCTGCTTTTGTACTCAACAGCTTGAATTGTTTTCCTTCAACAGCATTTTCCAGATCTTTTGCACAGTCATCTCAAGAGACCCTTTTTAGTAAATATTATATCCCGCTGATGCACCCATTTACTCAACTAATTATTGCATCGACAGGCCTTCAAACCAATACCCGTTTTAAGTGTGAACCGGAATACAGTCCGCGAAACCTTTCTCCGTCCTCGGCGACTAGTCAGTTCTACGCTGACGCTCACCATCTTCGAGGCTCCACACCATCCCTCGCCTCATCAGGCTCCACTCCTCCTACCGGGAGGTCGATACATATACCATTGACACCGGACCCCAACTTCCAACCAGGTAGGTCATCCTCAGGCTCTTTCACGGTCATAATTCTGAGGCGTTACAGGAAACACGCTGCCTTTGTCTCCAAACCATTATAATAATACAAAGACAAACTCACCAATGCCGTACAATGGATCCACCGGAGCGACCCCCGAACTGGGTGCTCTGCATCTCGAGGATTCTGGGTTCCCATTAGCAACGTCGGCGGGTGGACTGAGGCCCCTCGAGCGGCACTCGTCGTCAGTTTTATTAGACTCTACTTTCAACTCCCAGAATCTACAACGAACCCATCTCGACCCACTCGAATTCGAGCATGATCTCGCTGCCTTAGATGCTCATACATCCAATACCGGTAGTCTGGATGAAGAGTACAACGACATTAATATCAGTATTGTTTCCGATGATCCTAACCCTCACAATGTTCCCGTCACTGTCATGTTGGACAGCCAATCCGGTTGGAACCCTCCTCTCTCTCCGCTCCAATTTAATGCCATTCCAATGGACTATGAGTTTGATGACTCCGCTCTACAGGACGATATATATCGTGGCGTAACGATTGGACGACCAACCTGGACACTTGATGTATCCTCTCCGGTTCCATCTCCCAACATAAACGTCACTTACTCACCTCATAATGGACGCCCTGAATCCCTAACTCCGTCCTCGTCCCAAACTGTATTCCCAGGAACTTCCAATCAAACAGGGACCCCTTGCAAATACGAATCTGACCCTCAAGGAGCGCTGGAGGCGATAAGGAATGGACAGAATGATATAGTTAAAAACCCCAGGGGTGTGTCCGATCGCACACTAGAAGCGGCTCGAGCCAATCGTAAACGAGAAGCCAAGTTCTGGTGCAACATTTGCGGCAATTCACAGACGAGCAAGCAGAATCTCGACAGTGAGTTTCATTTGTTTATATGAGCCTTGGAGCCGTCTAACAACAAGCCAGATCATATTATGTCGCGACACTTGCAGCTCAAGAGGTTTGTGTGTCCTGTGCCTGGCTGTGATGCGAAGTATGGTCATGCTCGAGGCGTGAACCGCCACCTGGACAACAAACATCCAGGTCATCGTCAGGGAGGAGTGAAGGGCAAGCGTGGGCCGCCCAAGCGCACACCCACCTAATTTCTGCCGGAGTTGAATCTGACTACTTGCAGAGTACTGTAATAATGCTCTTTCTGACCAATCTGCTTCATCGTTGTTTTGTTCAATTTATTACTTCCATTTTTGTTCATCCGATAATCACTGTAGCTTTAATATATGGATTCTTCAAGGAAAAAGGGAGAGAATTTGTCCGGCTCGCCCGCGGCATTTCTGGACGCCGATCAGATGGAGCGATTAGCCTTTGATCAGTTTGCACTCGGGAACGGAGAGAAGAAAGAATTTTTTGTTGATTTTCGAGGGCAGGCGCCTGATAATCTAAGCCGTAGTTTCTGGACGGCCAAAAGAGTACAGGGCAGTGTAGAGGCAATGAGGATATGACAAGAAAGTTAATAAGATGCCTCGTGGATCAGGATTCTATAAAATGAAAAGGGGAAAGAACCGTCTTGAGAGCAGGCTCATTCTTTCAAAGCAAGAGGCAGTGACATATACGCCTGACATTGATGGCGGAGTGGAGTGCGTGAACTTACCAAAAGCGGTAACTGAGTATGTAACTTAATCGTGTAAGCTTGTATTGCGACCTCAATTTGGGGGACAGTCGTCTGCTCCGCCAACACTTAAAGGACGCCATGTTTTTTCCCAAAGATACCCCATTTTCGTGCCCACAGTCATGCCGTTCTTGTCTTCCCCCCCATGGCGCTGCGATCCCTTCAGCCTTTTCCCTTCTATCAACCCCGCTTATGGCCAACCGTAAGTCACCCACTGCTGGGACATTGTTCGAGCTCAGCGTCCATAGATTGGTCCTCAATGACTCCCAGGAGACGCAACCGACGCCTGCCTTCAAAGACTTAGACGATCAAATCTTTGGCCGTAATACGTACTGTCCAACTCCCGCATCCGACACAGATGTTGTGGTTGCACCCCCTTCATACAATTCCTCTGATTTACCTCAATCATGTGAGTCATAAATGCTGATATTTTGCTTGTGCGACCCCGCTAATGTGCACCAATAGCATTACTATGCCCCGAACCAGAACATTTTTGGCTCGCTGGCATTGACAACGCCGTTTCTCCCGTAGAACATTCCTACCCTCACTGCGAAGTCCCTTCCATCTATTCCACTGATCCCTACAGGATCGAGCCTCTTTTTGATGATGAGGGTGACTGCCATATCCAAGTTCTGGATGTGCTCAGCCGCGAGTCATCCCTGGAAATACCTCTGGCGGACTTGAGAAGTGCCTTGTTCAATGCTCATAAAACATCCAGTTACTACCTTCAAGCTCCAAACCCTCCCTCCCCGTTGTCGCCCTTTGCCTCGTCATTACCCAGTCCCGCATCCTCGCTCCAATCCTTTTCAGATAAGAGCGAAATCTCAAGCCCAACTTCTCCGCGCATCCATCCCCCTCTCACGCCTTCAGGGAAAAGCAAATGCTCTAGCCCTACTTTCCTTGGTGCCCCTCATCCGCTTTCGCCTTCGGCTAAAAACGAATGCCCCAGCCCGCTTCCTCCAAACATCGATCTTCCGCTCTCACTTTCTCACAGGCAGTCATCGTCTCGCTCATCCTCATCTCCCTCACTATCAAAAACCAGCCAAATGCGTCATTTCAGGATACGCAGTCAAGTTTCTTCACCACCAAATTCTACTTCTCCTCGCATCCTACCCTACTCAGGCGACCTACCCGCAAACCCCGAATTTCCCATGGCTGAGATAATGAGAGAAACAGATATGCGGAAAGTTGTATCCATACTCCAAGCAACCATAACTTTTGGAGACTGGGATTTTGCGACGCGTGGTCTTCCTCCACTGGAAAAGGAGGCGGTTTCGACCAAGAAAACAAGGCAGTGTGGTGAAGGGCGAAGGAGTCGGGCACCGCGTGCAGAGATACAATGCCTCATACCGGGCTGTGGAGCTAATCTGACTGCGCTACATAACTTCAAGTGTAAGTTTCTCTCCCCCTTTATTAGTACCGCCCGACTGAGGATGGTGTCAGCCCACATTTCGTCACATTACGGCGTCCACGATTGGCTCTGTGGATCTTGCAACAACAGTTTTTCTCATTCAAGTTCACTTGCCCGCCACAAGAAGGAGTTTTGTTCCGCAGGCAAAAGACGGAAGCTGTCACAAAAGCACAATTCCAAGAGTTCAAATCACCAAGCAAAGTGATGGGCATGCCACAGCGACGAAGTTACCACTTGAGCTATTATCGGGAAGTTCATTATGGCCATCAAGTCCCGTTCACATTAATGTTTTCTCCTTTCTTCTACTACCTTTCACTGTAGCATACCCTCACCATTTTGTCGCAATTTCTAGTTTAGTTTGGTCCGGGTTTGGCTGTGCCTACCCGGGCTGATCACCGTGTCGATGTTTAATGTATATATAAACTATCTGATCTCGAAATGTATTCATGTAGCAGGGAGTGGAAGGTGCTCGAATGAGCTCACATCATCTTGCATTCTCAACAGAACGTCTATACATGTCGTTGTGGGTCCAGCGTGACATTTTCCGTGACACCTATTTCAGACGCGAACCAGCAAGGAACACAAGAACACATGTTGCAGTTGCAACATGAGGCTAACGCGGCAATGTTAGTAATCTATACCGGCCTATCTTGGTTAATAACAGCGCCGCATGATTTACATTGGGTTCATTGTTGGAGCTGGCTGTACGACTGTCATTACCACTGCTAGGTTCAGTATTTTACCGACTAAGCAGCGATAGCTGTGTCGCGGGTCGATTCCGAATAATTACTACTCGGTTCTCTGAATTGATCAAGCTATAGTACAGCCATAAAGTTAGCGAGGCAAACTGCCATTGACGCGTCAGCTCGTCACATTGGTCTGTTTATCCCCACTAGCATCTGATATTCATGATCAGAGCCTGACGGAATTTCGGACTCTCGGATATTACTGAATGGTTGCTCAATTAAGAGAGGTTGATAGGGGTTGTAAAATGTCAAGCGAATGATCTGATATAACCATATATAGGATAATCTGAGGATAATAAAAGATAATGAAGCACACCTCGTGTGAACAGATGCCAAGGCTAATGCTGGCCATGGGAGGCCATGGGAGTGAGCCACTCATGATCATATCATCTCCCACCGGGTGCCCAGGGTCGCCGACCTCTTTCTTCGAGTCATATATGACAATCAAAGAGGTCTTTATGCGAGAAGTAACACCGTCCGAGTACAAGGGTCCGTCGTCATACCGGCGCATGGTATACGATGGCAGAAAACGTGTAGGGGTGCGTACAATAATCAGCGGAGATTTCGGAATGGTTACTCCGGTCGCCTCGTTTAAACTATTGAATGCTTGTGCTGCCAGGAAAAAAATCAAAACGTCAAAATCAAAAAATCATACACAAGGTGTCGAACTGCGGGTTGTTTATAGAACTTGACTCGGGAACCTCATGTAGATGTCCGTGTCCGTGTGCCTTGGAATTTCTTCTTAGAATGATTTAGCGAACGGGTCGAAAAGACAGTGACCATGGCTGTGATAGAAAAAGAAGTTTATATTCTTTGATTAATTCTGATGTTCTAGAAGATATTGTATGCAGTACGAGGCTCTGCTCAGGGAGCGAAAGCATCGTGATACGAAATCACGGCATATTCCTGAGCACCGTAAAATGGTGAAGCGCCATTTTTGGGAACATCGTGTAGCGGAGTCAGGCCAACTAGTGGAATTGCAGGGCAGGCGTGGCCACGAGAGGAATTAGACTCGAATCATCGTTTTCAAACCCACGACTGATTCGTTGGAAGATCCGAGCGTTGATAATCACGCTCAGAGCAGAGGCGACACTATGATAGTAAGGATAAGCGGGAGAGAAAATCTCTTAGATAAGGTAATGATGACGCACGGGACAATAGAAAGTCGTGAATCCTGTTTCATTCATAGATTTAGAGTGGGAGAAGCGAAAGATGGAAGCTTACTTACCATCCCGAAGGTGGACATAAAGAGGAGAGTAAATCTAATAGCTGCTCGAATGTGAATATCTGTCATATGTCGGAAGTAGATTGATCCCTCACCAAAAAGGCAAAGAAAATAACGCCCGCCGTCCCTTTTAAACCTCTTGTATACATCCGCCGTACACATATACGGGTTGGCAAAGCTACTTGTAGCAAATATTACAAGATTAAAAATATCCCAAACCACCTGCATATCGTATAGGTCAGGAGAATCTTGAATATAACGATTGAAACTCACAAGGACAGCACTTTCAAGTACCAGGTATGAACTTCGAGCATCAGGAAACATATACAGACACTCAGGAAAGCCCGGAATTACAAAGATACGATCTTTGAGGCAATGTCACGTTTGAGGAATGATAGTAACACGAAAATAGAACATACCAGGAAAGTCGTCGACCAATCGTTTCATAGAATAAATCATCGTGGAGAGCACGAACATGAACATGAGGACGATGATACAAGTGACACGACGGCTGTGGTCCCAGAGCGAGCTGAGACGGTATATGACAACTCCTGGAACCACACAATCCTGTTTGAGCCAGGTTCTCACATATGATAACTGTGTCTGACCTTCCGTTCCAAGTACAGTAGAGGTAAATAGAAATCCACTCGCAATGACATAGGTCTGGCAACTGATAATTGCGACCGGGTTGAGGTAAAATTCAAATGACACTTGGCGCACTCACTCCTATCAGGCTCATATATGAGGAAGAGAGACAGAGTTCAAGTAATATAATACTTACTATAGGACGGAGGTGGTAGTTAAAGCCTCCCATAGCTTGGAGGTGATTTGCATGAGCCATAATACTCCAGACGCCAGAGGTTACAGCAGCTCAACTGACCTGCAGCAGTGTATATTACGAAGACTTCGGCAGTGTACCGTCCACAGAGAAAAGCCAGATTAATCCATCTGTGTTTTTGTAGTTTGAGCCATACGTCAGCCACCTCTTCATCGAAATGTGTTGCATGATCGTAAATAAGGCAAGTCAATGCAACGGCTGTTTCCGGTCTCAGTAGGTAGACCCAGCCGAGGAGAAATACAGCGACGCACCGCTAAGGTACCTCGCTCCAAATATTGTGCTTTCCTTTGTCTCGATACCGTCGATCATCATATCTGATTTGGCGGTTGCGAATATGAGGGCATATGAGAGAAAGGTAGGATGGACGAAGGCAAATTCAAGTGTGGCTGAAACGTTGCTATCTTATATGTGATGAAAGCTCGATGAAACATCTTGCTCTCATGACCGTTGTTCTGAAGAAGATATCACAGATGAGTGAGGTGACAGGGACTCAAGTAAGATCATAGTTGTGATGGACTTGAATAAATACGTCTTGGAGGTACAATCAATCAATCAATCATCAAAGGGTCTCCTTCTATGTGGACATATTAAAACATATTATGGGTAAATGCATTAGGGATTCGCTATTCTCATGACATACGTGAGCCCGGATCGACTCATGAACGGATGTAGGTGTACGGATGAAGAGGCACCCGACATTGAGGCTCACATACTGGGCTTGGAACCACATCTCCGAGTGAGGCAACTCAGTGAGAAGGCCGTTAAAGCTACCCCTTCCTCGGCTGACACTGCTTCCCTTACGGTTATGTTATCTCAGAATCTTAGTATTGGAATCAATCAGCATCTGATGATCATGAAGAACACTCCTTCTGGGAAAGCTGAGTTCGTTGATGTTGGAGATTTGGATCCGTATTTAAACCTTCATATGATGCGCATCGGGTGCTTTGCGTTCATCAGCAAAACATCATACCGTTACATTTCAACTTTTGTTCTTTTTGTAGTTGAAACAAGGAAAAGTATCATAACTAATTCTGTATATCATCACCGTAAAACTACTTTTCGTCGTGAGCCGGATAGTCGCTGGCCAACCAACATTAAAGGTTGGGGATTGAGGATCTAGGGCTGTAGGGCCTGAGATCCCCAAGTGGTGAGATCGAAGCTGGAACGCAGTCGGGTCACCCCCAAACGGAGGGCACCGACACAGCCGACGCGTTCCGGGGAGAGCTTACCCCAAAAAAGGAGGGGCCCAGGAGTGTAGGTACTTACATGTCATGGGCAAACGCGTATTGCCCTCGTAGTAGAGACAGGACGGGCATAGGTTGCCCATAAGAGCCCAATGGAAGGGGAAGTGGGCGTAGTCCTAAGCCCTCGAAGATCTTGATGGGCGTAGTTCTAAGCCCTTGAAATGATAATGGGCGTAGGTATAAGCCCTCAGGAAGATATCCTGAATAAAATAAAAAATAGTGGTGCGGCACTGCGTACGACCGCACCAGTAGAGGTAAGGTAGACTAAACTCAAAACTCACCACGTCACCTGACTGTGACCCAAATGTGACTTATATTCAGTTAACCTGAGCCTGCTCGTCAACTTGGGTACAAAGGCTAGTTTCCATGAGCCTGGGTCGCTTTCGGCCTGAGTTTTTGTTTTTGTTTGGGGTAGAAAGGATCTGTAGTTGCATACGAACTGGTTATAAAACTAATTTGACTTCATTAATCTGACCTAACTCACTGATTCCGACTACTGAGGAGTTTCCTTGTTTTTCTCTGCATCTCAGGCCCGTTTTGTCTTACATTAGGTAAATTTGAAGTCCTTCATCTTGCTCACTTGATTGGACGTGGCTTTCACCTTTTTCTACGCGTTCACCTGAGTAGTTCTCGAGCTGCCTTTGCTCGATGTTGTCATGTGACATAGTAAGATAATACAATCCCATACTTTAGATAAGGCTACTTCTCATGTCAATGTCATCTGTTTGAAAATCGGCTTCTACAAAACATGTGAATAAAGATAAAGAATCGATTGTAGAAGGCATTTGCGGATAACTAGAATATTCACTGAGGAGAAGCAGATTTAGTTGAAAAATCACGCATCTGTCACGATTTGGTCATGTGACGTGGTGAGTTTTGAGTTTAGTCTATCTTAGTAAGTAGTAGTAGAATAAGTTATAAATCGTGACGTGACAGTTATATATAGATGTCGCTCACACACACGGACATCACTCCGAAAACTCAGACCGCGCTCATTCCTCGCGCGTTCTTCCACTTTCGATACCATCCAGGAATAGACGCTTTCCTGTTAGTTGGTATGCAAGAGTAGTAGAGTAAAAGAAACAACGAGCAGTTAAAGTAATGGTCTAAGAGTCTTGAAGCTTGAAGCGTGAAAATATTACTAGCAACTGCTAGCGACAAGTTGGCAATTGCACTTTTTTTCAAGTACTTCACTACTTCGAGTAAATGTTCTTCTTGCAGGCCTGATCCTGCACAGCTTATCTATTCCGGACCCGCACAACATTCAGAGCATTTCGATGTATATGTCTATGTTACGGTTCAAACAAAGCTGTGGTTGAGCTCCTACTGATGTTGTTGAGTTGTAGAAAGCTGCTCCTCAGCAGCTCTTGATCTCCTCTAATATTCAAAAATAATTTTTCAACCTCCAATGATATCAGAAATGCGGAGAGGCGGCCATACTGTTAACAAATAATTCAACCTGAAGCACTTATTCTATGCTATACATGAAATATGAGGATCGTCACTTCGCGAGGCGTTTAAATGAAAACCAAGAAGCAAGATCAATACATAAAGGAGAATACATGAATTGCTCCACTCGAGTAGACTGAATAAAAATTATCTGACCAGGTCGTCAATCAATCGTTCTGTCATTGACACGGATGCCTATCCCTCCATTGTTTCGTAAACCCTTCAACTCGGTTTGAATGAGGTTTTCTACCACCTCATCAGTCACAAGTTCTGACCCTGCAGATGAAAGATAGATGGAGATGTCCAGGTTCAAGCGACATTGGATCTTGGCGACGAGAGCCCGCTTCAATGAACACCAACCGATTTGTCGGATCAAAGATTCGGACTCGACGGCCAAGCCAAGGTTGACTTCTTTCATCTGGCATCGCATGGGTTGAATCTTGAGGCATGACAACCCACGCTCAAGACCAGATATGGTCTGATGGTTCAAAACGATTCCACCGAAGTGAAGTGATCGGAGATTTGTGTGGTGGGTAAAATCCAGCCGAGCAAGATCATCTGGTTACATTTTGAATCAGATTCGTGGACTATGCGACTAGAAAATGGAACTAACTGATGCCTACAGAATGACCTTTGCCTCTTGAAAAGTTGATCTGAAGGTGTCGAAGCACTGTTCGAAGACTTTGCAGACCAGAACCAATATACTCTATATGCCACAGCTTGACACCGTCAAGAATAAGCCGATTTATCCTCGAGTCCTTGAACGTCGTGTTGAGCAATACCGGAATGGCTTCATCAGAGCCAAGCCGCAACACCTTCAGATTGCTCGGTAAAGTGAGAGCGGTGGCTGATGAGATTGCGTGTTCCACGTATTTCGAGAACTCGACGTTGACGGCGATATGACTGAGAGGGGGTAAACAGGATGTAATTCGTACAACCTCGCGAAGATCTTGGAACGTGACATTGTCAAATTCAAGGGTGCGAAGCCGACTGAATGAGGCAAGGCGTTGGCGAAGTTGGTCTTGATCAGAGGGTGGAAGTAACGTCCAATTCACGTTTCGGATACGCAACGATTCAATATGGGCTAAGAATGAGGAGGACATCGACAAAATGTTGTGAAACGGGAGCTCGAGGTCATCGCTTTGGCAGATTTCTTCAGTCGCCAGCGCGCCATCGACTTCGATACAATTGACACAATTCACAAAAGTGCAGTGTTTCGTGCGGCAGAGCTCAAAGAAATGACGAGCTCGCCAGGGAGATAGCTGGACCGCGGAAAAGATGTGGTAGCGGCTGCGAATTAACCACTCCAAGCAGACCAAACCACAGATACCGAGCATCCGGAGGTCGGTATGTAGTTGGTCCATGATTGCTTCCAGTATTTCAACAGGAAGCACAGACGTCCTGCTGGTGGTGTGGGGCGCCTCTATCATGTTGTTTGGTGGGAGACTGAGGATGAAGGGGAAGGGGCCATATTGAATGAATCGCTTGAGAACCAAATTATAATAGTGTTACCAGCTGAATCAACTGTCAAGTTGGGGCGTGACGACATACCTCTAAGTATAACGAGAATATCTCCACAGTATTGACACGTCAGAGTAGAAATCTCCTCACCATCGAACGTGCATCTTTTGAGCCAACCGTTGCACCAAAGTCGCTCTAAGCTGCGTCAACATTACGGTTTTTAAAGGAGTTGGTGTTTCGTACAGTAGTTTATCCCACGAAATCCCGCTTCAAATTCAAATTCTTGCGTCGATGATTGGTTCCGTTGACGTGGCTCCATTTGGATTTTGATCGACGATCAGTCAAAGTTCGAAGTCCGATCAGGTCCCAAATTCCTTCGCTGGTTAGCTTTGATATCTGCATACTACATTCCTGATTTATCAACAATCTACCTGTAATGTTCTGGTCCTTAGCTACGTCCGATGGTTGGGATCCATAAATCCTTTTCTAGAATAATCAAATCAAGATCTCGGTTCAACATCTCTATAAAAACTCACTATGGGCGGAAGGTAGTAGCATGGCATGACTTCGGCGGCCCGACCTGGTCCTCGTCTTATTGAATGAGCAATGGCCCGACACCAGATGAGGGTCAAATGATATACTTCGGTTTCGCTTGATGATCGAGATACAACAGAAGCGCAAGAGAAGCATGCTAGAACATCCCCATAATAAACTAGAAGCTGAAAGCTCGCTCCCAAGGCATAATGTCTGCTCCTCTTAGTCATTTCATCTACCATCAAGTAAGTATAAGACTAGAAGCCCACAGGATAGGTTGAGACGCTGGCACCTTTTTTACTTTGGCCCCGCAGTTTGAAGCAACCTCTCAGCCACTATCACATTCATTCCATTCCCGAATACAAGATGCCGGCCATCGTGCAAAAATTCCAGCATTTTTGCCGCGTCCTTTCTGGTGGTACTAGTGCTAGTCGCCCCCATAAAGGGTCACCAGCCATATCTCCACCACCAACTCCGTCGACAAGCATCTCTTTCGATCGTGACATTGAAAACGATTCAGTTGACACCCTATTCGTTGCAAGTACTAAGACACGGGCTCAGAGGCTTGACCTGTGTGCGCTCCCGAAGGCAAGTGCCATGCCCTTCGTACGTCTTCCAAGTCCTCCTGGGGTAAGGCCTCGCCCTCTTTTGCCTCAGTCAGGTTCACCGCTCACGTACTATGCCGCGGTTTTTAGTATTGTTTTTGAAGCCGATGCATCGAGACGCCCGGGTAGCTTGGCACGTGTAGCCCGACGAAGCCAAGATGTTCGAGAAGGACATCCGAAGACAATTCGAATTCTTCCATAAGATTGTGGCGTGTGGTCATGCGGGGTGGTACTTATCGCTAGAAATAGTATGACGTCATATAATAACTTTTGCACGTTCATTTCATCCAACTTCAGTTTCACCACTTCACTGGTTAAACCATGTATTTTCTCACTTTGCCACGCATTCTATACCTTCGTAACCCTATCATTCATGCAAATCGTAACGGCAACCTGCGCTCCTGCCCTATACGGACATTATATGCGACACCAGGGATAAAGCGGGCAGCTAACGAGCTGTCTCAAGGTCATGCGGCAAGTCCGGGAAATTTACATTCGCAAGACGTCCAGTCACAGGCTGTCAGGAAAGGAAAGGAAGCGAGAAATGATGAAAAGAATGAGGCTATAGATGCAGCGAATGAGACTGGAAAAGCTGGAGACCAGAAGAAGAAACCAACGAAGAAGGGGAAAGGTAATCCTGAAGGGATAGGATTAGTTGAACAAGTTGGTGGAGCCAGTGGTACTGCCCGCAAGTTTGAGGAGGAGGAGGAGAGGAAATAGATAATGTATTCACTTCACAGTGGTATGTTATGTGAGAGCTATCTTTGACGAGATCCTGGCTAAAGACAGAAGTTATAGGTTACGATAGTTAGTAAACAGGCTGTCCTTTCAATTTCGGTGATATTTATGCCATGTTTCATGCATCAGTTTGAGTGAACGAGTTCGCATAGCCCAGACTACAGGGACCTTCCCCGTATTTAGATCATGCTACTCGAAAGAATATGTGCATTATGACGCTTAGTGGATAGATTATCTAGAGCAAGGAAGTGATAGGGCTTGATTGACGTTAACGATACTGCAGCCAATCCCATGGCTTAGTCTTAATTGCCCAGTCTGAATTATCTGCCATAGCGCTGAAGATTTCTCAGTCATTTAACAAATCGATTTGTAGGGTACAATAAGACCCGCTAATTTACATTTCAAACATGACGACCACAAAGTCGGTACTTGTCTGACACGGCAAAAATTTACTAGAGCTACAGTTTAGAACGAAAGGCATGACGTTGTAAGAGTCGAAGGTTATGTGTACGATTAAGATGAATGGGTAAATTGGGCCAGGATAATGAGTGGCATAAGAATAGTAAGCGGTTATAGGGATCGAAGTGGGTTCCGTTTAAACCATATCATGAGAATTCCGGCGAGGTTCTATGGAAATGAATGGGGGGTCCAATGTGGGCAAATCCGTATCACTCGCACCGGAGGGAGCTTCAGGATGATGAGGGACCGTTATACTCGATGCTGAAGACGATCCTGAAGTGGGCACAGGCGAAATCTCACACGACTCGTTATTCACCAAGGTGCCACCGATATCAGGAAGAACGAGATCGTCGTAGCAGAATGTAGGCTTGAAGACCTCATCGTTGAACTTTTTCTTGCCAAATACATAAGCGAGGTTGTGGCCTTTCTTTTCATTTGTAGCAGGAGCGCTCTCTTGGGGAAGATGATCGATGCTTTGATCTTGATTCGATAACGAGAAATCAGAAGAGTTTTTGCGGCCGCGTTTCTCGCTTGATCCTGGGATGGATCCAGTACCATCCTTCGGCATTCTAGCAAGGAGATTAAGTATAACGGAAAAGAAGAAAGCAGGGAGAACGTACTGTGAATCGTAGACAGTACTGGAAGAGGTGATAGTTGAGATACCAAGATGTTTGCCAATCGTGGAGGCAGCAGAACGGTATCTTGACCTGGCCTCATCGGCAAAGCCGAAGAAAGCAAAGAAGAGTACCGCACAAACAACACATATCCATCGAGTTAATTCAAGTGAGCTCTCCTCGATTGAATTCGCACGCCAAAGTATCGAAGGGATTTGATCCACTCGGGAATATCCATAATGGGTGTCCGCCCAGCTGATCCAAGGGTGCAAAGCACCATTCTGCAGATTGAGATATGTAGCGTAGATGCCGAGCGGAACCGTGCAAATGATTTCAAGGCCACTGAGGGCCATGAGACGCAAGTATCGGCCGGTATTGAGATTGGAATAGACTGAGAGAATTGCTCGTGACTGCGCACGTGTGCGATATAGCGCCCGGATACTGAGGACACCGTACACAGCAGAAACGAGACCGATGACAATGGGTGGAGCCGATACGAGTAAGAGAGCAACCCAAGTATTATAGGTATAAGGATAGCAGCCGACTTCTTCGAAGATGTTGAAGCGATGGCCTGAAGCACAGATCTCTGCAGACCTATCAGATGACCCACTCAGTGATATTTTGCAATGATGACTTACGAAGAACCATTTCGAGAATAGGAAGACCGAGGCCGATAGCTAGGTCAACCATGACCTGTTGGCGTTTCTCAGCCTTGGTGATCATTACTCTTCTCACTGAAGCGATGCGATAAAGACGACGATTGATGCAAAGTGAAGCAGCTGGGATTGCAACTGCGGTTCCGACCATGATCCTAGAAGCTTCATGACCTGTCAAACCTGTTCCAATATGAAATTTGTGGTGAACTTACAGATATCGCACCAGATGGGGGCATAGTTGATGGCGTCTTTACTCCATACCACCGAGTTGATGAACTGATTCAAGCACGCAATGGCAGTCCAAGCCATGTAGAGGCATGTCCCAGTATTCCAAGCTGAAAGTAGAGTGAGCCTCTTGGGGTTAAAGAAATGCTACAGCTCAAGTGCTCACCTTCCAAATGCCACGGGAAAGGGATAGAGACGATGATGAAGCCGATCAAAGCAAAAAGGGAAAAAACCCAGTTAGGATAGCTAGCAGGGTAGCCCATTTTTGACCGCTCGCTTGCGTCGGTGGTGGTGCGTGCGTAGTGCGCGAGGACGAGGAGTACCTGGGCGGGGAGAGGACTCTGTTGATAGCAGAGGGGGATAAGGGGAACCGACCGGGCCAAAAAAGATGACGGCCAGCATTAAAAAGCATCATGCGCTACTACTGCTTGGGTGTTACTTTCCCTGAATGGTGGTGATTCGAGCTATTGACAGGTCGTTCCGAAGCCATTTTCCATTCCCAGAATATGTTAGGCCCAGTTGAAGATGTCAGTCCTGATTTGGATGAGAGCTTGTCTCTTCTCTGGAAAAGGAGATAAAGGCGCTGGACAAAGCACTGACAAAGCAGAACAGAACCTTCTTTCCTGTCCTTTTTTGGGCATTCGTTTGTCCTCATCTAGCCCTGATTCAATTCAACCCAGAATGCCGGCGGGCTGCGCCGGTCCAGGTGGACGAGTCTATGTATCGCTTAGGTGAGTTTTTCTGATGAAACAGCCCTGCATAGTATTGTTCCTTCTTGTGAAAATTAAACGGCGACATTCGTCTGTTTGATGCGCTGCAAGACTGATATTTAATATTGGACTGAATTTTTTTCAAGTTTTGAAGAAGTAAAAGGAATGGCGAAGGGACCTCGTGTCATTGGAGTTGACAGTTATGCCTTGTTCCGATTCTGTCATTCGTTGCGGGGCCTTGCTTCTCTGGAGTCCCACTTGAATTCATTCTGTACGCCTCGTGCGAAGGCGCGATTGTGACATGTGCAAGCAATCAGCTGATAGTGTAATAATCGCGCACGAAAGGACACCCCTGCGAGGAAGGGCTCGGAAAGAATTCGCATGCATTGATGTGATACACTTTTTCGACAAAGCACCGGCGCAAAGTTAATTGACCACATCTGAGGTTATGCCACGGTTATGCTGATGCAAGCAGTGCATGGTGAAGTCAGGGAGCGCGTCTGAGGTAGGTGAGGCTGAGAGCCTGCGCCGACTCTGCGCACAGACTTCACTTACAATTGGTGGCAAGCTAGCTATAATTTAGCCAACAAACGATTGCAATCGGACGCTTGAAGTATGAACTTAAAAAGTGGGAGACAGTATTTTCCATCATGCAGCGGCCTGGGCCAAACAGATTCCAAATCGCAATGCTGGGTGAAACCGATAAAATTCGGCAATGATAAGAAAGCCAAGTAATGGGAGATTCACTATTTCCGAGCATGATAAATACCCTAGTAAATCTTACCTCGTTTGAGTGGGCGTGTAAAGCTAACGGAGGGAAAAGTTTGGGAAAAGTGCCAGCGTTTCGGAGCGGGCACCGTCAGATTCTCTTTGCTTTTTTCCCTGCAGGGAAACATTCGGCGCGACATGCATACATAGTTCCATGGGGTTCCATGGCGGCGGCGTTGATTGAGTCACATCATCATGCCATAAGATGGAACACATGGGACTGATGTTTTTCTGCTCCCGGAACAGCAGCGGACGGACAATGGACACAGATAAATGAAGCATCAGGATTCAGGAGGCAACGAGCACATTCCGCAGGTAAATATCTACCGGCGAGCTTTTCGTTATTCGACGGTGAAGTATATCCGACTATTCGCGGAGTACAAATTGTTTTGGGAATGAGAGACGAATCGTAGACATTCAGCAAGTCCGCATGACGTACAATTAGTTTGTGTTCCCAACGATTGCAATGAGAGGGTTAGAAGGGGTAGGAGCAAGCAGGAGGAGGGAAAAGATTTGGAATCTATTTGGAATGAATACAAACTCAGCGAGTAGATGAATGGGGATCAACTCGGATCAATCAAAGGACGCCAACTCTGATGCCATCATCAGACTCTGAGTGAATCCTGAGTGAATCTCGACTCGAATGGTGTATCAAGCGTGTAACATGCCTCCAATCTTGTGTCTATGAATCCCGGACTTTTGAGCGCGTAACTGGTACAAGCTGATCTAATGACTGTGAGTTGTTAGGGTGTTGCTAGGGCCCTTATAATTAGACGTTCGATTTATGTCTTTTCTCCCCAGACGGCGCAGATGGTCGCATTCATTTCCTGGCTTTTCCATGGAATGCAGCAGTACGACAGTCCTTTCCTAGTCATCGTTCCACTCTCCACCATAACGGCATCTACTTATTCGACCTGTGAATTTCTTACAAGCTAATCGTCCTACTGGTCTTGTTAATGGTTTGCGACGTATGACATCACGATCAAATTCGATCATTGAAACCTCATAATACATATCCAAAGGCTGGCTAGGATTGATATAACTATCCTTGTGCCTTCCCTTTTTCCTTGTCTTTATGACTGCGCAACTACCTAGGAAACGCGTCCTCATCGTTGGCGGAGGAGCCACCGGAATGTCCGCCGCATACGCCCTTTCCCAGCACCCGGATAAATTCGATGTCGTCCTCTACGAGCGCTCGGCTCATCCTGGAGGTATGGCCACTTCCGTTCCCATAGATAAGGCAAAATACGGAGCAGAATATATCAACGATGGCGTTCAGGGTGCTAGCCCGGTGTTTTACAACACATATGCGCTCTTTGACCGGTTGGGTTTCAAGGCTTCCGATGTCGGTATGCAAGTTAGCTTTGGACGCGATCCTGAGACGGACTTTTGGACCAACGTATTTCCCAGCCCGGTTATAGACGAGTAAGCACAGCCAGAAAGAAACGGGATACATGTTTATACGCATATATACAGGTTCAGTGCTGACATCAAGAAGTTCGGATGGGTCCTCAAAGTCATCAAAGCACTGGAGCTAGTTTTTGCTATGATTTCTGTCAGCGCCATGCTCAGGATCTTTAGATTTTCAAAGGCTTGTCATATTTGTCAAGGTGATATTGCTTCTCACTGACACACGAAAAGAGATTTGGCGACGTCATCGTTTTTCCTCTAGTTGCGCTCTTCTTTGGCACTGGCAACCAGACCCCTTTTATCTCATCTGCTATCCTCGAACGTGTATTCATGGATCCCAATATGCGTTTGGTGAGACATCTCTTTAAAACGTTCGGTCAAAGGCTTAACCGAACATAGTTTGAATATTCGTCTGACACCTTTCTGGCATCCATACCCCGCATGTGCGCATTTCCTCACTTATCAGAGCTTTACTCGGCTTGGAAATCCATTGTGGAAGAGCAGGGGAAAGGATCTACTCAAATCATCACTTGTCGAGAAGTTACTCGAGCTAGGAGAAGCAGCAAAGGGGTCTATGTTTGGAGTTGTTCTACTCAAGGCACTGATAACTCGCAATCTGTCGTTGAGCCTGGGAGAGAAAAGAAAGAGTTCTTTGACGAAATCGTGTTCTGTTGTGACGCCGATGCTGCTCTGCAGATACTCGGCAATGACGCCACCTGGTTGGAAAAGAAAATATTAGGCAATGTCAAGGTCACCTCTGTTCGTTTTTGCGACAAGAGCTTGTTTACTGACTGGCCTTAGTATTTATGGGATATTACCGTTACCCACAGTGATCTCCCTTATATGGAGAAGGTGATATGACTTTGTTGGATATGATGTTACGTACTGAAAATCTATCCAGTACTATCGTGTTCGATATGATCCAGAGCTTCGTTCGAAGAAGGGTATCGAGAATCCACAACGTCAAGAACGTTATTCATTTGCAGAGAAGCATTTTGAGCCACTTTATTTCATTCGAAGCGTACCTGAGGATAAAAGTCAGATTGAAATGAGTTTTGATCTCACAGTGTACCAGCCGCAGGCAAGTAATTTCCACCAAAATTAAACTCGAGTCTCATCTAATTGGCATAGTTTAACGAGGCATCACGCAGTGGTTCAGATTCAGCAAGCGGATATCAGAATGAAAAAGGCGCTACCTCAGTCGTAAATGACGATTCCATACCCAAGCATCTTCCACTCGAGCGACATGTTTTCCAAACTATCTTTCTCGATCATTCCCCCGAAAGTCGAAAGTTCTGGACTAAAGGTGCGATCAATCCAGATGAAGTGATTTTGGAAAAGTGGTGGAAGCAACAAAGCCACCGATGGCAACATTATGCCGGAACCGTTCCATGGATGGGCCTTATCAACGGGAAGGTTAGTATTTCCCAGGTTCCCCTTGTCGAATATCGAAAAGTACTGACAATGTTTGCTCCGCAGAATCACACACAATTTGCCGGTGCTTGGACTGTAATAAGTGAGTTTATATTTCTAGCTTGCGACTTTATTGTTCTGAATCACCACCTCCTTAGATATGCACGAGATCGCTGTGGTCTCCGGTTTCGGTGCAGCTTATCGGTTGGGAGCATCGTACGTGGTTTTTCGCAATTTCAGCATAGCGCCCCAGATTTAACTCGATGCTCCAGGTACCCATTCAGAGACAATCAGGATTGCAAACGGCTATTCGCTCTTTGCCTTGGGGTAAATCATATGATGCGCATGGTATGTGAAAATATGATCCATCTCGTTCAAGGCATTTAAACCTATTTGATAGAGGCGAGAAGATAGAGATGGATACCTTAGCTAATTGAACATATTGGACTGCGAAAGCTCGCATCGAAACCTGATGAGGCGCGACACAGTGACGACCTGCACTACCCAAAGACTCGATTTTAGGGCTTTCGTCCTGTTTCTAAAACGAAGTATCATTACATTTTATTTTGTTCTAGTAGCTCAATCTGAGCGGAATTTGGCCCGCTTCTCATACACTGCAATACATCCATTAGTACTGGACGCTGTTTATATTTTTGGAATCTTGAAAGGCGACTGGGTGTCGGAGGTTCTTTGAAAGCTTGACCGGGCTCAGCCATTGCAGTGTATGTATAATATGTATACCATGCAGAACGAAGTTTAGGTAATTAAATGTAGCAAAGGAGTCAGAACACGGGCTATATTAAGTTGCCCTAAGGGGCTTTCGATACTCCAGCTGAAGTGCTCCAGATACGGGAAAACCAGTGATTTGTTTATTGGACTGGTCCCGAACCTCCCAGTGACTCAGTGAGTAACTCATGATTATCCAAGATTGCAATGACGGTAGCAAACCCCTATGCATTTTAGTCTGCATCTCGCGAAGACACCCAATGAATCAATGGCCCATGGCTCTTATGATAAAGTTTGCAGCTTGTTGTAGAAGGGAAGAAAACGAATTGGAGTTGTGGTGGGCAAATGGATTGGGCAAATAGATGAGTTATTGACAATATCAGCACCGGTCCCGCGACCAACTACCGAGGTCCAACACATGAGAACGAATACAAACTTCTAAATCAAATCCGTCCTTCACAAGGGCCCTTAGCCTACCCAGAAAATGTTCATCGTCGTTCCAAACTTTGGTGACCACGTTTATATGTAAATGAAAACGATCTCGTTTCTCCCCCGATTTTGTGGCATGCAAAGCTTCTAACATGCCAACAATTTCTTGTAAGTTTATATCTTCAAATGCCAGAATAGAGCTAGTTATCGTCAATTTCCGGAGGTTCGGTAAAACCGTACGAGAACCATGTTTCCTTTGTCCGATGACCTTCGCGGCAATCTCAATAATCATCACTGGACATTCAACGAGGTGGAGTTCGGACACTTGAGGAACGCGAATGAGCAAGCGTGGAATGGTATGATTTTGTGGGTTATAACTCATTTTGACCAGAGTCAAAGAGGAGAGAGAAGGGGGAAGATGGGCAAAGAAGCGACAACGCGGGTCTTCACTGCTGGGTTGTTCGGAAAATTCGTCCCCGTCATCAGCCCAGACCAAAGAACGGAGCGCAGGTAATTGAATGTGGCGTATTAGCCCAAGACCAGCATCATCGCCCATCGAAGGGCCCCCATTGCTCCATCTGAAACGCTCTAGGTTTGGAAAAATGACCGGTCCTGTCAATCGAGGATCGAATTTATGCAGGACATCGATGGCTTCGAAATTGACGAGATTTCTGCATCCCAACAACAGCTCAACACACAACATTTGAAGCACGTCCCGAAGGTTTAGGGTTTTGATAGATTCGGGTATCGAAGTAAGATAGAAATGACTGACTAACTGTACGTGCTGAAGGCATGGAAGCCTGGTAAGGTCTAGCACATCATACAAGGGTTCATCGTCCTCGTGGTCTGGCATTCGCGGCTGCGGTCGAAACACCGTCACAGAATTACACTGTGATAAATTCTCGTTAAGAAATGGAAGTCATTCTGCCGGCGGCCTGATCAGAAGGAGGTGCCGTATCATGGGGGCTTTGTCGACAAACACTACTGTCTGAAGAGGCTTCAAATGCCTAAGGATTTTCTTGCGCATGTCAAAGATAGCATCAGCGTCCACGTCAGAATCAGACCCGTCTTCGGAATCATACCGTGTGAAGGGGAGATGTGCGAAGTCTAACTCGATTGAAAGTGGAGCATTTCGGGTATTTTGGAAGTGTAGATCAAGGAGCGAGAGTTTCTTGTGAACTGGGGAGTAGGCGATAAGGGTATCAACTTCGAGTCTGACGCTTGTCCAAAGTTGTTGAGTTGAAAAGGCGACCTGCCACCAATGATGGGATACGGCAGTTAGAACATAAAGAAATCGCTGGCCTGTATGGAAAATGTTACTTGGTTTCTCCAGGTCGAGATAGTGGGTATCGAAGTCAATGGGTGGGCATGCTAATTGGAAAATGATGGACAAAATCTCCGGTGGTAAGCGTCCCGTCGCAGCTTGCATAATGCTGACTCTGCGTCTAGCGATACACTTCGCTTCGATGAGGCGAGAGATAGATTGTTCTAGAGAAAAGATTGAATCCTCTATGCGACGCAATTCAGCTTGAACGGCTGTAAGGTCTTCCTGCTGAGCCCACACAGATAGCTCGTTTATAGTGGAAGGTAAATGGAGAACTGCCTCAGTTTCCCGCGCACGACTATAACCACAGCGGGGACATTCGGGGTTTGACATGACGGTGAGAGTTGAAGATATAATTGGCAGGCCCCGTGGTTTCATGAGCTTCAGCACCTGTTCTGGTTCGCGTCAATCGATCACGTAATTCGAGCGCACTCTTAACAGCTAATAGAACATCAAAAACGCGAACATGTTTGAATATCCCATCCTTATTATCTTCACTTACCGCTGGTCGCATCGTGATCCCGCGTCGGACAACCTTTATAATGTCATTACTCTGAATATTCCACCTACCTGGACAGTTAACGCTGGCGATGGAACAACACTCACATATACTAGATCACTCTGCAGAATATTGAGCATGATTGCACTGAATTACTGGTTATTATAAAACATGAGTGTCATCATAAAACGGAAAAAAATAATGCATGTTATACTAGCATAAGCATGAAGAGAAATGCCTATCATTCACCAACCCGGAGTCAACACATCCTTCATTCAATCCTACCCCTCAGCCAACTCAATAATCCTTTCGTACCTTCCCTCTCCCATACTCGTCTCTGCGGTACTCGGAATCTATCAACAAAAAGTCAGCAACTCTTTCATTAAATAGATTAAACAACTTACGTATTTCCATCAACCAAAAACACATCCAAAGGTAACAACCCAATCTCAGGTGGCAATCGTCCAATTTCATTATCCCTCAAATCCAATTCCTCCAATTTCCATTCCGAAACATCTCGATTTCCCTTAAACATCCCTGCAAGACCCGTAAAACCGTCCAAATCTGTTATCCTGTTTCCTCGTAAACGTAAATGTCGAAGTCCTTTCTTCGTAGCAGCAGTATTTGTCATAGCAACACCGTTTTCTCGTTGACCATCCGGATGGAAGGAAAGTACAAGTGCGAACAGTGCCTCTTGAGTCAGAGCTGAACTTGTAAGCGCGTTGTAAGACAGATTTAGAGTTCGGAGACTCGGGAATAGAGTGGCGAGAAGAGGTAAAAGGGGCTCGTTCGTTCGGAAGTTTGTTGGAGGTGATGATGGCGGCGATGAAGATAGAGAAGGAGAAACGTCAGCACGAAGAACAGGAACCATATCCGAGAAATTGCATCCTTCCAGGTCCAATTCTTCAAGACAGGGTAAAAATCCATGAGGATCAATCGAAGTGGAAGAAGGTAGAGCAAAAGAACGATCAGCACGCCTGTTCACGAGAGTCAAAGATCTCAAAGAATGAGCAAAAGGTTGAATGGCGATGGCGTTTAAGGGGAGTGAAGGTGGTGGTACCGCCATATCAGCTGCACAAGACGAGGACGAGGATGAGGATGGTATCATTTTAGTTGCTAGCGAAAAGGTCCGGTTGTGACCTGCAGGTTTAGGAGGTTGTGAAGGAGGGAGAGTCAAGGTTTGTGTTGAGGCTGAATAGAACTGTGGACTTGAAAGAGTTAAACTAGGGACAGGGGAAGAACGTGAAAGGGACAGAGGTCGACCCTTTCCTATTCCATCACCATTTTTTGGTCTCAAGTCTTGCTCTTGCGGAGTAGCAGCTGCTCGTGCCCGTCTTCGGCCACCTTCAGTCAAAAGTCCAGCCTCGGCTTCAAGTTCCCAAGCTTCCTTGACAACTTCCCGTATGTTTTTCGTCGTACGTGATGATGACGATCGTACTGAAGTCACATTAGATGCTGATGATGGTGCGGGAGATGTACTTGTAGGCCGGGGTGTCTCGACCCACTCTCCACCAAGATCGAAACTCCTGTTTACGCGATCATACGCCCGCTTCTCCAGCTCGATTTCCCATGCTTCTTTCATGACTTTTTTCCCGACTATGACGCGAGTAACACCATCGGGGGGATCGTCGCGTGTAAAGTCGTGGTTCAATTCCTGCTTCATACCCTTTAAGGCGGTACAAACACTTTCCTTAGTGACTCCCGTCTCGGCAAGGTCGAGCACCTTGAGACTGGGGAATGAGGCGGGGGGGAAAAGATCGAAAGGGAAAGAGTCGTCTCCGATATCTGCCTTCTCCATCATAATTTGTTTAATGCGAGGGAGGTTCCCGAGAACTTTAAGCAGGTTTCGAGAAGATCCAAGAGGGTTGCTTGATAGATCGATCCTGACCAAGGTTTTTGGTAGGGTGGTATCAATAGAATCCGCAGTGATACAATTATGGGATGCCTCCATAACAAGAAGTTTGGGTAAAGGGGTGATTGCTCTGACTATTTCTGGTGCAAAGAAATCCGTGCTTTTGTTGTGATTATTCCGTGAACGTGGATCCAATGACGCGAAGTAGGCGTTGAATGGTAAGCTAGTAAGGGTATTATGAGAAATATTAAGGTGGGTCAATTCCGGTAGGGCGAAGAGAACGTTGGGGAGAGCAGTTAATTTGTTGTGCGAAAGATCAAGATTTGCAAGCATGGATAGGTCAGCGAGAGTATCGGGAACAGACGCGAGAGTATTGCTATGGAACTGGAAATCGGTGAGGGAGAGTGCCTGTAAACATGAGAGGTGAATTCTTACGTCTACGATTTTTAGGGAACCAAAGAGTGATATTTCATGTTGGATCTCTTGTATGTCATTCCCGCATGCTTTGAGGACACGTAAATCCTGAGCCTCAAACCAGGCCGGGTTTTTCCTCGAGCTCCTATTGGTCGGCGCCTCAATAGGAGCCGGAGGTAGTGGAGACTCGTCCGAAACTGATTTCAACCGCTCAGGGGTGATATTCAGGTGTATCTCGAATAATGCAGAAGGCAAACACTTTAGCGAGCGAGTAGCCACATTGAGTGTACCTTCCAGGAAAGAACTTTAGTCGTAGGGTATTGACAACCATATATAAAATATCAATTATATTCACCGGTACTGCGAGCTTTCTCGATCGTTTCCCTCAAGGTTGCCCTGCCAAGAATGTCTTCGTCTTCTTGTGCTGGGATCGCATGGGGAGGCAGTGCATCCTCGAGAGTAGGCATAGTATCGAGGCCTGTAACACTACCTTTCGTCTGTGCTTTCTTTGCCTCCGCACGTTTGAGTGCAATGGCTTCACGTATACTCAACGAAGGTGTGCCTGACGGCTTTTCCGATGCCGCGTGGCTACTTTCGTTGGCAATTTTAGGTGGTCGAGTTTTCGTAGGTGAAACCGGTTTGGAAGTTGGGCCCTTTGCTTTTAGAGACACAGCAGATGTCTTCTTGCGCACCGCAGGCGTAGTGGGTCTAGACAGGCCATTTGAAGTGGTAGATGCACCAACGCGCGCGGATGAGGATGGAGCCTTTGCTTTTAGAGACGTAGCAGATGTCATCTTGCGTACGACCGGTGCATTAGGTTTGGTCTGAGCATTAGAGGGAGTAGAGGCACCAGCACGAGCAGCTGAGGATACGGTTCTGTTTCGGGCTGTCGGAGTGCTGATGATAGCGTTGAGAACGCGAGGCCTGGATGGCGTCGTTGGCGTCGTCGCTAGGGTCGTCCCCGGCGCGGTGCGAGTCGAGGAGGGCTGAGGAATGCGGGACATGGGCTGTGCGAAGGAAGAACTCGTTGGCTGTGAATATGTTCAGGTTCAGGAATCAGTTGGCCGCGTGACGTGACAACACCTTCCAAGTTCATAACTTAATAAAAATCCGTCCAACGCATGGAAAGACTATGCAGCACCCTCAACATCGAAAACGTATATTTTTGTAAAGCTATGCACCCGATAGACCCTTCAATGCAGTAAAATTCAGAAGGAAAAAAAAATTTCCTAGAAGGAAAGAGCGACGTGACGTAATCACAAGGTTACTGCTGATTAAGAATTGCTGTCACGCGTTTCTTTGGCTCTGAACATGAGCACCACCGAGACTTCCACCGAAATCGTCCCCGCCCAGCAAGAGCAGCTGGAAATCCGCGCAAAACAGGCACCAAGGCCTCCGAAAAATCTCAGACCAGCTCGCAAACAAGTAAAGCCAGGAGACATCGTCAAAACAGAGACCGTCCAGACTGGCAAAGAGTACAGTTAGTATCATGTTTACAAAAACGTTGGGGACTAGCTCACTTACGCAAAAAAAACAGACATCTGGTACAATAAATGGGCAGGCGGTGACCGAGAAGATAACTATTCAAAGTATGCATTATCCTTTTTGTGCCTCTGCTAGTCTGACGAATTCGCCGTCCAGTAAAACAAAATCACAATCCCGGTGTCAAATCAAACTTGACTCAGGCCTGACCCGCGCCAACACAACAGGGAACAAGTACACATGCCTCTTCTTTTCGCGTGGGTGCTGCCCCTATGGTTGGGAATGCGAATACCTACACTGCCTACCGAACGCCGTGAATACCCTACCGGACACCTCCAAAGATTGTTTTGCGCGAGATAAATTTGCTGACTACCGCGACGACATGGGTGGTGTTGGTAGCTTCAACCGGCAGAACAGAACATTATATGTCGGTCGAATCAAGGAAACGGGAGCCGGGCCAGAGACGGAAGAAGTGGTGATTCGACATTTCAAAGAGTGGGGCGACATCGAGAGGAGTGAGTCTATCTCTCGTTTCAGAATATTCAACCTTTTAACATCTGTTTAGTCCGTGTACTGCAATACCGCAGTGTCGCCTTCGTGACATATGTCAACGAGCTCAGTGCTCAGTTCGCAAAAGAGGCGATGGCATGTCAATCCCTTGACAATGACGAGATTCTAAACGTACGTTGGGCAACCGAGGATCCTAATCCAACACAAAAAGTCGCAGAGAAGCGGAGATTGGAAGAACTCGGACAAGAAGCCATCCGGTCCCGTATGGACCCTCGTATTGTCGAGGCTATGAGAGCTGTACGGGCATTGGAAGAGGGTGATACTCTTGATGACGAAGGCAACTTTGTGGAGGAGCAGAATGGAAACAAGAGGAGACGGATTGAAAACGAGAATGGAGATGTAGGCTCGGATAGTGACGAAGAAATGTCGGGGCCTCCTGCCGTGCGACAACGCCTACCTGCTGAGGATGAATCGACTCAACCTCAGGGTTTACTGAGCGCCGGTGCATTGGAAGGACTGAAATACTTTGCCGAGATCCGCAAAAAGAACGACATTGCATCAGCTCCACCACAGACTCAAGTGAAGTCTTCTACACCTGGGCTTGGACTGGGTGACTACGGCAGTGACGATGATGATTGATTTCCTTCCTCATACCAACAGAGTTTCAGCCTCAGTCTGTAGATATCTGTATTTTCACCTGTGTATATTTGACATTATAACTTCGACTTTGGATAATGGTATATTGAGATGAAATTGTGCTACGAATCAAAGCGAGGCTTTATCACTCCTACACACCTGCCCACTCTCTACATGATTCTGCGAAATAAGCTGGTTTTGTTATATATAATCAAGCATATCGGATGTGTAGATATTTACTCCACGACTGCCTACGTCGTAGCCTTTTCGAGTGGCCAGCAGGGCGAGGACAGTTCCAGTTTCGAAACCGAGTAACACATACTTGGGACTCAAAGGAAGCTGTTCTTCTTCGAGATCCTACAAAATAATGAGAAGAAACATGGAAACATTTTAAAACAAAAAATATCATACCAGTGGTTCCGCAAACCCATCACATTTCTCAATGAATTGCATGTCCAGAAGATCTATCGGCTGGACGCGAACAATATGTCGTGAACTATTTTTCTCCGACTAAATCCGGTCCATTAGTCAAATACCATTCTCAATCAATAAATGCACTCACAAATAACCTCCTCAGGAACTTCATGAAGCGACCTAAATTGAATTTATCGCAAGTATGTGCCAGGCAACGAAAATCAAAGCGACGCAATAATGTGGACATCGTGTACGCCTGATTAAATGCGGTGATATCTCCAAATTCACAAAACGTATAGCAAGCAAACAATCTGAGTGTCTCAGTTGTTTTCCTGTATGTGCGTGGATCAATTTGGGTCCCTCTCGCCATCAGGTTCAGCATTGCGGTGAGATTCGAGGCATGGCTGAGGATATGTAAAGATGCTTGAAATATACATAGACGGGATTCAGATTCCGGGGTATAGAACCTCCCTGACCGTTTTGAATTTTCCAAGAAGCCTCTGAACCATGAATTATACTCATTGTTTCCGTCGGACCTAATCACAGCCAGGCGGTAAACTTGGGGAAGCACAGTATGTAATGTATCCTTCCAATGGGGAAGGAGGCATGCTAGTTCAAGGGGCGTCACCCGATAGATTCCGCAATCAACGATACCGAAGACTTGTTTTACGATTGAAAGAAGATCGGCAGGAAGGTTGGAAAGTGTATGAGTGAAGAAGTGATCAAGGGCATGAAACGGCCGCTCATCTGAGGGTGAGGGAGAATCAACCATATAGGTCAAAAATGTCTCCAAGCGTGCCCCTGGTCCACCACCGTCTTCCCAATCGACGAATTGAATAATGACCTCGACGAACCCAGCAACGCCCGAAACAATCCTGATCAAGTGTGACATTTGTTTCTCTGATGGCCAAACCTGGTTTTCGTCAAACATTTCCTTGTGCTTGTGGCGAAGGGCACTAAACCGGTGATGAAGGATTAATGCCGCGTCCGCTGGACCCTCTTTATAAGAAACGGGTAGTGTGGAATATCGGAATGGCGGAAAGGGGTGAAGAAGGTCCTGGATTGCGAGTTTGAGATTGGCGTCGATTGAAATGATCCATAGCAACGATGAAGAATGCTGCGACGAGCCGAGCTCGCAGATTGAGCGTAAGAGCTCTTCATCCAGGAGTTTAGAATCCCAACGAAGAACAACGACGGGTGGTGCAGTGATGTATTGAGGATGAGATTCTTGGAGTGCTTTCCATGGTTCATGGATGAGCTTTTTAAAGCGGGTACGTGTTGGCAGATTAAAGATCCCCGGGTTATCAACCAATGCCTTTGTGAGAATGCGGCAATATGAGGGGCAAAATGCTGCAAGTTCACCCATAAGCGGGTCAATACCATGCCAAAGCGAGTTGGGATTGTCTCGAATTGGCAATCCGAATCGTTGAGCCTTGTAACAAATGTTGGCAAAGAGATGAGCTCTAGTGTTCTCATTGGTATGCAGAGTTGGCTTCTGTTGTTCTACGATGAGATACACGTTGCTCCTCCTCTTGGAGTCGCAGAGCCATGAGATGATGTCCCTCGTGAGAGCTTTACGAATGCTTAAAAACGGATCATTGATTATTTTTGGCGAAGGGAGTATCAAGGTGTGGGGCAGGCGGCGGAACACTACTGTCTGTTAGTAGGCAATCTCGGATTCGTAAATCGAGCATGGAACTTACAAGGCTGCCAAGTGTCCCAGAATGCGCTCTCGCTGTGGTTTCCATTGAGGCTAGAGAAAACGGATAACTTATCCATGTGTTTCTCTATCGCAGCAGAGTGGTGCTTCATAAAGATATTGATTACTGTCTCGTGAGGTTAAGCTTGCCTGCATAGTAATTATTCTACCCCTTACCTTCTGGTATGGATAGTCCCGCATTGAATGCGTGTTCTAATTCTGGGTGCATCGTCATGGTTGGATATGATTTTTAAAAGGTGTGATGTCGAGGGCGAAGAAGAGTGGCAACAGAATGGATTTTGAGCTGATGTATCGCCGATAAATCGACATGTCATGTCTACCGGAGTTGGCATCACTCATTTGCGTATTGTTAGCGAATGAAATCAGACTGATATATAGCAGCGTTACGTCAGTTTGCAGAAGATCCATTTACCATGATGACAAACTTGCGAGTCTCCAGAGTCGTTAAGGGAGCACTCGGGAAGATGTCAATTACACGCATAAATCTCAGTCACTTCGTTGTTTGAGCAAGCGGGGAGGTTCCTGCACTAACCAAGTCCGTGGCCGATGGAACTGAAATAGGGTACTGACAAATAAAGTCCAGTAAACTCTGGCCTCAAAGGCATTGAAACCGGTCGGCCATGATAAACAAATTCTGCTTCTTTCTTGGTCCAGGTTTTGTGTTGAGGAGGAACAGAATGAGAAGAAGAGGGGATGGTGATTAAGACGGAGACGTTGGTGGACAGTGGCGAAGATACGTGGTTCCTGACTTGCAACGACCATCGCTACTTTACTAAAGGGACTGAACTACTTGTTAGACATCCGCAAAACGAACGCGCTGCATCAGTTCCGCTACAGACTCATTGAACCCTTAATAGGCCACGCTTGGGCTATGCGACTATGGCACTGACGATGGCCAGTTTTTTCTTGGTAATAACGGAGTCCGGCTTGTAATCCATTTGTACAGTCGACAGTTTAACTTCGATAGCGTTTGATGTATGGAGAATGGCATATCTGAGATAAAGTCATACAACGAATTAAAGTGGAAGGGGGGGAAGGGGAGGGGAAAACCACGGAGCTGGCTTATTGATCTTGTATACCCGGCCATCCTCCAGCGTGATTCTGCGAGTCACCCTGTAAAGACAAATTCGCAATGCGAAGCGTCTCTGCCTCCATATCTTCATCCTCTTTCTGCTTCCTGTATTGTGTAAGATCCCAATCATCATCGGAACCAGCTTCGTCCTCGTCCTCGAACCATTCTGGATTATATTGGAACTGATTTCCAGAGTCAGTAACGATCCTCAAATGTTTCAGAGGAGAAACTCACCAGGTCTCTTCCACTCATACCACTGCTCTTCCCAGCCGAACTATGCAAATCCTTTGCCTTCCTCAAAGCTTCCTGCTCAGCCTCCTTCTTATCCATCCTTGTCTTTTTCCAAATCGCAAATGATTCCGGGGTAACCGGAGTTAAATTCGTCCCTAACTTATGTCTTTCCACTTCTAAGAATTCCTCTAGGGAGATCGTATTGGCTTTTGCTGCTTCATCCAATGCCTTCTTTTGTGATTTGAGTACGAAACCTGGAGGGAGAGCGTGTCGATATTGACAATTACTTCCGTTTGGGCATTCCCAGAACCATCCGAATTTCTGGGTTTCGATGGCTTCGATGAAAAATTTGCATACAATCTGTTATAAGTGTAAGATAAGTAGTATATGAAAAGTCAAGTGAAACGTACGTCAGTGCTAGTCCGCGGATTCCCATGCTTTGACAGTACAACTCTACGAAGTTTCTCCTCATCCCATTGATCCATCGTATCTGAACGGTAAACCTTGTTAGGATGCTCCATTAAGGAACAGAAGATCCAAGAACATACCAGTGGCCTTGTCCTCCCGGTTATCCTCATACAGGTTCTTTTTCTCCACCTTCCTCCCAACGTCCATATCATGACTAAACTTACACTTACTCCCTTTCTCACAATTCCCAGCCTTAAAGAAGGCGCAAAGCACCGTTTTAGGATCGACACCAAACGGAACTTTTTGTACTTGCACAGGTTTAAACATCGCGGCTTCTTCTTTCTTACGTTTCTCTTCATCGGCCTTTTGTTTTGCTCGTAATTCCTTTTCGCGCTCTTTTTCGATTACGGATCGGGATTTGCCCGCTACGGCTTGTTGAGCTTGTATCTGAGCAACTTGTTTCTGAACTTTGGAGGATTTATTTTTCTGGGATAGGGCGTATGAGTGAGCGCTGAGGGGTATGAGGGGCTAGTCCTATGACTGACGTTTTTCATACCAAAGGTCTACTGGGTTGATCAGGACTTTTGTCGTGCGGTATATGGGGGACTAGCTGAGCTTTACCTTGTCATCCTTGACCTTGTTTGAGGGTCCGGGAGCCTGTTTCTTTGGCGGCATTGTCGGTTTAAGTCAATAAAGTTGAAGCAACAGTCGTGGGTGGTCGTGGATGTGATCAACGCTCGTAATAGTCACGTGCTACACGGCCCGACCGACGATTGCCTTTCGGCCGGCTCATCTGATACCAAGTTCGATGCACGTCTTCCACGGACGGACCACAAATGCCCTCAGCCTACTGGAAACCTTAGAAGCAGAATAAATACCCTCGTATAGCAAGTTGATAAGCCTAACTACCACAGGAATTGAAACTGATTTCCAGATTAAAACCATTTGCCATAGCAGCCACCTTTGCCTTCCGCAACGTCTCCTGATCATCATACGCATCAACAGTTGAGTCTATAACTAAATGAAAAGTTTCCCGACACCCACTGGTAACACGCAATGCTTTCAGCATGTTATCAATTTTCTGCCACAAGCTATCTATATAATACCAGGCACGGTCCCTAGCATTGTCTATCACCAATTCACGAAGGTTTGGAAGGACCTTGTTGCCTGAAATGTCATCAATATTTGCATCCACTTCTTGGTATTGATATTGCCGAGGGGAGTCGGGTGAAGAATGGGGTTTACCAATCACGCCGACAAGATATTCAATTATCGGCTTTGAACATCGACTGAAGTGAAGTTTAGTAACTTGGGGGACACAGTCCAGTAAACGCTCAATGGAAGTAGCGTCAACATCCGTGTCATCTTTGAATGAGGGACTTGCTTGAAAGATGGTGAGCGACGAGAGTGTAGGAGGAAGATTGGAAAAGAAATCGAGGATTGGACGCGGATCGCGTTGACTGCCAGTAGGAAGGTTGGGGTAATGGATGTCACTGTTTTCAAACCAGTGCAGAGAGCGGAGTTTAGGAAATCGAGCATAGCGCAGGAAATCTTCGATGTCGCGATGAAAAGAGGAGAAACGGTTCCACCTGAAGTGCTCGAGCCGCGGGAACACTATGGGTCCACTTATTCGCCCGTCAGGTAACAACAGCTCGAACCCAGAATACCCAATCATTTCAAAGTCGACAAGATTTGTATACGACACGAGTGAATGATAACAATCAGAAAATGCCATGTCCCGCAAGTGTAAGGTGGTGACGGTGTTGGGTATGGAGGGTAGATCACGGAGAGCGACCAACTCTACACGCTGAAGGCAAGGCATCGTGACGAGATTGAAAAAGTCGTTCTCGTCCACGTCTGAATATTGCTTCATCGGATAAAAGATCGTCACAGTAGTACACTGCGTGAGTTTCTCATTAAGCAGTGAAAGCCATTCGGTTGGAGGCCGTATAAGGACAAGATGTCGTATCCTGTCGCCTCCATCAACGAACAACGCTGTTTTGAGAGGCTCGATGAGGGAAAGGTATTCCTCGTGTGCCTGTATCGGTTTCATTGAATCCACACCCCATGTCACCGCCTCACCATTGAAGTCCAATTCAATTGAAATGGGGAAGCCTCGCGCACGCCCGAAGTAAAGACCAAGGAGTGAAGTGAGGCCCCTGACTAGACTTCTTCTGTCAACTCTAAGAGTGATCGTCGTCCAGAGTTGTGAGGTTGACAAAATAATCTGATGCCATGAATAGCATACTGCAGCTAGAGTGTGATGAAAATTCTCTTCCGCATGGTAGACGTTATCTCCTAGACGGAAATCAACGTAGCGCGTACTAAAATCGATAGGCGGACGAGCAAATTTGAAGATGGAGGATAAGACCTCGACGGGTAAATGGCTTGTCGTTGCCTGGGTGTGGTTTATTTTGCGTAAAATTGCAGACCTGTCTCGAGTAAGCGCTTCAATCAAACCCTCGAGACGGCGTGCTTCAGATTGTAGAGAAGAAATCTCTCCCTGCTGAAGAGTCAATGCCTTTGCTTCGTTTGTAGTCTGAAATTGCGGGTAGCCCATCCGACTCGTATGACCAAGATGATGCCCGCATTGAGGACATTTGGATGTTGGCATTGACATGATGAGAGAGGGAGAGCAAGTGCTGGCGTATCCCACGGTTCTCAAGGCAACATTGGACGACTTCCCGCGGCGTCTAGACGAATAGAATATTTTCTAAACTTTATTTCATTTGAATCTCCGCTGCTCTAGGATAGGGATGATATTAAACCGTAGATAGGTTGACATTGATCATTACGAATAACCATAGATAAATAAAAATATCTATCAGCATTATGAAAGTTGGAATTACTTATTGAGCAGCTCCGAGTTCCGGACCTCATGATTGACTACTTTGACGATGACAATGGCTTCAAGCTGCAACAACTACGATAATTTTGGCTTCATCAGGTGCAGGCCTTCAAAGAGGGCGAAGAAGAAATAGTGCTGTCTACTGTGGGAATTTGAATGGTTGTTCACCTTAAGCACTTGAAGTTTTATCGGGGGTACAGAGTGCGCAGTGTTATCGGGCCTTGTTGTTATCTTCTTTCTCTTCTTTCCCTTTCATTCTTAGTCGACACGTGGATTAAGTGCGGGGGTAAACACTCACCTCTTTGAAACACCCAACGGTGGTGATGCTTATGAAACAAATGATGCCAATTCTGTTCCATCATCTTCTTTGCCTAAGACGTCTGTGAACAGGACAACCGTTGATGTTCCCGAACATGTCGCCTCAGAATCCACTCAGTTCCCACCCTCTTTCTTCATTCACAACATCAATCTTCGAGTGCAATATCATTCAAAAGCATGACGATGCACCCAGAGTTGGAAGAAGCGTTCGGTACGGAATTGTCGATGCCGGAAGGTAAGGCGTAGAATTATTTACCATAGAGGCTGAGCCTTACTCAGGCTGAGTAGTATTCAAACTCTTTACGAAACACCACTCTGGTTCAATGAAGGAACCCATCGAGACCCATCCCTTTAATTTCAAGAAGTTGGTCCATACCAATTGCACATTCTGGGACAAGTGGAAACCTTGTAAGCTCCATGCTCGATTTACCAATCAGACATCGAATACTAACAGACTGTAGTATTTCGTCGTCTGCCATATCACTCAAAGCCATTTTTTTTGTCAGTCGATGAGCCATTCATGAGAATTCATAAAGCTCTCACGAAGGAAATCATCTCGTGGCTCTGTGACTCCAAGAGGAGGAGTAACGTCTATCTCATCTCGGAAACATCGACGCCAACGCTATACGACCATCGAAACACAAGGGCTCATCTCTTTTCCAAAATTTGTTACGATGCTCAACGATTCGGACTACCAACGGGAATTAATTCCAACCGTGTTTGTGGTGGTATTGACTCGCTTATCTATGAACTTGCGGCACATTACCCTCCATACCGGCGCATCCTCGCAAGGGAATTGATTGACAACCCCGGAATTCTCGAACTACCACCACGTACACGATTCAGAAAGCTCATTCATGAACCATGGCAAGCTCTCCGAGAATCTCATCCTCAATACATTATTTCGCCACCCGTGGTTGTTCTCGGCTGGGATTCTGAATCCCTGGATGATAAAGAATTTTTGCGCTCAATCTTGGAGTTAGGCTCGTCTCCCCATTCATCATCGCTACTATGGATCATTTCAATCGACACCAATATCGGGCTTCCTATCCAGGACCTTCTTCATCCATTTCCGCTATTTCAATACTTCCGACTACCTGTTTGTTATAATGAGGGTCCAGCAGACGCGGCATCAATTCTTCGTCGCCGGTTTAGTGCCCTTTGCCACAAGCACAAGGAAATGTTTGATGAAGGCGAAGTGTGGCCTTCAGAGGAGCAGATGTCTCAGTTGGTCAGGGTTGTTGCGGGCGTTTTGGAGACTGTTGAGGTCATGATTCAATTCGTCGATTGGGAGGATGACGGTGGCCCAAAGGCACACTTGGAGACATTTTTGGCCTATATGGTTAATTCTCCTTCACCTTCTGATGAGCGGCCGTATGGTGCTCTTGACCACTTCTACACCCTTGCACTTTCCAACCTTCCTCCCCACCTTTTTACCGTTTTCAAACAGGTTTTCGCTATTGTTTCGTCTGCAGTCGCTTTTTCAGCGATATTCCTTGAATTTACACTGGCCTGCCTACTTTCTCTCGGGAAGGACACATTGTTCACCGTGTTTCCCCATGTTTACCGCTTGGTGATGGACAAGGATGGCAACGTGTTTGACTATCCCAATCCATGGATCAGACGCTTCTTAGAAGATCCTACGCGGGCAGGTCAGTTCTATACCGCGCCATCTGAATCTCGTCTATGTGCATTTCAAGCATTTCTACATATACTCCGTCATGCCTCAAATCCCACCGCAATGCTGAAGGTGATGGTGCATGGGATTCAAGGCAGTGCAGGGACATACGGGTCTACGATTGACAGGCTCCGACAATCAGCTTGCCGCAACTTTTATCACATTGGAGCTGCTGCGGCATCTGGTCAACCATTGTTGGTATCCGCACTATTTCATCGCTTTGATTTTCGTTGCCTAGCACATACTTGTGATAGAATCGATTTGAGCGACTTCATGAAATTTCTTGGGATGCTATACGTGAGTGTCCTCTTCAATCAAATATTCTTGGCTGATGTCGCATCCTGAATTTCTAGTTGAAGAGAGTTGACTCATCAGATATAGTTCGCATCGAGCCCGTAAGCTTTTTAGACAGGCAATTTATTGATAAATGTGAGGGGCTTGCCGAACCACTGGTATAATGATTTCATATAAAACCTTCCAGCCTTCGACTGATTATGCTGTAGGACTTGGAAAAAATGCAAGTGCCTCAGGACTCTGGAGAATATGAAGAATGGGTTCCTTTTCACGCGCAAAATCCCAAGTACGTATTACTTGGTTTTGGAGATCAGACTGTCCTCGTTTTACTGGCCATTGGTAAAGGCTGTCTGCGGTACAGCGGTGTCAGCATCTACACATCTGCTATGCTTGATTATATGTAACCAAACCGGCTCACTCGTATCGGTGCCAACCGTACGAACGTCGAAAGGCAGTGATATTACAAAGGGGGTGGAGGGAACAGAATAAGAAGAAGAGGAGATGATTCAAGAAGGACGTGTCGGCTTGGATGGTGACGAAGAACGTACGTGTTTCGTGACGTGCAATGGCTACCGTGGCCGAGCGCTAGGTCATCAGGGGGGCCGAAATGCTTGGTAGAGCGCTACAAAAAGATCGCATTGTATCAGAACCTCCGAGGTATGCCAGACGGAGCCTTAACAAGCCTGGCTCATGCTAGGCGACTATGGCACTGAGAATTGCCAATTTCCCCCGGATAACGAGACGAAATTCAGCTTACATCTATTCTACGTATGTGTTTGTCATTATATTTTTGACGGTGGAATGATAAAGCTTGCAATTCCAAGCACCTTCAATGTAAGCATGCTACGCTTACAACGACTAACTACTAATCATAGAACACTATAAGATACGTACCTCGTAGACAGTGACTTCATCTTCCTTTTTCCCCCATCTTCCATCCTTGTATTCGATACGCGTATCCTCGTATACTATCGTTGTGACTACGTCTTCTGAGTGATCGTAAGTCACTATCTAAAGTCTTTCAGTGAGCCGCGTAGGCTTTCATTCAACCTCCAAATTTCCTTCACTTTTGTCATGTCTTCCCTTTCCGCTTTCCGTATCGTGCCAAAAGCTCCCGACCATTAACGGGCGTTATTCATTATCCTCCAACATTTCATGAAGCGGAAAACTCACAAAGTCCTTTCTACCCATACCACCACCATATATAGTAGCCTAATGAATTCCGCTAATCGCTTCATTCTAGTTCATCTCCATCCTTTTTCCAACTTTGAACTTTAATTAATATTCTATACATTTCCAATATTCAAACATGAGCAATGTTATTCGGATCGGGATCGTAAAACATAATGGAAATCTCTCCAAGACAGGCGTAGATAGGGGAACTCGTACTACGAACGGTTATTTCTCAACCAAAAAAAAAAAGGTATCTTGACACCCCAAACTGCCATTAGTTGTACATAGTCTGGAGGGGAAACTCATACAACAGAAACATTTATCTCTCACCAAAAAAAAAAAAAAAAAAAACCATAATTTATCCACATTCATCAGAGAACAAAAAAAAAATCATCACAACACTATTATATACAAACAATCAACATCAAGTTCTGGACATAACCAATCAAAAAAAAATATACAAAAAAATCATCATATCAGATCGTCGTCGTCGTATATGAAAGTGCATTTCTACTCTAGACAAAAAACACAATATAAAGAGAGAGAAAGAAAGAGAGGGTAAAAAAGGCAAGCACGCGTGCAAAGGGTCGTCAAGTGAAACGTCAACAAATCAACATCATACGGCGCCAAAGAAAAAGAAAAAGAATCGCATAAACAAATTTCAACAACAAAATTGTAGTGGGAGTGAAAGATAAAAAAGATAAAAAAAAAAGGATTATATATATACACAGCACGAACAACGATAAAAAGAAAAGAAAGAAAAGAAAAAGTTCGAGCATGTCCACAAAAGTAATTAGCAACAGGAAAAAAAAAAGCAAGCGAGCACGTCGATACGAAAAGAAAATAACCATCCAAAAAGATACGACGAATCCCCACTAAATCACTTGTTGTCTGTCATACGATCCTGCGCACGGGGAGGGGTAAGGGGTAAATCGAAGGCTATAACACAACACCAGCAGGCCAAGCCTTATCTTCCACCTTCGTTACCCCCAAACCACCACCGCCACGTCCACCCATTAAATCATAATTCTCATTATTCGTCCTTCCATTCATCGTCATCTTCCCAGCAACAGCGCTCGCCTCGTGTAGTTTCAAACAATCAGCACCACCATCAGATCGCACTAATAACGTTGTCAGAAACGATGATATCAGGGAAAGCGACCGAATAACTCACAATGTCGATTTAGAGCATCCATTCTAGCAAACTGTTTCGAACAACCTTCACAGCTGAAAGGACGATAATTCTGATGCAGTTGCTCATGCCGTTTACAATCATGTTGTCTCGCGAACCCTTTCCCACAAGCAGGCCATTTACACAAAAACGGCTTCTCCTCATTGTGCGATCGAATATGTCCTAAATCACAAGACAAATATAAATTTAGCCAGCCGATCGGGTCTTCAAATGAGACTTCTATCTCACCTTTCAAATTAAAACTTCGCGTAAACGTACTTCCACAACCGGCAATGGGACAAACGAAAGGCGCGTCTTGCTTTCTACGTCTATGACTCGCATTCGCAGTCCTCCCTGTTGTCACAGTTGGCTTGGGTACTGCAGTCTCGAGTGTGAGCGGGGGTCCAGGGGATGGCGATTGCCCTGGAGTATGGTACGCACTCGCTGCCGTGCTGGTCGGGGAATACGATCCTGACAAACCACCATATGCGGAACTGTATCCCTGTTGTTGGGGATATCCGAGATTACCGTCCACATGGAGAACACCACCATTGTACTCTAATCCACCGTCGTAGGGGAGATCTTTGACCCGAGGATTCGGGCTCGTGTGAGGACTGGGATACGGACTAACTCGGCGTTGACCACTGGATGTTCGACGAATGTGACCTGGGCTTGCCGAGTGTGAACGCCCGGGGGACATCGAGCTTCCACCACTGATGGAAGGAAGAGGGCCATCTGATGCTGCCGGACCACCATTGTAAAACTGCTGACTATTGTTGGGACTGAGATATTCCATGCTCCCGGGAGGGATCAAGAACTGTCCAGAGGACGAGTGAGAATGCTGATGAGCGGGTTGGGAAGTAGTAGATAACATGTTGCTGCCTCGTATAGTTTCAGAGCGAGATTGTCGGTGAACGGGTCTAGAACCAGCTTCTGATTTGGCACGTCGAATAGAAGAGTCGAGATCGGGAGAAAGAAAATCGTTGAGCTTTGATCCACCTTGACCAAAGGTAAACTCTGGGTTAAGCTGAGGCTGCCGTAACACGTCATTCATGTTGACAGTGGCGTCGTCCATCACGGTGCCGCCCATGCCAGCAAGTTGTTGTTGCTGTTGGAAAGGTGGACTCCATATCGGATGATCGCGAGAGGTATCTGATTTGCTTCGGCCCCTTGATGGTATTCCGAGGAAACTATGGTTTCCGACCGCGCTGTCGTCCAACACCTGGCCGATGCGAGGAGGTGAGGTGATCGAAGTGTTGACTGCTGATACAAGGTTGTCGTTACTGGGGGTGGTGTGAGATGGCGGGAAAGTGAACTCTTGTTTGAAACTTTGGCCCGCAGCTGATTGCTGATTCATAGTAGTACGCCAGTGTTGCTGCTGCAAGTTTAGCGCTGATCCTACCATGACAACGAGATCAGGATAGGGAAATGAACGATCGTGCAGATTATGACTTACCCTGATGCATTGTCGGAGTATGAGCTGCTGAGGCGCCACCGCCGACGGGAGTTGCAGGAACGATGTTGAAGTGGAGTCCATCTACACTACCATCACCATCTGGAGCGTTGATCGTGGGCGGCTTGACATCCTCATCAGGCATCATGAGGCGGGGGGGAGACATGGACTTTGTGGAGGGGAGAGGTTCTGTGCCCCAGTTGGGTGAGCAGACGTTCAGGTTTTCGAAAGAATGGGCGACCTCGAGTCCGGGAGATTGTGCGTAAGTATTGTTGTTGTTAGCGTGGCTGGAGGAGACTGAGGATGCGCGCGAGCGCCTGTCTGGCGAACGATCACCGGTGCTGGAGGGGGAGCTGTAATCGTATGAAGGGGAGGCGGTAAGGGAGTTGAAGTGAGGCATGAACTCGGTATCCTGGTACATCAAGAGGGAGGAAGGGGCCGTCTGGGAGCCGTCAAACTCGTTCGGATCGTACTCTGTGTGGAGGCCGAGGCCAATAGAGGGCTCGTTGTCGAGGAGGCCGAGGTTACCGTCTGGATCGTGGTTGCCAAAGCTGAGCTCAGAGTGGTTCGAGTAGGGAGAGTAGTAGGAGCCGTGGAAGGAAGGGGAGCCGAAGTCGTTGTAGTCGTGGAGGTAGGGGGAGTGGAAGTCGTGGGATGAGCGGGGGGGCGAGGGGGGCACGACGACGGCGTTTATATAGGCGTCGTCGTCCATGGCTGCTGGCGGAGATGGAGGCAGTTCGGTGAGAAATGACAGAAAACAGGGGCAGTGTCTCCTTTGTGTGTCTCTGTTGTCCCTTCAAGCTCCGACGTTTCACCTCCTTCCGCCCACAGCCCACCGAGACCCCCGACGACCAGCAGAGCTCGGTGGACCCCTGTACAGCCCGAGCGATCAGGGCACTTAGTTTCAAATATCATTTGCAACTTCCTCAGGCGATCGGTTTCTACGAGCTCATCCATGACTAAACATACCGCCCTGGTCTGTTCAAAAACACTCTACCGAGCCCGAATGTTGATAAAGTCACTCGTTGATAGTATCTCAACAATAATAGAAACCTTGTTAGCATATCTTGCGCTATAGATTAGCAATTTCCATAGCGCAAAACTTACATCTAACGACTTGGTCTGTGCGCGCCGGCATTGCCGATTGATTTGCACTCCGGGATCATTATCAAGGTGTCGTACTTAACGGTGCAACAAAGCCGAGGTGTCGTAGCTCCCTTGGCGTGCGAAGCCAACGATTCCATCAGGGTAAAGGGCATCTCTATGTAGGAAGACATAAAACACTCAACCGTCCGCGTCATTCATCCGGCCTCACTCAAGGCTTTCCGTGAACGCCTAATTGTCAAGTCAGGAAATATTAGTCTACCCCTATTAAATATTTTTAACCGATCAAGTTTTAGCACCCCCGTGTTCTGCGGATTCGTTGCAATACTTCTCAAAGTGTACTTTACTTTCACTTCACATTTGTTAAGAAGGCTGGTTATTAGTTTATGATCATGAATCAGAGATATCTTTTATCTCCATTTGCTCCATGCGCATATCATCATCATCATCATCATCAGTATCATCAGCATCATCATCAACATCATCCAGAAACACAAACATTACAGTATAGACAGTTGCAACTCGGTAACTCACTAGTATAAAACATTGTAGATTGATCGCATATATAGAAACGAAGAAACTGTTGTTCCTATATGCTCAGCGCTCTCCACAACAGAGTCGGAAGTCAGCGAACCCTCTCACAAATTTCAAGTATTGAACAAGCTCTCAGGCTTCTCTTCTCTTCTGCTCCTCTGACTTTCAAAGAAACAAAAACAAATCCCTAGTTCACCCGACTCGGGTTCTAGCTCATCGGAGACCCTTCTTACTTAGAGCTTTTCGCTAAAAACATGAGAGGTGATCATCATATGTGGTCGTGATGAAGCGGAATAGTAATAAATAACCTCAACGCGGTGATCGCCCTTGAAGTTCAAAGTGCTACAACATCATCACAATGATCACTTTCTTCATGATGGATCAAGTTGATGCAGCGTTGCGGTCTGATACAATCTTTACACGCTAATTATGGATCCTAGGCGTCGATAGTAGATAGTTCACACTCAGATTAATCTGATACACCTCCGACGGGCTTATTTTTTCATAGCCACTTCATTTAGTACATGGAACAGCCTCGGAAAATGATATACAAACGGAGATCTGATACCTTTCACCGCCTTGGTTACAGATCCCTCCTCGATGACAACATCAAACCACTAATCCACTGATATAAGCATTGTGCGTTCAGCCAAGCAATTCGTGGTATAGGAGTTACAGTATATACTTAAAGGATGATTGATGTACATACAGTAACATGGCAACGACGACAACGATAAAAAGATAAAGTCTTAATGTCGTTAAGAAAAAGTCACCAGTACAACTTCAGTATCTCGGATATCAAACCCTGCATTCAACTTCACTTTCTCCGTTTTCAACGTTCCACTCACACGACCATCACTAGTTTCATAACTTTGTCCACCCCAAGTCAAACCATCCGTATCATCAGCATGCCTAAAATAAAAGTTCAGCATCAAAAAAACCGTCCAAGAAAAAAAAAAGAAAAAGACGAACGCAATATCAAGTCTCTTCAAAGTAACTTCCTCCCCAACCTCACCCCCCACAAAATCAAACTTCAAATGCACCTTGCTCCTCTCCTCCTCCTGCCCCTCCAAAAACGCCTTCAAATTGATAAACACCGCCCTGACCAACTGCGAATCTTCATAAAAAGCATATCCCGACACAGTCGATTCCTCGATCTGAAGTTCGGCAATACGAGGTTGAGGATGCGAACCGATAGCTTCTAAAGCGATTATGGCGGAGTAGTATTGGGGTTGGACGTGTGGTGGTATGGGTTCTGGGAGAGGTGAGGCGTCGAGGATCGATCGGTTTAATGCTATTGGTTGGAACTTTTTAAAAATACCAAAGTCAGTTTGAAGAGTTGAGTTTTTGCGTTTTAGATGGAAGTCTTACAAAGTTGTATTTGAATCCGATGCCTTCATGGAAATATATTCTCGACGATTGAATTTGCGTCCTATTTTAATTCCAGCGTCAATCAAGAGATAAAGGGATAAAGAAAGAGTCGTACGAGAATAACGCATAATCCAACGTCCATAAAGCAGCTCCAGCTGAATTGCTCACACCTGGCGCACCCTATATCTCGAAAAAAAAATGAGAAAAGAAGAAATTGTACAGAAAAGAAAGCACTTACGTGACACGAATAGCTGTTGGTTTCACCCATAACAAAATCTAATCCTTGATCCCGCACAGCCTTCGCATCAGATGCAAACGATGTGAGATTACTCCTGATAGTCTCTTTCGTCATCAAATCTTGTAGAAGCTTGCCACCTCCTGAACAAAACGTTCCACTATAATGATGTTGCGTAATCCTATTGATGAATGCCAAAAATTCTTTAGTTAGGGTAGACGGAAAATGTGATGGATGATACTCACGTCGATATAAAAGATCCAGCTTTCGAATCAAGTAACCCATTCTCGAAGATCGATTGAGGAGAAAATCCATTCGTGTTTGCATGACTCGAAGTCGCAAATGAAGCACCCCAAAATTTCGTATGAGAATCCTCAGTAATTCCAATCGCAGTAGACACATTCGTAGCAAACTCCGTCCACCTAAAAAAAACATGAATTCAATATCATCGAATCTCATATGTTAGACTCACTCTTCAACGTATTGCGCAGGTGTATAATTCCTGGGCCTCTGACCGTTATCCCGATATAAGTCCGCTTCATTCCCGATTTCCACCGCATCAAGAATGATGCCCTGGTCTTTCACATCAGGTGTAGCGAAGGCTTCAACAATAGCTCTCGCTTCTAGATTAGCTGCAGTGATGTTCTTGGCGCCAAAGTTGACTCCCCAAACGACGTGAGTGTCTAAGATACATGTCATGTCATGATGTGAATTAGTGTGGTGAAGATTATGACGTACCAGGCGGTAAGAAACGGACAGCTTGATAGTATGCGTTACCAACCACAATAGTCCGAGCTTCAGGGAATGGCGTTACAGCGTTAGGTGTAGGAAAAACAAGTTGAGGTGACTATAATATCATCAACATCAATAATTTCAGTATGGCGCATAGAAATATACCTTGACATCCGGATTGAAATTCGTATGGTCTTCACTATTTGCCCCAATGCGTATTATCGGGGGTTCTCCAGATATTGCCTTCATGTTATCAAGAACATTGAAAAAGAACTGATTCCGTTCATCAAGACCAGCCCAATCAACCCATCGATCTTGTTCCAAAGAAAACCCAATTAAATTCCGTGGAATTTGAATCGACCCATTCGGTGCAGGAATCGAAATGTTGATTGTTGTTGACGACTGAACAGCAAACAAAGTGACTACGAAATGGAGGATACCTGAAAATGTCGGCATTGTCAATTGGGTTGTGGTGTGTGTGTGCGGTGGAGTTTTCATTGAGCAGTCAGTCCAACGCACATACTTATAGTGAGGAAGTTGAAACCCACATCTACAGATCCAACCCCAATATCGCCAAGGAAGAGCTTGTATGAAAAAGTCGATCACGAAGGAAGAAGTTAACTTATCCGCTGCATCTTCTAGACCTACAGGAGAGGAAAAAGGAAACTGAAATGGCCAGTGGAAAGGTGGCATGGTAAGTATAGACCCAGGTGGGAGCAGTCATGCACTGTGGCATATGATTCCACAAGGGAACAACCTCATGTGATGAGAATTCTTCTGAGATTCCCGTGAGAAGAGATAGAGCAGCAAGGGTCGATTAATAAGGGTCGATTTCTGATTTGGTGATCTCCGACTTTTCGACGCTCGAGTGCCACAAGCAGCTGGGATGGTCCACCTATTTTCATGCCAAGGAGACGAAGTACTGTCAACTGTCTGCAAGCTACAAACTCTCATGTTCAAAAACAAGTTCCCCAAAGCGATTACTTACGACTCAGCGACAAGGCGGTCCATACTAAGATAGGAGAGTAAGTATGCCCATGGCTCATAGAACCTTGACGCCCTACTTGGGATGAGCCTATCGAGGTGACAATAGTTCCGATATTGGAGGAGAGCGACAGGGTGAAATCGAAGCCATATAGCTCCTCTCTGGAGACTTGATGCCGATACGGACGATGAGAGTATAAGCTCAAGCACTATCATGCATCATGCTGTGCAGTAAAGGAGGATCGCGGTGGAAGATCCCTAAATCAGTAAACACGCTCTCAGCCAAACAAACCAAGGCATGCGTGTGTTGCTTCCTTTCTTTTCAATTCTTCTTCAGTGTGTGGACTCATGGTGAACAATTGCTTCCGTGTCTTGAGGAACCTGTTTCAGTTTTATCCGTGTGTTAATATGTTTTGCGCAGACAAATATAAGTATCTCGTTGAGCACAAGCTCGACTGCAAGGAGGGTTTGGCGGGTGCGGGTACGGGTCTCCCCATTTTTACCCATGGGTTACCCTTGCCGATCCCTAAGTGTATCGCGTATCTTTTGAGTTTTGATTGTTACTACCAGCAGTTGACTGAATTTAATAGATTTGCACGAGTAATTAATCGTTTTCGATCTTGACATTAACGGAGACAAATTAACCCCTTAAAGGTAAATATTACAAGCATGAACATTTCCCTTTTGACTCCTGCCAGTGGACCACCCTTCGTTTGACTTCTTCTTTAGGAGCAACCGCAAATTTTCATTCTATTTCTGTTCCGTGTTCCGGGATTGCACTTCATCCCGTCAGTGGCGTCGTTGAATGGACAGAACGCTATCTAACCTTTGACAATGTTTTGATCGTCTCTGTCAGAGGGGTTTGGTAGCGTACAACTGATTCAGACTTGCACTTGGTGTGTGTCTCATCAAGTTAAACAGGTCTAGCCTGAGCCTGGTCACTTTCGCCACGGATGCCGGTGTCCTCACTGTAACTACAACTCGGCTATCTAGCTATCCCCACATTGCCAGTGAATCGTTCGCGAAGGTTCTCCAGTGTGGGGGAAGCGACACGGCTGGAAGAGGAAAGCCAGTGCACGACGCGTTGACCATGTATTTCACGCGCTGATGGCGCCTCGACCGTCGGCATGCACAGGTGCACTCGGCGGGATCACAATTGACTACTTGCACTTTTCGTGGCTCACGCCACTCTCTTGCTGGACGTTAGAATTTTTCTATATAAACTACCTGATATCTCGTAGCTAGACATCTTTTCTCTCGAACTCATTTTTACCCCAACTCATTATCAGCTTAAATCTCTCTACCGCTACTATCCAGTATCTCTTTTTGAATTTATCTCTTGATTGAAACCTCGTCCCGACACCCTTCGACAACGTTTCCCTTGCGAACTCGAACTCTACCCCACACTAGGAAAACATCTCTACTTGCCAAACATGGAGAGGGCTTCTGTTTTACGCAACATCAATTCTACTGAAGCAACGACCGCGCACTTGCCCGTGGAGATTTTATCTATTATTTTTCTATATGCACGACCCTCTATCGACTTTAGCACCTGCTATCATCCAGACGTGTCACAACACACACTTCACACCGGAAAAGATTTCCATCACACGCTAACAGCCGTATCTCACCTTTGGCGTGAAGTAGCTCTATCAACGCCGCAGCTCTGGACGACTGTCGCAGTCAGGGTTGATATGAGAAGGAAGGACCCAACGCTCATCACTTCACTTGTTAATCTACAATTTCAACGGGCGCGAGGGTCTCCAATTTCAATTAAATTGGACTTTCGTGATCTAGAAGCCTCACGGACTAGTTTTACTGCTCGTAAAACATCTGTAGTCTCTCCGGAGCATCTCACGGTACCCATGTTGATCGAACATGGAGCTGCGATACGTGACCTCGTTCTTATCAACCCTCCAACTACGTTGCTTCCGTCGTTGAATGGGAATCTGTCGCAATGTCAATCTGTGACGATTGTTGCACCCGTGCGCCCAGTTGGAGGTACACTTGATCTCACAGAGCTCCCTAGCCTACAGCGCGTACATTTGATTGACTTTGACCTTCCATTTTCCCTACCTAGGCGAATCACCATCCTACACCTGTGGAGAACGAAAATAGACAACGTCATGGAATTCTTGAAAAAGCATAGGAAGGTTGTTGACCTCGAAATCATTGAATGCGCACTCTTGATAAAGGATTGTTTCAGACGCCCCATAGTATTCCCACGTCTCAAATATTTGGCATGGAGCGCTGGACAGGACCTTCGTTATTATTCCACAATTCTACGCCAAAGTCAATTTCCTGCACTCCGTTCTCTGCACTGGTCTGTTACCTCTCCTTATGATTTCGCTTTCGGGCGGAGCGCCCACCAGCCTGTTGACCTAAGTGTTGGCTTCTTTGCTAGCCTTCCACCCACCCTCTCATCCCTTACTTTCACCAATCTATCTTCTTTTAAAAATAATTGGGAGGTTGCTTACGAACTGCTGGATTGCGTTCCCCAAGTATCTGATCTACATCTAGTGGAATACTTAGACCCGGAAGTTGGAGCTACCATCGATGATATTCACTTATCCGATTGGTATTCACCGCTTCATGTTGCGGGTGTGTATCATTTTACCCTTTTGGGTATCGGACAGTCTTCAGGAAGTAAAGTTCTGCAGAAGCTCTATAAATTGTCTATCACGGCCCAACCGTACTTACGTTTCCGCGAGCACCGGAATATCGATAGACAAAAAATCGTGGATATGTTGGAAGCTTTGCAGGGAGTTGGAGAGAGTCGTGGACGGTTTGATTTGAGTGTTTATCCTGATACTCCTTGGGATGATGAATGCGTCTTAGATAGGTTGAAGGCACTGGTGAAGGATGGGTTGGAGGTCGAAGTTGCTTTGAGTTCTCGTACTAACTAGAAGGCCATCGGGAAAACGGGAGATTGACAATTACATACAAATAATAGGTACATGCAGCTAATTTTGAATAATTTACGAATAATGTGAACGAGCACTTATACGATTATACTAAATTATACATCTATTGTGCGTAAATAAGGACTTCTGAGTTGTTGTTTAACAGTGACCCTTAGAAAGAGGTGGAGGTCGTTGAAGGAATACGGTGAGCAACTTGTCGACAGCCGAATGTCAGCGAGCGCAGACCAAGGTGGTACTATTACGCCCAGCAGGCTAAAGGATCAGATATGCTTTTTAAGTTATCGCTGTAAACAGCGACCTCAGTGCTTGTCGCATCAGAGAGAAGTTTGTGATTGAACAGCAACACCCACCAACATGTATTGTCTTATTGACACATCAGCGCGGTGCCAAAGGGTGGCGTTCCACATCCGTCATTACTCTCAATTACTTTCCCACTGCTACCACCATGGCGGTGCTCGAATGCCCTCGCTGTGGCTACAACGTCCCCAACGAGTTGGAAGCCGCTTACCCTCACATCATAGATGAACCCGCTACATGGTCCGACCACGAAGACATTCCTACCCTCCAATCCGAAGTCGAAATTCTAGACGATCTCATTTCTCGCCTCAACCAAGAAAAATCAGCCGTCTTAAGCAAAATCAACAGTCTCCAAGCCACAACGAGAAAACTTCCCCCAGAAATATTGTCTACCATCTTCCAAATTGCGCGTCCGCCTATCGACTTTGACAGCCAATACACTGACTTGGACATAGGCAGCAACACATACCATCCTGAAGAGGATTTTCATCATACTTTGGCTGCTGTGTCCAATTTTTGGCGTTTAGTCGCTCTTTCTACGCCACGACTTTGGGGGACGATCACACTTCGAGTGGATGGTAGACGTTCGATCACGAATGTCGCTTCCCTCCTTGATCTACACTTTCAACGAGCACGAGGGGTTCCGATTGCAATACAACTGGACTTTCATGGCGCGGCAGAGTTGTGGGATAACTCTCAACGTGCTACCAAGACCCGCGAGGAATCACTTTCCCTCCTGGAACCACTCAGAACGGCTGTGTTTGTAAAGAATGCAGCTATGATACGACATCTCATTCTTATCGAGCCTCCCACCGAATGGCTTCGGTTTTTGAATGGAAATATGTTGCGGTGCCATTCGTTGACGATATTTCGACCTGTGCCACCTCGTGCGGGGCTTGCTAGAGATATACTTGATCTCTCCGAGCTTCCTTGCCTCGAACGTGTACAGCTTATCAAATGCTCCCTTCCGTTTTCGATACCCGAAACAGTCACTACTCTACATTTACGCAAATTGGCATTTATAGACTGTTTCAAGGCGCTTACAAGGTTTAGGAATCTTGTTGATTTTGAAATTATCAAATTTGATCCTCCGGAAGTGAGTATGCCTGCTGTGACGGGGCCGATCGTATTCCCTCGTCTTGAGCGGTTCAGATGGAGCGCCTCTACGCATGATGGTCTTCATTATTGTTCCCAACTCTTCCACCACCTTCAATTTCCTGCTCTCCGATCTCTTCAATGGTCAGATAACCGAGCGACCGACATTCGGTATCTGTATTCTCCTCGTCGAGACCCCCGTCTGGATTTGTTTTCGAATTTGCCGGCGAGTCTGACGACGTTGACGTTTATTGATTTGAGACCGCATTTTGAGAGGCAGACGGTGATTCAGCATTTGTTGAATTGTGTGCCGCAGGTTTGTGAATTGAATTTTGTGGAATGTTCGAGGGCGGTTGTTGGGACTGCTGTTAGAGCTATTGGGAGGCCTTTGCATGCGTCTGGAGCGGATTATGGGCAGCAGCAACAACAGCAAGAGACGCGGGAGGAGCAGGAGGAGGAGGGGGAGGGGGAGCAAGAAGAGCAGCAGCAGTTAAGATCGGTGGTGACTGAGCCTATCAAGCGATCGCCGGGAAGTCCTATTCTACCGAACCTGCGTAAATTGACTATAACGAATGCAGCTGGGTGGGCTATTCTTGATAAAGTGGAGGGAGAGGATATAGTGGATATGGTGGAGGTGTTGTGTATGGGGAGGACGAGTCGGGAAAGGTTTGAGTTGGTTGTGAGTCCGGAGAGTTCGTGGGATCATGGGAAGAAGCAGAAGGTTTTGGGGAGGTTGAAGGGGCTTGTGAGGGATGGGTTTGAGGTGGAGGTTGGGATTGGGTCGCGGACGTTGGATCTTTCGTAGTTGCTGGTTGTTAGGTGGTTGATAGGATTTTGCATGATATAGTAAATGAATTTGTTGGTAGTCCCCGTTTGAATGGTTTTTTTGTCGTATGTGGGTGGTTGGGATGTTTTTGAGAGTTAGGGGGTGGGTGGGGTAGCGGGTAAGTTTTTTTCTCTGATGCGCGTAGTTACCATAACTGGGAACGCAATAATTAAAGTTCAGTAACCGATCATATATTACTCGCGTGGCCGGCGTTAAATTATGAAGCGATGCAGGTCATTTTCAGGTTTGCAGGTGGGATGTAGGAAGGATTTCATTCTTAATGAAAAATAACGGTGACAAAAAAAAGACAATCATATGATGGGCTGTTGGATCAGGGACGGGTAAGAACGGTCAAGGGAGAAGGATCCTGTTTTGTGGGGAGAGGACCCTAGTGGGGGTGCGGAGCTATAACAGACGTCGATTTCGCGCTCAGTAGGGGTAAGATCGTTCTTAGAGTCGTGGTTACTCTAGAGGAGGGAAGCAGGCGGTCTCACATGGACGAAACCCTTGATCAGGCTAAGCCCAGGTAGTGGGCGTATTGCCGATGGAAGAGCCATTAATGCGTCCTGACGTAAAGGATTGTGTAGCCGAGGTCTTTAAATTGAGCCAGCATACTTGTACACCCATATACACACATGAGGTTCTCTATCGTCCTCTTCAGCTTCGTCACGGCAGTTCTTGCTGCAGTCCCACCCGAGTTCCAGTGCAGTAGGGGGTGGAGATTGGAATTCCCACGGGGTCTAATTAGAGTGGAAGAGGCAGTTTGTTCGCACGGGGGTATTAGGGAGAAGCCGGCTCATGCATCTCTCCACCACCGAGGATGCGCAACTCGTTCTACCCGCGGCACATCCAGAGCCCAGCCCATGTTCAGCCTACCTTTCGCGCACCAGCCCACAAGCACGCCCACCATCTTCACTCCATTCCACCGAGGGAGAAGAGCACCCGGACGCTCATCATCGACCATCTCCTCTGGGTCCATGCTCGCACTCGTTTTGCACAGGCCCGTGCGGAACTTGGCATGACCGACCCCTCGGGTGGGCCCTCTTCATCTGCCTACTCACACAGACGCAGACCAGAAAATTACGACGAGGACGAGCAGGCCCTCTCCGACGGCGAGGATCTCTCCCACCTCAAATCCCGGAGACGATGGGACAACTACGACAATGACGACCGTAATCCAAGACAGGATCTAGCCCTTGCACAGAGTCTCCGTCTCCGAGCGGAAGGTCTCGAGAGTGTCATCAACTCGATGTTAGATCAGCCTCCCCCGCATCATTCCGTCCAAGCCGACATCGATCGTCCCGGTTCGCCCAGAATCGTTTCCGGCACTCATCCCCATACTCTACCAAATGGCGTACGCCTACGACTCGCCCTCGGCACCGTCGTCAACGATCTCTTCGCCCGCCAACCCCCTCCCCAGCCATACCGCCACACCCACCCACCCAAAGAACCCCATCCCCACCATTCTACACACCACCTCGATCTTCCAGAAGCACTCATCCCCCTCGTCCCGCTATCCGGTGCATTTTCTTCATCGACTTCACCCGCACCCGTAAGTTTCCGATACTGTCTATTCATCAAATCCACATCTTGATGTTCATCTGTTAGCGTCCCACACCATCGCCATCCACTGTATCACATTATACTTCTGGCGCTGACCCATCAACTGCCAATTCTCCACCTTCACTGCGCTGTCCTCGACATCTCCATACCGGTTGTCAAATCTGTGTAGATGCGAGAACCTCGTCACGTCCCTCTCATAACCATCGTCGGTCCTCCAACAACCTCGCCTGCAAACAGCCGCAATTTGATGGGAATCTATCTGGATGGCAAGACGGTAGCGGTATTGGGTCTGGACTGCTAAGACCGGGAATTCGAGGAAATGCCCTTCGAAGACGAGTTTATGAAGACGCGAATAATCACAACAATGATAGACGAAACTCACCTCCAGGTGGGAACACGAAATTAAGCAGGCTTTTACCCAGGTTTTTGAAGTTGTCGGCGCTTGTTGCGGTCGAGTTGGGTCAAGAGGCGAGGGAGGATGAGGAAGAGGAGGAAGAAGACGTAGCGGATTGGCAAAAGGTTCTCAATAACGGTTCAAAACCACGTCCCCGACCTCCACCACTATCTTCGAATAAAGGAAAGCAAAAGGATGAAGAGGAGAATAAGGACTTACTACTGAACAATGCGCATCGGCCGACGAGAGAATGGTACATGTTGTTGGCTGGCTTATTGACCAGAGCCGTCTTGGAAGGTTATCTATCCGCTGGGTGGCGTGGGACGAGGCCTGTGGAATGTCTGTTGTTAGTCGGCATTCAAGGAGAAAGTGGAGGACTACTCGGGACTCGAGGGAGGGGGATAGGCGATAGAGGGAGGATAGAGAGAAGAGTAAGTGGCGGCGCTGGTGGACAAGGGAGCAGTGACAGAATTGATAACGAGGAAGATAAGAGTGAGGTTGGCGGTGATGAAGAGGAGTTTAGAGAATTGGATCCGGATGGGTTACCGAGTCTCGGGCACGCTCTAAGGGTTCTATTTCCGAGTTTGAGGAACAACAGTATGATCAACGAATCTTCATTACGACAACACTTTCAACAACAACAACAACAACAATCACAATCACAACAACGACAGTCGACTTCGAGGACGCGAAATTTAGGACAAGCTGAAGCGGAATATGAACTCGAGATGTATAACCGCTTGCATCATGTGAGTTTTTGTTTTTTTGTTTTATCTCCGGACTTCTAATTTTAAATTTATGTTTAGTTTTATGATATCCCTGAGTCGACGCCGGATTTATCGACACATTTGGAGGATTTGGCGTGGTCTTATCCGGCGGAACCTGTGGAAAGGGCGGCGGTGAGGTTTTGTGAGGCTGTGGCTAGGTGGAGAGGGAAACCTGAATTGGAAACGGTGAGTGATGTTGCGGTTTATTTTTTAATGATATTTTTATTGATATTTTTTGAAAAGTATAAGAAGAAACCGTCGATCGTGCATGTTAGTTCTGCGAGTCCGCCGCCGGTCGTTCATCGTCGTCCTCATCATCCACCACCACCACCACCACCACATCAGCAACAGCAGTATAGTTTAGATTCCTTGGCTGAGATGATGAGTCAACAACAACATCAACAACAATCACACCCACTACCACCGCCGCCGCTACCGCCGCAACCGCAATTACAAAGACAAGGGACGACGTCAACATCGTCATCACCTTCATTACCATCTTCATTACATCCTTTACATCCTTCACATCATCCTTTTCCATCGGTGGGAGATGAACCGACGGGGCAGAGAAGACAGCAGGGTTGTAGACCGCTCATTGATATTTATTTTTCGGCTTCACCTTCTCCGGCTTCAAATTTACCTTCTTCTTCTTCTTCTTTGGGATATATGGGTGTTATGAGTAGGCCGATGACGAGTTCTAGTACTGTTAGTGCGAATTCGAGTATGGGTATGACGGGGATGATGGGGATGAATGCGGGGATGAGAAGGGGGAGTGGTGGAGGTGTTAAGAGGTCGAGAGGGGATGATGGAGGTGGTGGGGGTGGGGGGATGGTTAAACGGTTTCATCAGATGTGAGAGGACACTTTTGAGTGGTGATTATTGTTTTTTTAGATGTTTATTTTTTTTTTTGGGTGGTATTTATATATGTGTATATGGTTTTTTGTGGGTGGTGTAATGATTTGTTTTTTGGGGGTTGTGTGCTCTTTTCGTTTCTCGGGGTTCTTTGAGGTGAATTTGAGTCGCGTGAGTTTAGGTCGATGAAATGTGTGATTGGCGATATGTTTGTCTTGTCGGCCACGCTCATTCCTTTCTCTTTCGTTTTCATTCAAAGTTGATACGTGGATTCCTGCAATTATCGGTTCGGATGATTCCATTGTGGAACACCGCGCGAGGAACGAGCGCGGTGTGAGTTCTCGGACGTGTGTCCGTGTGTGTGTGTCTGTTTGGATCACTCGAAACTTGGTCATCAAAATACTTTCTACAATTTTTATTCTTACTATTTCCTACACGTATTTCGTGTCGCGTGTCGTACTACTCATAATCTTATTTTTTAAGTCCCACCCTTTCTTACCCGGTATGGTTCGTAGAGATTTAAGGATAATGCAAGGTAGTACGCTCAGGGAACGTTCTCGGGGTGACCTGATCGCATTCCCCGCTCTGATCTTCCATTCCCCAATCTTCAATGCACTTATCCTTGATATCTCTTCTCCGAACGCTATCCGGCCACAACGAGATCATTGTTTGTTTCGGTACGCCTCGGAGACCTCAGGTGATCATGATATGATGCTCATAAAACGAACGATGCTAATTCTGTCCATCACCTTCTTTGCCTAAGAGGTCTATGCACAAGGACACCTGACGTTCTTGAACATGTCGCCTCAGAATCCACTTCGTTCCCACCCTCTTTTATTCATCCACGACATCAATCTTTGAGGCAATATCGTTCAAAAGCATGACGATGCATCCAGAGTTGGAAGAAGCGTTTGATATGGGATTGTCGATGCCGGAAGGTAACGTTTAGAATGATTTACCATGGAGGTGGAGCCCTTCTCATGCAGAGTAGTATTCAAACTCTTTACGAAGCACCACTGCGGCATATTGGAGGAACGCATTGAGACAGTTCCGGCGGGTTCCAAGAAGTTGGTCCACAGCAACCGCACGTTCTGGGACAATTGGGAACCTTGTAAGCTCCATGTTCGGTTTACTAATCAAACATTGAATACTAACAGACAGTAGTATTTCGTCGTCTGCCTAATTTTTCATTCCCATTTTCTATGCCAATTGATGAGCCATTCATGAGCATTTATCAAGAGCTCTCGAAGGAGATCATCTCGTGGCTCTGTGACTCCAAGAGGAGGAGTAACGTCTATCTGATCTCAGAACCACAGACATTAACACTGTACATCCATGAAAACACAAGGGCTCATCTCTTTTCCAGAGTTTGTTACGATGCTCAACGATTGGGAACACCAACGATAAATGATTGCAACCTCTTTTGGGGTGGTATTGACTCGCTTATCTATGAACTAGCGAAACGTTACCCTCCATACCGGCGCATTCTCACAAGGGTATTGATTGATAACCCCAGAATTCTCGAACTATCAACACGTACTCGCTTCAGAAAGCTCATTCATCAACCATGGCAAGCACTCCGAGAATCCCATCCTCAATACTTCAATCCGCCACCCGTGTTTATCCTCGCCTGGGATTCTCAACGGGATGGTAAAGAGCTTTTGCGCTCAATATACGAGCTGGACTCACCGCCCCATTCGTCGTCGCTATTATGGATTATTTCAACCGACAATATCAAGCTTCCTATCCAGGACCTTCTTCATCCATTTTCGCCATTTCAATACTACCGACTACCTGTTTGTTATAAGGAGGGTCCATCAGACGCGGCATTGATTCTTCATCACCGGTTTAGTGCCCTTCGCCACGAGCATAAGGAAATGTTTGACAAAGACGAGGTGTGGCCTTCAGAGGAGCAGATGCCTCAATTGATCAGGGTTGTTGCGGGCGTCTTCGAGACTGTTGAGGCCATGATTCAGTTCATCGATTGGGAGGACGACGGTGGGCCAAAGGCACACTTGGAGACATTTTTGGCTTACATGGTCAATTCTCCCTCGCCTTCTGACGAGCGTCCGTATTGTGCTCTTGACCACTTCTACACTCGTGCACTTTCTAACATTCCTCCCCACCTTCTCTCGGTTTTCAAACATGTCTTCGCTATTACTTCATATCAAGCTTTTCCAGCGGTATCCTTTGAACCTTCACTGGCCTGCCTACTTTCCCTCGGGAAGGATACATTGCTCACCGTACTTCCTCATGTTTACCGCTTGGTATTGGTTAAGGCCAGCGTGTTTCTCAATTCCAATCCATGGATCACACGCTTCTTAGAAGATCCTACGCGGGCAGGTCAGTTCTATACCGTGCCATCTGAATCCCGTCTATATGCATCTCAAGCATTTCTACATCTACTCCGTCATGCCTCAAATCCCACTGCAATGGTGAAGCTGGTAATTCAATGGATTCAAGGCAGGGAAGATACTTGCTTGTTTATGATTGACGGACTCCGACAATCAGCTTGCAAGCAGTTTGACCGCATGGGAGATATTGTGGCATCTGATCAACTGTCATCTGTATCCACATTATTTCGTCACTTTGATTTTCGTTGCCTGGCACATTGCAATAACATCACTTTGGGCGACTTCGTGCCGTTTCTCAGGATACTATACGTGAGTATCCTCTTCACTCACATATTCTTGGCTGATGGGCACCTTCTAGTTGCAGAGAGGTGAATCACCAGATATTATTCGCATCGAGCCTATAAATCTTTTAGACAAGCAATTTATCGATAAATGTGAAGGGCTTGCCGAACCACTGGTATGAAGGTCTGTATATATACTTCCGATCTTCGACTCATTATTTTGAAGGGACTGGAAAAAATGCGACTGCCTCAGGGCCGAAAAACATATCAGGAATGGACTCTTGTTCACATCACAAATCCCAAGTATGTATTACTTGGTTTTGGAGATGAGACTGTCCTCGCTGTGCTGGTCACTCAAAATGGCTATCCATATGACAGAGGTGTCAGCATCTACACATCTGCCATGCTTGATTATATGTAACCGAACCGGCTCACTCGTATCAGTGCCAACCGTGCGAATATTCAAACAGTGATATTCAAGGAATGGTGGAGGCAAGTTTGTGGGGGACCAGAATGCGAAGAAGAGGAGATAATTTAAGAAGGACGCGTCGGCTTGGATGGTGACGAGGAAACGTTTTAGATGTCAATTTTTTTCAGTGTTTTTTTTTTTGGGTGGTGTTGGTTGTGTTATGTTTTGGTGGTTATATATATATATATATATATATGTTTTTGTGGTTGGTATAATGAATGTTGTTGTACTGGTTTTGGGGGTTGCGTGCTTTGTTTTCTCGCTTTTTCTCGAAATTCTTCGAGGTAAATTGGAGCTGATTACTTTTTCTTTCCCTTTCATTCACAGTCGATACATGCATTATGGGGGTAAGAGCCTTTGGTAAGCATCGGCTTAAATACCAAGTTAATTTTGTAACTATCGGTGATGATTGTAGAAGAGGGAATGAGCACGGTCTGAATTCTTGGAGTGGAGTCGGACGACCGTCGACCGTGGTGTGAACCATAGGATCAATTATGATTTGAGTGACACGTCACATTTTATTTCTTCTACTTACACTACATACTTTATTGGTGTGGTCCTACGCGATTCCCACCTCTACGTCTCTTATTTTTATTTCCCACCCACCCAAACCCTTATTACTGGAAGCCCGGTCAGCCAACATAGGTGATCGAAGCCCACGCTTTTGGGGTGACCTGACTGCGTTCCAGCTTCGATCTCACCACGCAGGGATCTCAGGCCCAAGCCCTCAATCCCAAGCCCTCAATCCCAACTCGTAATGTTGGTTGACTAGTGACTAATCGGCTCGCGACGAAATCATTATTTGTTTCATTGTTTGTGTGGGTACGCCTCGGAGACTTGTGGTGATCATAAAACGAACGATGCTGATTCTGCCCATCATCTTCTTTGCCTAAGAGGTCTGTGCACAGGACACTTGATGTTCCCGGACATGTCGCCTCAGGATCCACTTTGTTCCCACCCTCTTTTCTTCATCCGCGACATCAATCTTTGAGAGCAACGTAATTCAAAAGCATGAGGATGCATCCAGAGTTGGAAGACGCATTTGATACGGGATTGTCGATGCTGGAAGGTAAGGCGTAGAATGATTTACCATGGAGGCTGAGTCTCACTGAGTAGTATTCAAACTGTTTACGAAGCACCACTCCGGCCTAATGGAGGAACGCATTGAGACAGACCCGACTGATTCCAAGAAGTTGGTCCACAACAATGACACATTCTGGGACACTTGGAAACCTCGTAAGCTCCATGCTCGATTTACTAATCAGACATTGAATACTAACAGACAGTAGTATTTCGTCGTCTGCCATATTATTCAATGCCATTTTATGTGTCAGTTGATGAGCCATTTATGAAAATTCATAAAGCTTTCACGAAGGAGATCATCGCATGGCTCTGTGACTCTAAGAGGAGGAGTAATGTCTATCTCATCTCGGAAACATCGACGCCAACGCTATACGACCATCGAAATACAAGGGCTCATCTCTTTTCCAAAATTTGTTACGATGCTCAACGATTCGGAATACCAAGGAGAACTAATTCCACCCACTTTTGTGGTGGTATTGACTCACTTATCTCCGGCCTTGCGGCACATTACCCCCAATACCGCCGCATTCTCGCAAGGGAATTGATTGACAACCCTGGAATTCTCGGACTACCACCACGTACACGATTCACAAAGCTCATTCACGAACCATGGAAAGCACTTCGAGAGTCGCATCCTCAATACATCACGACGCCGCCCGTGGCTATTCTCGGCTGGGATTCTGAATCCCCCGATGAAGAACTTTTGCGCTCAATCTTGGAGTTCAGCTCATTGCCCCATTCGTCATTGCTACTATGGATCATATCAATCGACACCAATATCAGGCGTCCTATCCAGGACCTTCTTCACCCATTTGTGCCATTAAAATACTACCGACGACCCGTTTGTTATGAAGACGTTCTTGTGGACGCGGCACTAATTCTTCACCACCGGTTTAGTGCCCTTCGCCACAAGCATAAGGAAATATCTGACGCAGACGAGGTGTGGCCTTCAGAGGAGCAGATGTCACAGTTGATCAGGGTTGTTGCGGGCGTTTTCGAGACTGTTGAGGTCATGATTCAATTCGTCGATTGGGAGGACGACGGTGGACCAAAGGCACACTTGGAGACATTTTTGGCTTACATGGTCAATTCTCCCTCGCCTTCTGACGAGCATCCGTATTGTGCTCTTGATCATTTCTACACTCGTGCGCTTTCCAACATTCCTCCCCACCTTCTTTCGGTTTTCAAACATGTCTTCGCTATTACTTCATATAAAGCTTTTTCAGCGGTATCCTTTGGACCTTCACTGGCCTGCCTACTTTCCCTCGGGAAGGATACATTGCTCCCCGTGCTTCCCCATGTTTACCGCTTGGTGTTGGTGAGGGCCGACGTGATTGCCAATTCCAATCCATGGGTCAGACGCTTCTTAGAAGATCCTACGCGGGCAGGTCAATTCTATACCTCGCCATCTGAATCTCGTCTATGTGCATTTCAAGCATTTCTATATATACTCCGTCATGCTTCAAATCCCACTGCAATGGTGAAGCTGGTGATTCAATGGATTCAAGGCAGGGAAGATGGTTCCTTGGTTATGATCGACGAACTCCGACGATCAGCTAGCAATCAGTTCGGTCGCATGGGCAATATTGTGCCATCTGATCAACCGTCTTTGGTATCCACATTATTTCGTGACTTTGATTTTCGTTGCCTGGCACATACTTGCGATACAATCATTTTGAGTGACTTCGTGAAGTTTCTCAGTATGCTATATGTGAGTGTCGTCTCAATCAAATATTCTTGGCTGACGGGCACGTTCTAGTGGCAGAGGGGTGACTTACCAGACATTGTTCGCATCGAGCCTATAGGTCTTTTAGACAAGCAATTTATCGATAATTGTGAAGGGCTTGCCGAACCACTGGTATGAAGATCTATCTGAATACTTACGATTTTCGACTCATTATCTGGTAGGAACTGCAAACAATGCGACTGCCTCGAGGCCAAAAAGAATATAAAGAATGGGTTCTTTTTCTCGTCACAAATCCCAAGTATGTATTACTTGGTTTTGGAGATGAGACTGTCCTCGTCGTGCTGTCCAATCGTGCAGGCAGTCATAAATGGTACAGCGGTGTCAGCATCTACACAGCTGCTATGCTTGATTATATGTAGCCAAACCGACTCACTCATACCTGCGCAACTCGTTCAAGCATTCAATATTGTGTAGGAACAGAATTAGTACAAGAGGAGATGATTCAAGACGGACATGTATGCTCAGAAAATGACGAAGAATTGTATGTACCTCCCAGACTTTGTGGCACAACCTCCGTAACCGAACGCCAGGTCACTGGTGGTCGTAATATATTAGCACTGTTGAAACCTCCTCCGAGTGGATTTTTAGTAGCCGTTGCTGTGCGGGACGATTCTCAATGGTGCTCGTATTCAGAGCCGAGGAATGCTACGATCACGTGGTGGCATCATTTTCATTGGATTACATTGTCTTTCCCGCGTTCTACTACGCGACTGTGCCAAAGATGCACAGAGGTTCCGCTTCTTTATCCAGGGGCAAGGGGCAAGGGTTTCCTGCACATCAAATATGGGAAGCTCTGGGAAAAATATGACGACGGCAACTCGGGACATCGCCCTCGCACATAATCTCCATTTCAGAGCGGACGAGGGTATTACCCTCATTCTGTCGACGCTGACACACTCTTCTCGGCTCCCGGCTCATCCTCATCCTCTTTCTAATGGTGTTCTCCTAGTAGTAGGCACCGTCGTCAACGATCTCTTTGTCCGTTGGCCTCTTCTCCAGCCATACTGCCACGCCCGCCCCACCCCACTCAGAGAACCATTCTACACACCACCCCGATCTCCCAGAGGCGCTCATCCCCTTCGTCCTGCTTTCCAGTGCATATACTCCATCGACTTGACCCGCACCCGTAAGCCTCCGATATTGTCTATTAACCAATCCATATCTTAATCTCCTCCGCTAGCGTCCGAACACCATCGTCGATCATCATCCACTGTAGCCAACGACATTTCCTGAAAATCACTATACTTCGATGGGAATCTATTCGGGTGGCAAGACGGAAACAGTATTGGTTCAGGACTGCTAAAGCTCGGAATTCGAGGAAACGCCCTTCGAAGACAAGTTTACGATGACACGAATATCAATAACAATGATAGACAGAACTCACCACGTGGGAATACAAAACTGAGTAGGCTTTTCTCGGCCTGTGGGATGTCTATTGTTGGTCAGCATTCAAGGTGAAAGTGGAGGATATCTCGGGACTCGAGGGAGGGGGACAGGCAATAGAGGGAGGATAGGGAGAATACTAAGTGGTGCTGGTGGGCAAGGGAGTATTGACAGGATTGATGGCGAGGAAGAGAAGAGTGAGACTAGCGGTGAGAGGAGTTTAGAGAATTGGACCCTGATGGATTCCTGAGCTTGAGGAGCGGTACTATCAACGAGTCTTCTTTATGACACTTCCAACAACAACCACAATAACGACAGTCGACTTCAATGGCGAGAACATTAGGTCAAGCTGAAGCGAAATATGTACTTGAGGTGTATAACCGCTTGCACCATGTACGTGTTTATTTTCTCTGGCTTTTTGTTTATCTCCGACCTTTAATTTTAAAAACATTAGTTATATGATATCCCTGAGTCGACGCTGAACTTATCGACACATTTAGAGGATTTGGCGTGGTCTTATCCGGCGGAGCCTGTGGAACGGACGGCGTGAGGTTGTGGCTAGTTGGAGAACGAAACCTGAATTGGAAACGGTGAGTGATATTGTGCTTTAATTTTCGATGATATTTTATTGAAGTTTTGTTTTGGTTAAGTATAAAAAACCGCCGATTGTGCATGTTAGTTCTGCGAGTCCGCCTCCGATTGTTCATCGTTGGCAGCAGTATAATTTAGATTCCTTGGCTGAGATGATGAGTCAACAACAGCATCAACAACAATCACACCCACTACCACTACAGCTACCGCCGCCGCAATTACAATGATAAGGGATCGTCGTCACCGTCATCGACATCTTCATCGCATCCTTTACATCCTTCATATCATCCTTTGACGCCATTATATCAAAGGCCTCAATCCCCAACCTCTAATGTTGATTGGCTAGCGACTATCCGGCTCACGACGAAAATGATTTCATTATTTGTTTCATTGTTTGTCTTGGTACGCCTCGGAGACCTCACACGGCGGACAAATAGCTGTCAAGTCGCATGCCGAGTGATGCTGTCATGCGGCATGTCATGTAATTGTCATGTGCAGTGTCAAGTCATCCTATGTCACGCTAGTGTCACTCCCTTTGATGTAATCGCTTCAGTAACCACTCACCGCTACTTCCTACGCCTTCTCGTGAAGTTATATGTACATGCACACTATGCTGTTAATTGCACGTTATAATACACCATAATAAATCTGTTTGTGAGCAATGTTGGCCGTATTGCACTGATTTATGGGCACGATGACATAATCAAGTGACTGAGGTACAGGTAAATTAGGATTGGGGGAAAAACCTCCGACCGGGTTTTTCCCCGGTAACTTACCATGACCCAAAAATAGGGGGTTAGTTACTGGTAAGTTACATGTAAGTTACCTGTCACGTGTAACAATCACGTGCGTTAAATCTATATTTGGCACAACTACTAGATACTCGAAAATACATTCAATTTGGCGTTCAGAAGTCTAGACTGATGGAGAAATCATTATCATCACCACTAGCTATCACCTCCAGAGCAAGGGAGAGAGTTGAAGATGTATCAGGAGGGACCTTTGAAGGCGCATTCCAAGATAATGCTGCCGCGACGTGCGTCGAATCTAAGGCAACTGGTGATGCCTCTATAGAGCCGGAGGCAGAGTGAACTTTAGCTGTGTCAGCGTCGTGAGTGAGCCAGTCATCCTCATCATCAGCTTCATCGGCATCGGCTCCGTTGATAACGACTTCTGAAAACCTCTCCTTCTCTCCTGGCTCCCCTGTGTCTGAACTTGCCTGATTTTCCCCCTTTTGTGTGTCGTCCATAAAGCGATTGCGGAACTCATAGAAATGTAATTTAGGTCGCCTCAGGGAAGGAGAAATGAGCTGGAAAGGATTGATTAGTAAATGGTATGAAAACAGGGTTACGAATATTCATCCACCTTGCTCTCTTCTTTAAAATGACGGCGTACCCGGGTAATCGCCCCCATCATGTCAACGGAAATTCGAGATCGTAATGGTGGGGATAGCCATGTGAATACAGATCCTGTGCGTTCTTCTTCCATAGAGTTAACGCGAACGGAAAGGATTTTGATGGCCAGGATCTGAAAAATCAGAATGAGCTGGATTACGCATAAAAAAGTGTAAGGCGACTAACCGGTAGGACCTGCGAGAGCTCGTTCTTACACAGAGCACTCCACCATAATAACGGGCCTGTATCCTCATCATAGGGAGAATTGAAAGGATATTGTTGTCGTGAGTAAGCTTTGAGTTCACTGAGCAATTTGGAAATAAAAATGGATGCTCGGTTGCGCCATATCGTAAGTTCAGGTTTGTGGCCGTGGTTGATTTCCTTCTCGGCAGTGCTTATAAGAAAGTTAGCCACCCTTTTGAAAACGGCCAGGTTATGTATTCCCGCAAAGTCGGGATGGTCATTCGATGCCGGTTCACACTTGAAGAGGGCGCTGGTGACATGTACTGTGTAATCATTAGTACGTATATAAGATCTGGACTTGGAAGGGACGTACCAGGTATTAGATACGCTGCAGAAACGTAGATATCACTAGCCAAATTACCAGTTCCGAATAACTGGTTGTATCGCCATTCCAAAATGGATCGGATTTGATCTTTCTCCTCATTTTCGAACGCCATTCCTTTCTCTTCCAGAGTTTCGAGGGTCAATGCCAGAAACGCATGGAAAAACACGTAGACATCAGCAGCGGTGGCCATGTTTGATTCGAGGCAAGTCATCGCTTGGATAGCCGGAGTTCCGATACGAACAATTTTCGCTAGAGCGAACTCGAATTCGTGGGTTATGAAATTGGCTTTGGTGTCAAAATACTGCGCGTAGGCCTGTTCATATATACGTCAAGATATCAATGGTGAATTCAACAGCAACAATACTCACCCCCATATTGAACTTCTTGCGTCTCACAATCTCCTTCAGGACGGGCAGATTTCGTTCCAGTGAACGAGCTGAATAAATAACAGTCCCAAACCGTGTCTTTCCTACTGCTTCAAGTCCACGACCCGGGGCACCAGGAACGACGCTTCGAGCTGCCTTGAACTCCGCCGTCCCAAGATGGGACTTATGGATCTTTGTGATAACTGCCCGTACGATCGTAAGTGTCTAATCATTTCGCTTATATCAGTATGCGACCGACACAACAAGATCATAAAACCCTACCTGTCGAAAGAACGATAGCTTGACTATGTCACCGATTGTGTTGCTGATATGGTGAACACAATCGGCAACAGGAATGATGGTTGGAACGGCGCGAGCTACCTTGGTTCGTCCTAGAAGAGTATTCCCGGTACTGTCAGACACCATACACGAGAATCGTGCGGGACCGATTGCTTCGATTGTCTGTAAGACGAGGTGAGAATTAGGAAATTGAGGGATAGGCAAATAGGGATAGGCATACCTGCATAGCAAAGTCTCGCAGCCAATCACCCGTGTGCGACTCAGCTGTCGCCTCTCGAACCTGTAAAAGATATACTTGGCTCAGTGGTGTAGAAACATGTAGAGTCCAAAACGATTCCCCGCTGTGTGAAGTTCCCCCATCAAGAGAAAGCGTCAAATCGTTGTGAGCCTTAAGCTCCTCGACCGTATTGATATATATTCGGTCAGCTTCTCCTGGAATCCACTTATCACTCAAGGCAGATCGATCCGGGGGTTTATAAGAAGGATCGGCATAGGCAAGTACTTTTCTCCATGCGCTCGAAGAGGCTAGAGACAGTGGGAGACCGCAGACACAGAAGAGTTCAGTTATAGCCAGCGTTATTTGTTTGTGACGTTGCGCTTTGCCCAACTCCTTCGCACGGTTGAAGAAGTCAACACTACCCTGGTGGACTGCCCCATTCGGCCTCGCGGGTTCTTTGTCGGTAACACCTGTCTTCTTCACATCTTTTTCTTTTTTCCCCCTCTCAGCTCCCTTCGCCAATGTCTCCACTGTTAGAACCTTGCCAGAATGTCACGGCGTCACGCTGTCACATCTGTCACCACTTTATTACATAATAATTCCCCTCTGCTGCTACAGTTCGACGGAGGCTAAACTATCGGCATACTGCTAAAATGGCGCAAGCTACAGATTTACCAATTGAACTAATTGATCTTATCTTATCTTTCTTGCCTCCGAACCATGCGGAGCAAGTACAATGGAGAAGGGCGACGGCGGCTGTAGGAAGAGAGGTTAGGCCGATAGGTTGGAACCTATCGGATCATCAGTGCAGACGGTGTGGGAGGATATGCTTAGCAATGTGGGACGAAGAGGAACGGAAGGCATGGGTAATACGGAGATGGGGATTCTGGGGACCACGGCAATGGGAGATAGCCGGATTCTTCATACTATGTCCATGTGATGCGATGTTGGGAAACTACTTCGGTACGTATTGGTTCGTGTGAGTGGATTACTCGTTTAGGAGTTGTTTGTGCTTGTGGACACTTTTATGGTTTGTTTGGTATTGTTGACGTTTTTATGATCAATCTATTTTCGTTTACTTACTTCTTACTCCACTCTTCCTTTCTCATGTCAAATGTATAATTAGTTTATTTTCTCATACGTACTTCTTTTCACATGTCAGTATATAAATAAGTTACCTAGGGTAGTTGGTCTGTGCGCCGTAGTCTAGGTATATAAAGTAGGTAGAAACTTGTAGAAGACTCCGTCGAGTTCTCTTAGGTTCACGCCTAATAAAACTTCTGTCACTTTACTCTTAGTTCTTGAGTTTAGGTGTGACCTGTGACAGCTCAGTCACAGTCGCCCTAACATCCACCTTCAACGATGGAGCTCTCAGTGCCGATTGTACGCGAACTTTTTCCTGCAACCCCGGGGCCAACTTAGTACAAACCCTGGCATGCTTGAACACCCGATCTTTTCCGCGTTTGCTGACAGTGTGAGTGCACCCTTTCCCCGAGCATCTCCATACAATGACTTCTGGATCGGATGCCTTGTAGCAACGGACCGTCAATTGGTCCAATATGTCCGAAGATGGTCGACCGCCTCTCTGAAGATCACGGCCTTTTTCTTCCGGACAGTCGATCAGAGGGTTTTGAGCCGGCTCCTCCTCCGATTGTTCCTCTGCGTCATCCTCAAGCAAGATATCGAAACTTTCCCCTTCATTCTCATCCATCTCTTCTCCAACATCGATGTCGCGTCCTCTCCTCATTCGTTTAGGTTTCCTCGCTGATGTATCCAATGCGCTGTTGCCACGTTTACCGGACAAAGGTACGACTCGTTTAAAGATTACTCCGATCTGCTCGTCTAAAGAATATCCAGGCCAGCGCTTTATAAACTGATTAGCTGTATCCTTTTTAGGTGGCGGCTGTTTTGTTTCCGATACCATCGAGGCTTCATTTTTGATCAATGCCGCGTCTCCCTTGTGCTGCTGGCTACATGCGCCAGTCTGAATGTCATGGTGAGTATCGTAAATTTCAAGAACATTTCTATGATACTTACTATGAGATCTTGAATGTAAATGCTAATTAACTCTAGAGCTTGGAGCCGACCCGGGACACCATCAGGTGAAGAGGAAACAAGGGGAATGGTTGGATAGATGTAGGAAACGATAGAATTGAAGGCTAGTGTTGAACACGAATGGCTGTCCCCTTGGCTGGGGCAAGGTAATGACTCAATTTTCATATCTTTATCCCATCTGTGTTGCTCTAACCACCACACTATCATTGCTAGCAGATCGTTAGGTGCCTCGAATCCAGCCGGGTCGCCGTATCGAACCACTCCTTGGTCGAGATCCAAAACTACGGCTGTCCAGTGGTTTCCTCGGGGCTGACCTTGGTGTGGAAGTACAGCCGAGTGGTCACCACCAAGGTACACGGATACAATGGTCGCCAAGTGATGTATCTGTCCACCCGCAATCTCTGCACCCAAATGACGAAGGTACTGTGCTGACGAACTAGATGAGTACTCGTTTCGCCCGCATTGATATATACTTCTCAGGGTATCACTCCACACGGTCCCGACGGATCGTTTTCCAGGCGCATCTGTCAACAGCTGCCAATCCAAAACGGCTGTCATTTGATCAATATGTAGGCTCGACAACCAATCTTTCGAGCAGAAGCCAGCCAAGAACTGGATCCCAATGGATCCCCCTAATGAGCGAGGTAAGTTGTATTTCCATGGTATGTGTGTCAATACGCTCATCCATTCTTGAGCTGTAGACAATCGATTAACCCATGCCACAGCTCGCGTCCAGGTGACCTGTGCCTGAGCAACGCTATGTTGTTCCATCCACAAGTTCACTACCCAGAAAGGTAAGAGTATCTGGCTTCCGTTGCAATCATATGCGAACGATTGATACTCTTTGTTCGTCGCGATTAGGTTGCACATTGCCTGAACAAATGTGACGGGAGGGACTGTGAGGGACGAAATAGTCAACGCGATCCTTGACGCGTCGCAATTTTCGAAATAGCTGGGCAGGGTCGACAACATGCTATTAACTGGAGTAGCAGGCGAGTCGGGAGTGGTATTCGGAGGGGGATGTTCGAGAAGGCTGATGATGGAGACAAGGGGATTCGGTAGATACTCATCGCGGATAGGCTTTGGGATGTCCATATCACGTTGAACCAAAGTTTCATTTTTTCGTTATGTCGCGCCCTCATTGCAATATATTACTATATATGGTAATTATTGCAGCACGTGATACCGGTAATTAACTGGGGTAAAACCCCTGCCGCCACCCCCGGTAAGTTACAGGTAAGTTACCAGTATATTACCTGGGAAAAACCTCGTGGGGAAAAACCTAGGGTTTTTCCCCCAACCCTAAGGTAAATAGCAACCCAGTGCTTCTCCGTCCTTAATGCTCCTTAATGGAGCCGAAAATTTGTTTGCTGTGATATGCATTTAACATTATTAATGCATAACTTATGAATACAGTTGAGATACTAGGCTACAATTCGAGTTTAGTTGAAAAGACAATTTCCGTGGTAACTAATATGTCACAACAAGTCACAGTATACCCAGTGTGACCTGTGACCCGGCAACTTGACAGTGCACATGACAGCATCACTCGGCATGCGACTTGACAGCTATTTGTCCGCCGTGTCAGGTGATCATGATGCTCTATAAACGAACGATGCTAATTCTGTCCATCATCTTCTTTGCCTAAGAGGTCCGTGCACAGGACACCTGACATTCCCGAACACGTCGCGTCAGAATCCACTTCGTTCCCTCCCTCTCTTCTTCGTTCACAACATCAATCTTTGAGTGCAATATCATTCAAAAGCATGACGATACATCCAGAGTTGGAAGAAGCGTTCGATACGGGTTTGTCGATGCTAGAAGGTAAGGTGTAGAATGATTTACTATGGAGGCTGAGTCTCATTGAGTAGTATTCAAACTCTTTACGAAACACCACTCCGGCCTAATGGAGGAACGCACCGAGATCGAACCCTTTACTCACAGGTTGAATTTGGGCCATGACAGGGACGCATTCTGGGACAATTGGTATCCTTGTAAGCTCCATATCCGGTTTACTAACCTGAGATTGCATACTAATAGACAGTAGTATTTCGTCGTTTGCACCATTCACCATTATTTGTTTGGCCAATTCCTGAACCATTTATGGACATTCATAAAGCTCTCACAAGGGAGATTATCTCGTGGCTCTGTGACTCCAACAGGAGGAGTAACGTCTATCTCATCTCGGAAACATTGACACCAACGCTATACGACCATCGAAATACAAGGGCTCATATCTTTGCAAATATCTGTTACAATGCTAAACGATTCGGACTACCAACACGAAATAATCCCTACAGCTTTTGTAGTAATATTGACTCCCTTATCCGTGAACTTGCAGCACACTACCCCCCGTACCGCCGCATTCTCACAAGGGAATTGATTGACAACCCCGGAATTCTTAAACTATCAACATGTACACGCTTCAGAAAGCTCATTCATGAACCATGCATGGCAAGCTCTCCGAGAATCTCATCCTCACTACATCATTCCGCCACCTGTGGTTGTTCTCGGCTGGGATCATGAATCCCTAGATGATAAAGAGCTTTTGCGCTCAATCACGCAGTTCGGCTCATCACCTCATTCATCATCCACTGTGAGACCGGGGGTGTGGGAATATTCTAAGGTTGCATGTGTTTGGAACGAAAGCCTTTTCGACCTGATTATTACTGTCAGCGGGGCATTTATTGGCGGTTTGTGCCATCAAAAATATCTTCGCTACAACTTTCACTTCTCTACCCCGGGAACGGGGAATTTTTTCACGCGCACAGTAGAAATATCACTTCATCGAGTAAAATTACGGGGTGAAAATTACCCCACCGAGATTAGAAAATAATTATCTAGATAATCATTCATTAGATATCCTCTTTGGCACCTTCTGCTTGCCCTTCCGCCCGCCGTCAACATTTTCACCGTCTACCAGCTTTCTTTTCAACTGATCCCTTCCATTCTTCTTCAGCCGTTCCTCATCCAGACCACCTTCCATTTCTTCCATTTCTACATCTGTTTCCCTTTCCACATCTTCTGCAACCACCTGCATGTCATCATCATCAAATATCTCAATAGCGTCGTCACTATCCCCTTCTTCTTGGCTGCTTTCTTCAGCGCTACCATCATCATGATCCGCCTCATTGTCTGAGTCTTCTTCGGCACTAGTTTCCTCTTCTCTGTCACCACTCCCCTCTTCCTGACTATCACCCCCATTACCATCATTGCTAGCGTCATCGGAACCGCCTTCATTCTCCAACTGCCCCCTATCCGTCTCACCGCCGTTCAAAACCCTTGACTTGATAGCGTCGTCTGAAGCAGGCCTAGTGGGAGGGGTATATTTACGTGCTAATTTTGATTTGTAGCTCCGTTTGTTTTTGTTTATTGACGACATTATCTCATCGAGAGCCCAGTCCCTCTCATACCTTCGGAGTTGCGGCATCTTCTCTTTAGCCTTACAAGTAGTCAGTCATAATGTAATAAAACACTTAGAAACATACATATTTCTTGGCCTTACACACGAGAGTTTGATCTTGTTCTCTCCACTTGAGATGTCGCGGAACGAGACAGTCGGATAGAGCATCACCAATAACCACCTGTATGTTGTGAGTATGAGATCAAAACGGACATAGAAAAACAAACGCTTACCCAGCAAGCATTATATAGTTCCTTGTTGTCTTCGAGTCCCATCGCTTCTCGAAGGTTATATGGTGGACGGGGCCTTGGGATTAGTGGAAAGCTTTCCTCGGCGTCTGGCGGCCTTGCAGCCTGAGTCTTCTGCTGCTTGTCGAGCATTGCTATAAAAATTTATGAGGATGTATTGACCGAAATATACACAACCTTTATATTTTAATAATACACATGTATTATGGAAACATTATGGAAACATTACCGTAAATGTAATTTACATAATACACATATATTATCTAAAACATATGTAAAAAAATAATTCAATAATGTTCATTTTCAGGGTTTTGTTTGCATAAGGTTTAGATATGTTTTAGATAATATATGTGTACTATGCAAATTAAAATTACGGTAATGTTTGCATAATGTTTGCATAATACATGTGTATTATTGAAATATTGAGGTTGTGATAGTTATTTACCAGCTTGTGTGGCTATGGTAGCCTTCAGACGCTCCATTTCCTCGAGAATGGCTTTCGAGATTCCACTGGTCTCGTTTGTGGAGGCGTTTGATGACCCAGCACTGGCAGAAGTCGTCTTCGGGGTGGGGGCGGATGCAGCGGGTTCCACAGGCGGGGCAGACTGAGTTGGAGTGGCCGTAGGTGCCTGGGGCAAATCAGGAGGATCAACTGAACAGACCAGGGGAATCGTCACCTGTTTCTTTTTGGTAGAAGGCTTCTGCGATGTAGCCTTGCTCTTCTTGGAGGCCATGATAGGCACCTGTATAGTAGCGGAGGATTATATATATATTATTATGGTGAAATCGAACTATGCTTACCTCTTTCCCTGAGATCATAGCAGGGGCAGCTTTGGATTTCTTGAGGGCGGTGGTGGATTGCTTTGGGGTTGGGGTAGACTCCATCGCCTCAGTGGAGTGGTCGAAGTCATCTAAAGCGGGTAACTTCTTCGGCATGACCGTACCCTTCTTGAAGTTAGTGAATGAGTGGCTTGATGATATCACTCGCTCACCTTTTTACCAGTAGCGGAGCTAGCTTTGGCCTCCTTTGAGACAGTGGACGGCTTTGTTGAAGTGGTGGAAGGTTTCTTCGAGATGGAAGAAGATTTCTTTGAGGCGGCAGAAGATTCCTTTGAGGCGGCAGAGGGTTTCTTTGAGGCGGCAGAGGGTTTCTTTGAGGCGGCAGAGTATTCCTTTGATGCAGTAGACTTATTCAACGTAGTGGCAGGGCTCATCTGCCCTGCTTCGAGAGACTCCTCCAAGGGAGTAGTAAATCCCTTGAAACAAATCAGAGCCATAGAACTTTCGGAAAGTAAAATGTTACCTCTTCCACGGCGGTGGACTCTCGCGTAGCGGAGGCTTTCTTCGACACTTGTTTGGTCTTCAATGGTGCACTCAGCTCCACTGAGGCAACCTCACGTCCCTTATAAAGCAGTCGGTGAGTGTTGAGTAACGTTTAGGAAACTAAAATTACCTGTTCCTCCAAGACACTAGGCTCCGCTGAGGTGGTTATGGAGGTAGGATCCTTTGAAACAGCGTACGTCTTTTTGACTTTCTTTGAACGAGCCTTCGCTTTCGATGAGGCGTGTTCCTTCCAAGCAAGAGTCGATGTGATGAGGTCCTTGACGAGTATTGAAAAAGCATTCTCACCTCTTCCTGCAAAAGAACTGCGGGCTCTTCGACAGAGGCTCCCTTTGGTATACCGCTTGATCCCTTGTGCGCCTTCATAGTCTTCGAATGGCGGTTAGACACATCCAAGGATCCGGAGGCGGCGTCATCCGAAGGTGTCGGTGCAGTATTCTTCTTCGCACTCCTTGTGAGTGGCATGAAGACAAAAATCTGTGTGAGTTGGGACGAAACCCTGCCGCAGCGTAAGTAACAAGCTCTTATAGGTAAGAGCACAGTCGGGACTCGGACCATGAGATTCTGTGGCAGGCGAATAACAGAACCCGCCGATAATGAGCCAAACCAAATGAAGAATTATTACCGAGCTCCGGATGTAAATATCTAAGGGGCAGGTCAAAAAGGTCAACGGAGTGCAACGGGCTTAGCAACGCTAACGAAATGCGTACCAAACCAAACAAATATTTCGTCAGCAGAGAACAGCGGAGGGAATGGTATAAAAAGCTGCATGAAATTGGATGGAGATTCAGACCTGGCATGCCTTCCTCCTCCAGCATTTTGCCTATTAAAGACGAACGCTCTTCTTCGCCTCTCTTCAATGACTCCGGCTTGAGGTATAGATCGGTCACCCCAGATTTTCAAAGTCAGCGGGATGTAGAGAAGTATAGGAAACTCCGCGAGGAGGAAAGACGGCGCTGCTTGGTATCATCAGGAAGTAATATTCAGAACACCCAAGGTCGGCTAACGTCAGTCTATGTTCACTTATCATAAGCTAAACGTTTTTTTATAGTAAACGGGAAACATACCGGAAAGGAGAAAGAAAATCAAAGTTGCGTCGAGGATTCTGATCCCGGTACCAGATCAAACTCCCCGCCTATTCCAAGTCAGCGAGATACAGTGAGACATAGGGAACTCCGTGACGAGGAATTGGTGCCATCGGGAAGTAATATCCAGAATAATGGTATGTTGACCTAGGTTCACTTATCATATGCTAAATGTTTTATAGGAGCCTTGAAACGTACCGAGATGAAGCGGAGTGTAAGGAAAGCCCGCACTAGAAAGATAGCGGGGGATAGTGGATGACTTTCCATAGGATTTAGAAATACAGAATATCTTCTAAACTCTGTTTTTTTGAAACCCCGCCGCTATTGTTCTAGTTTAGTGAACCATAGACACTCGGAATAAACAATAATTAATAAACACTGACAAGAATAGTAAGGGACCGACGGACCGTATGTGATGGTTACCAAACCCGATTAGATACTTATCAATTTCCCCAAGCCGACGCTCCAGATGCCTGACCGCTTCGACAATGACAGCGACGATGGCTTCGATGAATTCGAGCAGACTCAAGACTTGATCTTTCAACAAGTCCAAGCATATGAGGAGGAAGAGGATGAGGTAGCTTTAGCGGCTGCAGGTATAGTTGTATACCTTGAGCAGGAGATACGAAGCATACAGGCCACGCGTCGGGCGCGCTCTCGACAATATCTTGTGCGTGCCGAGCTCTTACCAAACCCACGAGTCAATACTCCCTGGCAAGTTCTCTATATCCACCAGAATCCACGAGGATTCATCACGACAATGGGTTTTGACCCTGATACTTTTCAATCTATACTCGACTGTGGGTTCCAAACCCTATGGAATGCGACTCCAATTTCCCGCTCAGACACAATTCCCAATACGTCATCAAGGATGGATAGACGTTCATTGGATGCAGCAGGAGCATTGGGCTTACTTCTGCATTATCTGAGCTCGAGCATGCTAGAAGTAAGCCTATGCGAGATTTTTGCTCTCATTCCCGTGACTGTGCACCGTTATATCGCCTTCGGCTTACCTCTATTGCTCAAGACGCTTCGCGATATGCCACAAGCAAGAGTATGTTGGCCTACTGGCCTCGAATTTCAAGAACAAAACGCCCTTGTCGTTACACGCCACCCCCGACTGACTGGAGCTTTTGGCACCATGGATGGATTAAACCTACCGATCCAGGTGTCCGGAGATGAAAATATCGAGAATGCTACGTATAACGGTTGGTTGCACGCCCACTTTGTTAGTTCTGTCTTCGCATTTGCTGCTGATGGTACGCCCATATCTTTTCCACAATTTTTGACTAAACATGTTTGTTTAAAGGTACTATAATTGCATGTAATCTGAACGCTCCGGGAAGTTGGCACGACTCGCGCGTTGCACAACCGATCTACTCAAAACTTCTTCACCGAACTCCAGAAGGATACTACCTCGTAACAGACACGGCGTTTCCACGGGGGACAAATCAAATCGCAGGCCGTATTCACGCCCCTCTCAAACAGAATTCACGGCTCCCTGATGATGAACAAGAAAGGAACGAGCTGCTGGAGTTCAACCGGCAGCTCCTTTCCTATCGTCAGACTGCCGAATGGGGCATGCGTTCATTGCAAGGTTCATTTGGGCGACTACGTATCCCACTTCCGATCCGTTTTGATGCGTATCGCGGTAGCATACTCGAAACAGTAGCTCGACTCCATAACTTGCGCACACGTTGTGTTGGGATTAATCAAATTCGGTCAGTCTATATGCCAAAATGGACTGAAGACGAGGAGTTTTTGCTTCAGTTAGGTAATACTATGTTCTCTAACATCCGAAAGAACGATAGAGTCTTGCGATTCCATATTGATGCAGTGCCGGTTGACGAGAATTGAAGGTGGAAATGATGGTCAAAAATGTATATTAGTAGTAGTGGAGTAGATTAGAATCATTGTCTTGTATCGAAGCAAAAAGAAATTGAGGAGAAGATTGACTTGGAGAAATAGCCGGCTCGGAGACTGCTAAGCTACCAATGTGGGAAATTAAAACGTAACTATAGTGGCGACTCAACGAGTGAGACAAGAGATGAGAGAGGTAGACAAGAGAGAAAGACAAGAGAAAGAAGAGAGAGGGGTATATCAAAGAATCTCTTAATCAGGATCACTTACAAGGGTTGACTAACCTCAGACCCCGCATCATCGACTACGGCTTCATCAGTGCCGGGCGCTGTGCGAGAGACATAAGGGCTTGATTGCGCCCGATGAGAAAAAGATGAATGGTGGGTAAAAGAACTGGCACGGTGGGAAGAAGTAGGAGCTGATGGAGATGCAGTGGAAGAACTTTGATATGACCTAGGGTCCGGGTAAGTGAATCGACGAGTACCCGGACTATCATTCACTCCAGTAATATAATCGTGTTCATCATCAGAGCCGCCGATCCAAAGTGTTTGTTGTCCATCAGGGAAGATGACGTCTTGACGATAAAGTTCACGGCGCGGAGCAGATGGGATGGGAGGGTTATGAATAGGGGGAGGCAAGGGCTGTGGAGCTTGAGAAGAAGTGTTATTTTGAGTCGTAGATATAAAAGATTGCATTTCGGCACGATCAGCTCTTCTCGCAGCATCTTGATACCGTCGCTCCGTCTCAATGAGTTGTGCACATAGCGAGTCGATGCGTTTCTGAGCATCCCGAAGCTGTTGGGTAAGTGAGGAGATCTGCTGAGTTTGTAAAATCTGAACTTGAAGGTTTTCATGTCTAGCATGTCGAGTAGATGGATCGAGTGCAAGGCCGATGTTGGTTAAGAAAGTATGGTTTCCGTTTCGAATCTGGGACGAGGGTGGTTTAGGAGTCTTGATATGGCGGGCAACGTATTGGACCTTTGATTTTGCCTGAGAAGGCCCAGGTGTGTCGTCGTCGTCGTCATCTCCACTTTCATCTGAATCAATATCAATGATGTCATCGTCGTCGAGGTCCAACGTCCCGGCTTTGGCATTGATAAGATCATCGATAATGAGAGCTTCTTGTACGTGCTCTGGAACAGTAGCCGACCCCGTTGGCTTGGTAGTTTTGGCAAGCTACAATGATTTTTAGTAGTCTATCAAGTCATAGATAGGGATGACTCACGTTTTTGACCTTCAACTCGAGTGATTTTGCAGGGCGCGTGGGCCGACCCATCTTTGCTGCCATCTCGTTGAAACGTTTCCCAACCTCTTCCCAACCTCGAGCCCCAATCGGAAGAACTTCGCGAGTAATCTCGAGCAGAAGATCTAAATCCTTCTTGAAATAATTAGGCGAGTTTTTGACTCGGCCTCGTCGCTTCGGCTTGACTTCTGGCTTGACTTCCTCAGCTGGATCGCTGCGTGGACGCTTGGCCTCGACTTCTTCAGCCGTATCATCCATTGATTTTCGCTTAGTGCCTCGAGTAGCAGTGGGATATTCATCCAGAGCCTTGGCCTTGCCTTTGGCCTTAGTAGAGCGACGTGCACCTGCTTTCTTTGGTGCGGGTACGGCAACTTTGCTGAGAAGCTCCTCGACAGGTGGAAGCACCGAGGATTCGTCATCGCTTACAGCGGCAGGGAGCAGAGGGATTTGTGAAGTGGAAGGGTCAGGAACGAGAGCAGCAGGTACAGACATGCTCGGATAAGAGATCGGAGCGGCATGAACACCGTAGTTGGGAGGAAGTTGGTTGTTGATAAGAGGATGGGGGGCTGGAGGCGATTGGTGCAAAGTTGGGAGCGAGAGAGGAGTCGGGTAGAAGATATCTTGGTTGCTCCTAGGCGGAGGAGCATGCCCGTTGGCTGGAGTTAATCCAGGAGGAAACTTGTAAGAAATCGTTAGTAAACTACTCATGCGACAAAAACTTATCTGTACTCACGGTTGGAAAAAACGAAGGCTGAGCGTAGGACCCGGCGCTAGATACCTAATCGACAGTTAGTTTTTTTTTTATCAGCAAAAAGACGACGTACCTGAGAGCTGGGTGGAAATATCCACCCAGAACTGGCAGAAGTATTCAGTTGGGGTTTGGACTCCTTGGTCTCTGAACCCTCCAACTTGACGATCTGTTTCCGGGCCATCGAGTGTATGAATAAATAGATGTGATAAATAAAGAGTGTTGGAATGAGCGGTGATGATTGGAAACGAAGCTCTGGACGGCTTAAATACACATCGAGTGGACATCCTTGAGGTGTAGTCACCGTGTAATATGCGCTCAAAATACTGCGCATCCCGGAACTCTGCTGAGCGGAAATTGGTTAACACAGTCGGCACTCAATGTATGAGAGTCGAGGCTGTTTCATGTTGCACGCTGCCACTTTTCCACGGGCCATACAGGCGGAAGAGAATAGTTATTAGCTAATCTGAGGCTATCTCTAATGTTTTTTGAGGTCATCAAACACCTTGGCTCAGAAATGTATGTACAACAGCGTACACGGCGGTAGGCCCATCGCAGCACATGTTATCTGCGAGGACGCAACGATGGGATCATATTGATTCCCTGAGTGATTGATCCGAATATAACGAAATCCCAGAGATTTCATCTCACAGGTGATGTGAGTGAGGTAATATTCCTCGCTCAAAGGCCTGGGAGAGGGTCATAGAGGCCTCTTTCAGACGCCAGTCTGGAAAGAGGTCAGTTTAGAGATCCGCTAACATAGTTACCCGATTTAGTCACCGGCATGTCCGGCAAGGACCCTTAACGCACTTTAGAAAATATTTCTGTGTTTCTAAATCCTATGGAAAGTCATCCAGTAAGCTTAAACGGAAGAGGGATGTGAGCAGAGAAAGTGTCGAGGCACAGGATGAATGTCGTCCTGAGAAGAAAGTCAACCAAGTTAGTGCTTGTTATCTCCCTCTAGACGAAGAGACTCACAAGAATTCTAGTCTCCAAGGACCCTGAAGATGATACTTCCAGAAGATGTGCACTCCGTCGAACTGGCCATCCAGTTCTTCAGCAACGATGAATAGGCGGGTTGACACATAGCTATTTGGTTATGTTTGTACCTCCTTGCTACTCTAGTCACTTGGACTTAATCGATCATCCTTTTATTGTTATGCACTGTTTGTTCACAGCCTTCTACTCAGCGTTTCCCATCTCTTGAGAAATCCTATCTCTGGTATCCCTGCTACTTCCACAGCTGATCTCCTCTTCTCGCTGAATTCATCCATTGCTGTGTCATATTCTGTGGTTATGAATCGGCCTATGGACATATGCTTTGAAGTAGCCAGCAACGTGTGCCATCTACGCCTCTCAGCTCGCCATCGGGGATATATTTAACTGGTGAGCCCTATCTTTGAACTGCATGTAGAAACAACATATGCTGAACTATATGTCAACTTATTTCATCAGTCAAATTCAATCCCTACATTTCCCTTCAATGACTTATTTTTGCAATGGCTGCGCACGTGAACACCACACCACATGATCTAGATCCTCGAATCAACCAACACCTTTCTTCTTGACTCCATCCATGGGTAAATCACGAAAAGTCATATGCACATGCGGTTGTGGTCGATTTGTTTCTCATCCAACAAGGCGAGCGCACGTGGCAAAAGTAACAAAATCAGCAGGAGAACGCTCAGCTGATCGTGTAGCTGGAAACAAGCGCCAGCGCTCAACTTCAACAGAAAGCGATGTCGACCAGCAAATGCAAAACAAAAGAAGATGCACCACACCTATTCAAGACAATATATTACCCTCTGGTGACTTCGAGCCTCTACTGAGCGATGATGGCAACAATGATGTTGTCCCATCGACGCCTCAGTCAGCTTGTGTAGCAGAACGGAACATGAATGCCCTTTTTCAGGAGAACCCTCCTCCCATGGCAACTGCAGGTTCTCGATGGGAAGAAGAATCTAGCGACGAGGATGAACAAAATAGCGAGGCTGAAAGACATGACAGCGAAAACGAAGAAGAGGGTGCTATAGGTAACAAGGACGGAGAGGACGAAGAAGAGCGAGAAGACGACGGCGGCAGTGAAAGAGAGAGTGAGGGTGAGGGTGAGGGTGAGGACGAAGAAGAGAACGAAGACAGGAATGGTGAACATGACGGACGGAATGAGCTTCATCGCCTCACTATGGATGAGGCTGGAACTTCTGTATGGGATGGGATGGATGACGAACGTCTCCGCTTGATCATGGCATTCGGTTGGTTTTTAGCTATTAGAGTGTTGAGTAGTGCTGATTCAATCTAGATGAACCGTTGGGTACAGCTGATATCGATCTGCTTCGGAAATATGTCTTCAAGGTCGAGGACCATCTGACCGAGAAGTCATTTGCGCGACTTGCGCAGGTCTTCCCTGGGTCTGGACATGTATCACTCAAAATGACGAAGAAACAAGTCCGGTTGTTGTCAGGTTTCCAATCAGTTATAACAACATCCGGAGAAGAACGGGTTAAGTTCAATCGCAAAGCTCACCTTCATTAACGAGTCGTTTTCATCTCTGATACTTAGACGCTCGAAACAACCCCCGAAAATTCTTTGACTACATTCCTCTGATACCTCGCTTACGGGCTATGTCCTCCAATGCCCGAAATGCCGACCTCATGCGCTATCGAGCCCGTTTCGATCATGAGCCTGGAGTCACAAAGGATGTATTTGATGGATCCCATTATCAGTCATTACTGAATAAGATTGTTCCCGCCAGCAATGACTCTCCCTTTTTCTATATTTCGGATGAACGTGATATTGCCCTTGGTCTATCTACCGACGGTTTTGCTCCATTTAAGCGACGGGATAAAACATGTTGGCCAATCATATTATTCAACTACAACCTGCCCCCCGATATACACTTTCAAAAAAAATATTGTATCAATGTTGGTACAATACCGGGCCCTAAAAAACCATGGGATATGGATTCCTTCCTTCGGCCTCTCATTCAAGAGCTGATTCAGCTTGAGGTGGGAGTTAAAGCCTTCGACGCGATCAGCCAATCTATTTTTCTACTTCACGCCTATCTTATCCTTGCCTTCGGTGATATCCCTGCCATGGCGCTCATCATGCGCATGAAAGGGTCCAACGGAATTAGTCCCTGCCGGATCTGTAATATCGTGGGTGTTCACAATGCTACTTCACGAACTTATTATGTCCCGCTACGACGACATAGTGGCCAACCACTCCAATATGATCCGGCAAATCTGCCTATTCGGGTACATGACGAGCTGATGGCACAAGCCAAAGAGGTTCAGAATGCCCCGACTAAAACAGTATATGACCGGCTCTCCAAGCAATATGGAATAAAAGGTGTTCCCATCCTCGCGACTCTAACATCAATCTCTTTCCCTGCCTCGTTCCCCTTCGACTTTATGCACCTTATATGGGAAAACCTCATTCCCAACCTTATCTTATTCTGGACCGCCACTTTCAAGGAACTTGACCACGAAGACAGAGGCTATGTCATCTCGCCTGAAGCTTGGAAAGAAGTTGGAGAGGTTGCGGCTGCGTGCAAAGCAACCATCCCTTCAGCATTTGGTGCACCCGTACCTAATGTTGCCTTGCAGCGCTCACAAATGACCTCCGAAATGTATTCAAACTGGACCCTCTTTATTGCTCCCATTGTATTGCGCGGACGGTTCCAACGACCAATATATTACAAACACTTCTTGAGACTCGTCCAGCTGCTGAAAATGTGCTTGGAGCTCGAGATTAGTAGTGAAGTGTTAGATCAGATAGACGAAGGCTTTCAGGCTTGGGTAGAGGACTATGAAAGGTGCGTCATCAACTACATCAATCCTTTTGTTATTCAACTTGTGATAGACTTTATTATGGGCATCAGCCTGACCGACTTTCCTCATGCCCGTTAACCATACACGCCCTCCTTCACATTGCGTGGGGCATTTGAGTCGCTGGTCCGGTTTGGGCATATTGGGCTTTTCCGATGGAGCGCCATTGCAACACACTGCTCAACATCATCAGCAGTCGACGACATCCATATGCATCTATAAGTGCATTCGTCACTGCAGTAGCTCAGCTCGACCAAATCCGTCTCAAATATAATCTACATCTGGAGCTGTGTTTAGATCCTACGAAAGAGGCGCTATTGCGAAACGAATTTATCTCTCAATCATGTCAGTGTTTACATTTTCTGATTTGACTTCGAGCTAACTGAACTGATAGATCCAGACTTCAAGCTCCGTCCACCACGACGACAAGCAACCATTGATGTGCATCTACGCACTAAATTGCATGCGGCGTTGGCAACACGCTTTGAGAAGGATAAAGTTATCGTGTCGGCTGCCGTTGATCTCAGTCAACCCATCATTCAATACGGCAAGGTCACTCGCCTTGAGAACGGGGATAGTTTTGTAGCTTATGACATGGTTCGACGAAGTGAAGACTCGAGAGATGCATCTTTCATCAAGGTAAGTTGTCTGTATGATTATCTGATAGCTTCCCTTTCTAAATAAATCTTCAGTATGTCCAATTGGTTGACAGGCATGCCCGTCAGCGGAATCGACAGCCGGAGTACGTGAAAAGGACGTTCTTTGGTCAACTACGGCGTATCCTTCGCCTTGACCTACCCATAATACCCCAGCTAGACATCGACTCGCCTTCAACATTTATTTACGCTATCATTCAAACCGTCAAAATAATTCCTCAGGACAATCTGTACTATTATCACGAAGTCGGCGCCGTTGAAGTTGTTGACTTGGATTGTATACAATGTGTTGTCGGAAGAGTCCGGGATCGAAATCGTTGGGCTGTTGTGGATCGAAGCAGTCTTACGAACGTCGACATTGATTAATAAATAGGTGAGCATGAATCACTTACGTTTTATCCCATGTCTGATATATTGTTGAAGCTAGTACATTTGTTTGACAACCTCGTATAAGATTATATCAATAGTTTTCATGGACCTACAGAGCTCTCGGGCGTTTGTGATTGTTGGAATAGGATATCATCCCGATAACGCTACCTGATGCAAATCGAGCGCCCAACAAACATAAAATACAAGAGATATCGACATTATTGCATTAAAGCATCCAAGTGGCGAGTTCAAATATAACTAAAAACGAGCATGATACACTTATTTTACATATAGGAACCAATATCGGAACATCTAGCAAGATCTGTCCGACATAGACAACAACTCTCCCCTACTCAACCCACACCAACCGCATCCGATCACCATGGCGCGGTTTTCAGCTTCCCTCTACCTCCATATCTCCATTTCCCGCCGTTTAGAAAGAGATCCGCCCCTTTCTTTCCACCAAAAAGGTGGAAAGTCATCTCTGCATGCGAGCCGAAGAACGCACGCACGGTCCAGTGGTAGCGAAGGTTTTCCGAGTCAGAAAGGTGGCCTCTCCCCCTAGGAAGGTATGGTCAGCGATGAGAAGCGTTATAGAAGGGAAATACTCACATTAACAGCCATTCTACGTCCCTTCCGCCTCGGATATAGTCAACAATCCATATGTTGACATTCCAAGCACGTTCCAGGGCATCCTTTGCCCTTTTCCTCTCCCTCTCCGTCATCTCCACCTTCTGTCCACTGTGGAACTCGGTGATGTACGAATACGCAACGGATGGGGCGGCAGCAGAGGTGGTGACGGCGGCCATTGTAGGTTGGAGGTGACATTGAGTCACCTGTTGTCGGGCCCATCACGCGCAGAAGCGCCGTAGCCAAAACGAGTTGGCCCACGTCGGTAGGACATCCTACCGACTCGTTTGGCACGAATTCGGCCAGCGTCGACCAACAAACTTGATATGTTTTTTGATTTGATTAGTCTAATATTACTTTGTGTGCTCAAAAAAGGAAATCTCAACTTACAGTTAAAAAAATCATCGGTCAATAGATGACAACCGGAACACTAGACTCTCGTAATAAATCATCAGTTTCCGTGTATTTTTTAGTACGCCTCCGTTGTAATTTACATGTGCTGACCCGATGTTATTTTTCATACTTGAACCGTAGATATCATATCTACGGCGGATGTGAAATAAATCACCTGACGCTTTTGACCGGTGTCAATAACACCGCCCCTGGGTTCACAGTGATCGCTACTATGGATCATTTCAATCGACACCAATATCAAGCTTCCTATCCAGGACCTACTTCAACTTCATCCATTTCCGCTATTTCAATACTTTCGACTACCCGTTTGTTATAATGAGGGTCCAGCAGACGCGGCATTTATTCTTCATTACCGGTTAAGTGCTCTCCGCCACAAGCACAAGGAAATGTTTGATGAAGACGAGGTGTGGCCTTCAGAGGGGCAGATGTCTCAATTGATCAGGGTTTTTACGGGCGTCTTCGAGACTGTTGAGGTCATGATTCAATTCGTCGATTGGAAGGGTGATGGTGGACCAAAGGCACACTTGGAGACATTTTTGGCTTACATGGTTAATTCTCCTTCGCCTTCTGACGAGCGTCCGTATTGTGCTCTTGACCACTTCTACATCCGTGCACTTTCCAACATTCCTCCCGATCTTCTTTCAGTTTTCAAACAGGTTTTCAGTATTGTTTATGATGAAATTTTTGGATGGGATTCCCGTGAACTTTCACTGACCTGCCTACTTTCCCTCGGGAAGGATACATTGCTCACCGTGCTTCCTTACATCTACCGCCTGGTGGTTGCGCCCGACCGGTTCAAAGCCAATTTGTGGTTTAATCGCTTCTTAGAAGATCCCACGCGGGCAGATCGGTTCTATACCGCGCCATCTGAATCTCCACTGTGAAACCCTGGAGGTAATAATTGACAATAGAGAAACCGAAGAATTTTTTAGCGGTATTACTACTTTCTACGGTGAATTACAAGTGTATTCATCCAACCCTATACGGTAGCTCTTTGCTTCGTCAAACTTTCAATTCTCAACCCCAATCTTTTAATACGCTTACAGATGACATTGTCTATTCTAGCGCACCTTATTCAGATTTGCCAAAAGTGTAAACTTCGGATAAAAATAAAAATAATTAATAAAGTACTAAGAAGAGTTTTTCATTGTCCTCCTTCGCTTATGCTGCTGTTTTTCACGGGTGATATCATCATCATCCGCTACCTCTATAAACCTTTTCAGATGAGATCTCCCCACCTTCTTTAGTTCATCCTCATCCACCCCCCCTCCTTCCATTTCTATGTCATCAATGGCCCCACCGTCTTTGACACCTCCATCTTGATCATAGTCTTCATTGTTGGAATCGTCATCACTGCCATGGTCATTGGTATCTTCCTCTTGTTTCTCGTCATTGTCAGACTCTTCGGCGTCTTCGCTGGCATCCTCCTCTCCAGTGTCTCTACTAGTCCTCTCCTTTTCGCCATCACTCTCCTTTTCGTCATCACTCTCTTCTTCTTCTTTATCCTCCTTCCCAGAGTCAGCACCAATGCTAGCTCGTGCAATTCCCTTAATGTCATCGACAATTTCACTCACATGTTCTGGTTCCTCGGTCTTTGGTGGGGGTTTATACCTGCGCTCGAGCTTTGACCCGTAACTTCGTTTGTTCTTGTTGATTGATGCCATGATGCTAATGACGGCCCAGTCTCTCTCGTATTTCTTAAGCTGTGGTTGCTTTTCTTTAGCCTTTGTAATGAGGATCTTCTAAGTAAATTGAATATAAAACATAGACTCGAAGATCCGTACCAATTCAACTGCTTTGCTGACGAGCGCATGGTCTTGAGATCGCCAACTAACCTCAGCTGGCATTCTGACTTCAAATAACGCTTGGTTGACAGCAGCCTGTACATCGCAGTCAGTAGATAAGATTAAAATTGCTTACAAAACGACTCACCCGGCAAGCGTTATAGAGTAGCCTATCATGTGTAAGCTGCATTGCTTCCCGGAGTTGATAAGGACCTTGAGGCTTTGGGATCAGCTTTACGTCTTCAAGCTTTTTGTACTTGTCAAGTAGAGCTGTCGAGAGCTGAACAGAAAACTGTCAAGAAAGACAAGTAGCTCACCTGCTTGCTCTGCAATTTTAGCTTTCAGAGCAGCTGTATCATTGGATTGGTCAGTGGGAAGAGTACTAGATCGAGCCAACTTCTTCGAGTCCTTCACTGTCGAAGATGTGGAGTATACATTTTCCTTTGCTTTGGCTGAAGAAGCAGGGACTGTGGACGCCTTACTTTTCTTCAATAACGTAGCAGACTCCTTCGGGACAACATCTGGTTTCAAAGTTGACTTCAAGGAAGTAGATACTTTGTTTGACTTCTTCGTCAATAAAGTAGTGGGCTAGTTCATGAATTAGTTCAGCATTTCTCAAGAAAGAAATACTCACCTCTTCTTCCACTATGGACAAATTCTTTAAGACGTTGGCATCTGACTTTTTTGAAGGGACAGCCGGCTAGTTTATTGAATAATTTACGGTGATTTCGAAGAATGAAAAAGCTTACTTTTATGGCCACAGGAGTATCACCCAAGACAGCATAAACAGACTCTGAAGCAGCGGAGGACTTCTTCGGAACAGTAGCAGCTTCCTCCGTAGTAGCAGATGTGTTTCTCTGAGCAGTGACAGCTTTCCTCGGGGCAGAAGAATCCTTCTTTGGAGCGGTAGCAGCTTTCTTCGCAGCAGTAGAGGCTTTTTTCACGGCAGCGGGGGGTTTTTGAGGGGCAGTAATAGCTTCAACTGTGGCATTAAAAGCGTCCTCTGGAGGAGTAATAGTTTCTTTCGCAGCAGAAGCCTTCTTTTGGGCAGTAATAGCTTTCTTTGCAGTGCCTGAAACTTTTGTCGGAACAGTGGAACCTTTCTTCAGAGTAGCGGAAGCTTCGTTTTCGACAGTGGTTGACTTTTTGTTAAGATAGTAAGCTATTTTGGAATGAAAATCATAGCGAGAAAACCACCCACCCCGTTTCCCCCACTGGCAGCAAACTCTTTACGGGCTATAAGCACCTCCTTCAGTACTTCCGTCACGGCATAACAAAGGCTTATTTACCTTTCTTCGCTGAGGTGACCTTCAACTTGACAATTGCGGTTGAAACTACATCGTCTTGCCTCATAAGCGGAGAGTCTTCAGTATTAGCTGAACTTTCCTGCTTTCGTGCTGATCTTGTAGTTCGCATGGCGACGAAGAGAGACGATTAGCGTGTCAAATTAGATGATGTTTAAACTAGGCAAACATACCTGTTATATAGCGGAGTAGGTAAACCATCGCCGAAAGTCGGAAAGTGCATTGCGTAAAGAAAATGGGAGCTATTTCCAATGATTCACGTTATAATGGCCTAATGCAAATCCAGGTGCGATAAATTTGAATATGGCTTGAAAGCGGGATTGAATATGGGTTGAAAGCGGGATTGAAAGTGGGCTTGAAAGCGGGCTTGGTTACGACAAGTGTTTGACAATGGTATGAACAAACTAGGCTAGATGATGACGGAAATGGGCCGAAATCTGAGGATATAAAATGACATGATTTTATTCAAGAAAAATCATACCGTCAACCTGCAATGACTTCCCAAATCCCAAGTAGTCCTTTCGCCAACCGTTCCTCTGATTTGGGCTTTTCAACTCCAGCTCGCGAGGTATCCCCTTTCGATGTTGGTACACCAATTTCTGAGACACGGCACACGGCAGAACCGTCCCAGCAAGCGCATAAGCAGGAACGAATCAGCGAGGCTGAGTGGCAAAAAGGTATTTGTCATTTTCCATCTACTTTATACTGAAGAATGATTTACCTGTACAGCCATTAAAGGACGCACCAAGCTGATCCAAAGAAAGGTTCATGAGGGACAGGGTAGAGTCCAGAAGGCCAAGCGAGAACGGAGTGTCAAATTTGAAGATGATGACGACGAGATAGAGCAAAGGAATCAGCTTTCCAAGAAACGAAAACAGAATACACGCCTTGAAGTTGATGCCAACGAAACAAAGGAAGCTCAGCTTCACAAAAGGCAAGAGCAGGATATTAGCGGTGAAGAGAGTAATAGGATGGACGAAGAAAGCTATCACAGAAAGGTTAGTAAATTGTCTATTGTCATGGCTGAGTGAACTAACGCTGTCCAGTCTCCCAGGATGTTCCATATTGGAGTTCCCGAAGACGTGCGATCCATTACACTGTCCATTAAATTTGAGGCATAGTCTGGTGCGAGGGAGTACATTGGTGGTGTGAGCTGGCAGATGTCCTTGATTAGTCATCACCATATACATTCACACCGTCACACAAATCTTCTTCAGCAAGTAGTCGGTTGAATAAAATTACAGGAAAATGAGATACGGACTTCCGCTCACAAGAGAAGAGGAATAATCCAGCTGGTCGATCTCTGTACATACTTGTCTGAGGTCTCATATGAGCGGAGTATGTGGGCCGACAACTTTTCATGGGCCATATGTTTCGTTGCGAAGGCAAGGGCGAGCATGACAACAGGAGGCCTGACAACAAGTCAACAGATGGGATACGGGTAAGACGCATGGAGCACACCTTCAGGAATAGCGACAACAATGAGAGTGACTGAAATGATGAGAATGTTTACAAAGGCCAATCAATCCCTTTTGACTTGGTATACGGAGAGACTCGTGTTTGCCAATTCGTACGAAAAATTGGATTAACAGCCACAACGAGTAAGAGATTGGCGACAAGCCTCTGTTTGAACCAGCTCGGGTTGCTACCGCATCACAGACAGTACTCAGCGCATGTACCAAAACCCTCTATGTAGATCTTAGTACATGTAGGACCGTTTAGATATGTTGCGTACCTTATAAAAACTCAGAGGACGTCGCGGCCAATTGTATGATGGGCTATAACAGCCTCAAGAGTAATGCAAGTCGTGGCTGGTGGTAGGTGGTAGGCGCTAGCACACAACAAAGGCCTTGTGCAGCCATCAGAAGAGGAGAATCATGAAGAGAAGACCAGAGCGGACTGCAATGTTGCATCGAATGTCCACCTGGATAAACAAAGAGATGGTATGGTCGAGCAGCATATTCATCCCAGATGTAACCTGAATCATAGTTCGCTCCTCGTCTTATCGAAACGCTAGTTTCATGGTGCAGGATATAAATTGAATCTATTAAGAGCAAAATATTAGACTTCCAAATCATTAGCATAAGAAACAGATCAGAAATAAAACCTCGCACCTATCAATCAAGCTGCGCTATTGTAACGTTGCTCCTATCAACAATACCCCAGCGATTCCTATCCCATATTCTTCCAACAAGACACTGTACTGTATCTAAGTCAACGAGTTCAATTGGGCCTTTTTCACTGTAATAAATAAGATTATTCTCGACCCGAATCTTGAGCGTCTCAACAACAAGGTAAATGACTGTTGAAGGTGAGGAGAGGCCCAATTGAGGTGTTGCGGGTAGGTCGAGAACAAGCGCACGTTTAGCCTGTCCAAAAAATGTTCTCTTTACATACTCTGACCTTCGATTTCGATAACGAGCATATTTATCGACCATTTGAACATACTAAAATGAAGACATCAGCCAGGTTTTGCAGCCGTACTTCCAAATCAAATCCAACTCACCTTTATGTGAGACGCGTCCCGTGAATCATGACTTTTCCGAACCATGTCGTGACATACAATGGTGTCTCCTCCCCCAAGACACGTAATCCTACCATATTGCGTGATAGGTTTATTCAAGTCGACAATAGCCTGAATAACAGCTTTGGTTTTTTCAAAACGAGTCGCTAATGCCGCATAAAATTTGTCCTGAAGATGCAGCGAAATGGCTTCTAGCCTTCGTGGTTGATGCAGCTTGTAAGACGGATCTATAGAAGTTAGATAAGCCTAAACTATTCAGATATCACAAGAACGTACATGAATCCGAGACAAAAGCATTTCGCGAGAATTTCTCTACTTCAGGACTCAAGCATAACTCCAAGTGGACATTATATTTGAGCCGAATTTGATGAAGCTGTGCCATTGCAGTGACAAACGCGCTGATTGATGCATAGGGATGTCGCCGACTTCGGATAGAGGGAAGTAGAGCATTGCAATGCCGCTCCATAGGAAAGGCCCAATACGTCCAGACGGGACCAGCTGTTCGAATACCCCACGCGATGTGAAGAAGAGCATGTAACGTTAGCGGACAAGCAGATAGTCGATGAGGTTGATAGCGATAGTACAATCTGCTGCAAGTCAAAACTTCATATATATATATATAATGGTATAAAACTTACTTTTCATACTCTTCTACCCAGGATTTGAAACCACCGTCAATTTGATCCAGCATTTCGTCACTAATCTCAAATTCCAGGCACATTTTGAGGAGGTTGACGAGTTTGATAAAGTGTTTATAATATAGCGGTTGTTGAAATCGGTTGAATAAGACATGGGGTGCAATAAAAAGTGTCCAGTTCGAATACATTTCTGACGTCATTTGACCTCGCTGAGTCGCAATATTAGGCACCGGCGCACCAAAGGCGGATGGGATAGTGGATTTGCAGGCAGCAGTTCTTTCGCCAATATCTTTCCAAGCAGCGGGTGAAATAACGTAGGCTTCATCTTCATGGTTCAGGTCCTTGAAACTGCCGGTCCAAAATAGAATGAGATTAGGGATTAGATTTTCCCATATGAGGTGCATGAAGTCGAAAGGAAATGATGCAGGAAAGGAGATCGAAGTTGCGGCACTAAGGATCGGAGTACCTTTGATGCCATATTTTTTCGAAAGTCGATCTTGTGTTGCGCGATTCGGAGTGCTTTCTACCTCTCTTGCTTGAGCCATTAGTTCATCGTGCACACGAATAGGAAGCTGGGATGGATCGTATTGTGGGGGGTCGGACTGTGGAAACCGCCGCAAAGGAACATAATGTGTGCGGGAGGTACCACCATGAATGCCCGTGATGTTGCACACGCGACAAGGACTGATCCCATTTGACCCTTTCATACGCATGACGAGGGCCATAGCCGGTATCACGGCCTAAACACATTTAGCCTAGTAATCTCTCTAGCGAAGGTAGCTTTGACATAATATAAGCCTAGCTACAGCATAGAAAACCCTTCGCTACATAGAATGACTGAGAAGTGTAACCATAGGATATCTAAAGGAAGGACACTCGATTTACGCGAGCTCGCATGACAGCCATAGCTGGGGTCCCCGTAGGGAAAACTGTACCGATGGGAGAAATATGACCTTACCAATTGGAACATCAACCATTGGTCTATACGCGAAGCGAATACAACGTGTAGCTACGACGCATAAGTACTATTAATTATATTCGCGAACACGGCAAGGTGAAGGGACTTAGTCGCTACGACGGTCTGCTTACGTACCCTATGTCGCGAATAGGAAGTCCCATCATTTAACGAATTCGGACAAAGTACGCGAAGTGCCATAAAATACGAGTTCCCTTTTTGGTTATACCCGAAGTGTAGCTACGATCGTAACTAAAAATATGAAAGAGAGCTAGGAGCTACTAGGAGGAACAGAGATAGGTCAGCAGTTAGTGAAAGATTGCCCAGAAAGAGTAACCGTTAATCAGCGGATTACATGATCTCACGAAAGCTACTCCTAAAACGGGTGGTATGACTCGGAGGCTTAGTAGCTACAATAGAAAAGATGAGCAAGCTACGATATAAATACCAGAGTCTTAGTAAACGTAGCGTACCTGAACCAAAATAGCTTAGAGAACCATTAGTATAAAAAGCCTGTAGTTAGTGAGCGAGAGGCAAGGAAATTGACCTGCCGAAGCTCTGCAATTGTATTTCGCTACTCAGTGAATCCTATTTGTGGTGTTATCTGTGAACTTTTCCTTCGGACGCTACGTCCAAACTGAGAATCATACGAACTTGAGAGAATTGTAATCGAAAACCAGAGAGGATTATTATCGAGACCTTGAGCTACAACTCGTTGACAGTGTGTGATAGCTTCGTGTTAGCTACTTGGATATCGCAGCTTGCATCACTTCGGTAGTGGTGAAAGTCGGTGGCCTTGTAGTTTGTCGGTATAAGTCGGTAGCTTCTCGCTAAGTCGATATCGCAGCTTATATCTACCCACATTGTTTGGTACGCGTCGCCTGCCTTAGCACAGCAGCGTAGTTGAACTTCGTCGTGAACAGTCCTTCTCGAACCCCTAGATTCTTTACTCCTCGAGTAGCTACAATTGAAAAAGACCTTAAAACCCGAAAACAATCTAAAACTTTCAAAACTTCACAAAACATATCTGTCTCCTTCTTGACTTCTGATTTAATTCTCCCACGAACTTATAAACTGAGAACAGTTTGTGCGTTAGTGAAACCCTTTTACATTTTTACTTCCGTAACCACTGTCACCTCTACATCTGGAGCCCACCGCGAGGGAGTTTCAGATCTCTAGAAAAGACAGCCTCATTTACAAAAACATTCTAAAGAGAAACCATTGTCGCACTTTATCAGTACGGCATCCTCGAGTAGAAGCAATCGTCGCGAAACTAGACTAGAAACAGTCGAATTTAGTGACCCAGAGAGAATCCTTCGAGAAGCACGAAAGAGCAGACGTTCGCTAAAGAAAGAACGCGACACACTCGACAGATTAGCTACTGAAGTAGGGCTTCCTCCGGAGCCAGACCTCACTACACTCTCACCTTTGACCACATCGCCTGTCGACCCAGAAAGTCCTCGCGAAGACCCCACACTTCTACCTGTACCCTCTACCGAATATATACCAGGTCAATTCGACCTTAGCGAACAAAGTCGCTACTTTTCCCCAAATCTTTCTATTCAAGTTCCACTTCCTGCTTCCTCTTCGTCTTCTTCTCACTCAGACTCTCAAACTTCAACCCCTGTATCTCCTTCAATTTTTATTCCTTCTCGTTCTAATTCACCTATACCAATGGCACATAACCAAAAAATGCCGGCACCTCTCACTAGCGGAGCACCGAAGTGGGATGGCACCGAAAATTTGAATGATTTTATTTACCGACTCGAGCACCATCTCGAGGAAAGTAATATAACCGATGAAGCTAGAAAAATGAAGTGGGCCCTGGCCTATGTAGACTACGAGACAAGGAAAGAGTGGATGGCCTTTCCAGAAGCTCAAGGAAAGTGGGAAGATTTCAAGAAGAAGCTTCGCACAGAATACCCGGAGCTTGACGCAGAAGAAGTAGGATCTGTAGCTCAAATGAGAAAGTTAGCTGCGACTCACCGTGGCATTTCTATGAGCGAGAAAGAGAAGCTACTATCTTATCGAAGGAAGTTCCTCACATTGGCGGAAAAATGTGCAAATCCGCCGGCCTTGATGTCCAATCGCGAGCTAGTTGAAGCTTTCGTGTCCGCGCTAGATGATAGCTTTAAGGAACAGCTTAACAACAGACTTAGCTTAACTGGGACTTTAAGGAATGCCAATAATATGGCTAGTGTTCTAAGGGAAGATGACCCCTACGAGTATAAAGAAGTAGTAGCTAAAGCAGTTGACTTGGTCAGTCGCCGAGCTATGATGGGATCGTCTACTCTGAATACACAAGGAACCCTAGCTAGCACGAACGCTAGAACAGTTACAATACTCAAACGAGAGAGCCCTACTCCAGCAGTAGTGCAGATGAGTACTGAGATAGAAACGGTTCACCAAGAGTTGAATCAATTAAAAGATACCCTTGTGATTAACCAAAAATCGGTACAAGGCTCTATCGACGCATTAAAAGCAGCAATAGCTACTCAGGTTACCTCTTCGCGAAATGACAATAACTATCGAAGCGGGGGAGGTTTCCAGAGTAACCCTAGACCAATGGAGCCTAGACAAGGATGTTTCTATTGCGGTGAAGATCATAGATGGATAAACTGTGCTTACAAGGCACAGGACGAGAAAGACGGTAAAATAAAGATAGACGGAAATAAAGTACGATTCGCGAATGGGACTGGAATCCCTCGAGAACCGGGAGCTACAATTCGAGATAGTGTGAAGAAGTATCTACCGGTTACAGTCGCCCTACAAATCTACGGAGGGATAGGAGAAGACTTAGAGATAGACACAGGGACTCCAGACATGGTAGATACCCCAGTAGCTCCGAAGGCATCGAGTTTCGCGATGCAACAAACTGTGAATGCACGAGAGCTCGAGCTGGAACGTTTGAGGGGACAGTTAGCTGGTATGCAAGCTGTGATGCAAGGCATGCAGATCCGGTCACCTAACCCACCTGCTGCAGTAGCTACTGAAGAAAGCGAAGAAGATGAAGAAGCCATGACAATGCAGGCTTTAGCGAAGTTACTGGTGCAAACCAGAAAAGATAATAAATCGCAGGGTTTTTAGGAGGCTCGAAGACGAAGCCAGCTCCGGAACCCAGGGTTAGGATCCATGAAGATAAGGCAACCGAGGGCCGACCTAATAATATAAACCCTGTAGATAAAGAAAAGAATAATAATGAATCGAGAGAAACTACGAAGTTCCCTTACATAGGGGTACCGAAAATGAAACCGGTAGTAGAATTGCCCCCTCTACCAGCTAAGTACTTCAAAGAAGAAAAGAAAGGACCTAGCTACAAGCAACAAGCAAAGATTGAGGAGGGTATCAGTATCGAAGAAATGTTAGAGAAATTTGGAGAGACTGAGATAAAGCTCTCGCAAAAAGAGCTTCTAGGAATGGCACCAAAGCTTCGCGAAGCGCTTAAAGATTTACTCAGTAAAAGAAGAGTACCCACTGGTAACAACAATATTGTTGTTGATAGGGACCAAGAAGAAGAAGAACAGCTTGATTGGACCTACGCTAGTCTTAACAAGCTAGGGACGGTACAAAAGATACAGACAGAAGCTAAGAATAAAGAAGGGAACCCAGTGAAAGTTTGGGAAGTTAAAGAACCTCTGACGCAGTACTTAACAGCGGTACCAGCCGAAAAGCGAGAGAGATTGGTGTTCACCATAGAAAAAGAGGAGTCTCAGAGCGCCGAGACAATGGGGGAGTTACGCGTAATACCAGCAACCATTAATGGAGTCCGTGAGGAAGAAGCGTTGTTGGATAGCGGATCTCAGATTGTCACGATGAGTAGAGAGGCTGCTAGTGAATGTAAGCTAGCATGGGACCCATCTATGGCGATTAATATGCAAAGCGCTAATGGAGGGATCACCCGAACATGTGGGCTAGCTAAGAATGTTCCCTTCCTCTTCGGAACAATCACGGCGTACCTACAGGTGCATGTTATCGAAGATGCACCTTATCGAGTACTACTAGGAAGACCGTTTGACGTTCTACTAGAAAGTAAGATAACGAACTCAGGAACAGGGCACCAGTTCATCACCATAACTGACCCGAATACAAAAGAATGGGCCTCGCTAGCTACTTATGCAAAAGGAGAGCTACCGAGGACATTGGAAACAAATTTTTAATGCACCTCGAGGATTTCGAGAAGTGTCTGGGAAACGGAGGAGAGGTAGCATGTATAATAGAAGAGAATGAAGGAAGCTTTGCCATTAGTGAAGTATTACCGGTAAACGTGGAAGCGTTTACAGAAGACGAAGTGAACATGCTCTATCTATATAAAAGTATTGGTGGAGCTACACAGGAAAAACAACTCCTACATTACTATCTGAGAGAAGTAGTAGCGAGTGCGAGTTCGAAAAAGTCTATTCAGGCAGTAGAAGAAATAACAGAGCAAAGCGAACCTTTGCTATCATTAGCTAAGAAATATAAACCTGTAGCTTTGAAGGTACGACCAGTATTGGGAGAGCTACCTGAAAAGTTTCGTATTATAAGGAATATAACAGGAGACCCATTAGCTGATTTACCCAAGTTACCATCAAATCCGCCGGAGTTCACACCGAAAGGAAGGTATACTCAGGAAAGAAAGGACAAAATGGATAAACAACATGAAGGGGACTTTCTATTACCTGAAGAAAGGAAGCTAATGCATTGGATTATAGCCGAACAAAACGAAGCGTTCGCGTGGGATGACACTGAGCGAGGAAATTTCAAAGCGAAATATTTCCCGCCGATAGATATACCAACGATAGCTCATACTCCGTGGGTGCTAAAACCTTTCAGAATACCACCCAGTATCTACGATGAAGTTTGTCGGATTATTAGACGAAAGATTGACGCAGGGGTTTATGAACCTTCTAACTCGTCGTATCGGTCTAAGTGGTTTTGTGTAATTAAGAAGGACGGAAAAAGCTTAAGGATCGTACACAGTCTGGAGCCATTAAATGAAGTTACAATAGCTCACTCAGGGCTACCACCCGCTACTGAAGAACTAGCTATGCATTTCGCAGGAAGAGCCTGTAGCGGAATCTTAGATCTATATGTAGGATACGATGAAAGATTGTTAGCGGAGTCTTCACGGGACTTAACTACGTTTCAAACGCCTTTTGGAGCCCTTAGGTTAGTTACGCTACCGATGGGATGGACCAATTCAGTACCAATCTTTCATGACGACGTTACGTATATCCTACGAGACGAGATACCGGAATATACAATGCCATATATTGATGACGTACCAATTCGAGGACCGAAGACTCGCTACGAAAGAACGGATGGTAGCTACGAGGTAATGTCTTTTAACAAAGGCATTAGAAGGTTCATCTTTGAGCATTTAGAATCCACGAATAGGATCTTACAAAGAATGAAGTATGCAGGAGGAACTTTCTCGGGACCCAAGACCACCATTTGTGCCGATAAAATAACAATCGTAGGATTCGATTGTTCGTATCTAGGCCGAAAACCGACCGTAGATACTATTGGGAAAATAATGAATTGGGGAGACTGTGAAAATACTACAGATGTAAGGGCATTTCTCGGCACAGCAGTAATGTGTAGAAATCACATTGAGAAATTCGTAGAAACAGCAGCACCGTTGTACGAGTTATGCAAAGCGAAAGTACCATTTGTATGGGAAGCTACGCAGAAAGCAGCACAAAGTGAGCTTAAGCGAAAAATAAAAGAATGCTTCCATACACGAAATCCTAAGTTTGGTAGCGAACAGCCGATCGTAATGGCAGTAGATTCGTCATGGAGGGCAGTAGGATATTATCTATATCAGCGAGATGATATTACGCCTACCAAGATTCACTACATAAAGTTTAACTCCATACTTATGGACGAAAGACAACAACGCTACTCCCAACCTAAGCGAGAGCTAGTAGGATTTAGAATGGCTTTAGAGCAAGAAGATTATCTACTAAGAGGATGTAGACATCTAGTAGTAGAAACCGACGTGAAGTATCTCCATGGGATGTTAAATAATCCTGGAAGGATGCCTAACGCAACGGTAAACAGATGGGTTGACTACATAAGGACGAATTTCTTCTTCACTTTGGTGCATAGAAAGGGAAAAGGGTTTGGGCCCGATGGACTATCGAGGCGCAAAGCTTACCCAGGTGACGACCTATCCCGAAAGTTTGACGACGGGTCGGACGACGAAGGAGAGGAACTTACACTAGTCAAAGAAACGGAGAAAGAGGAAGACCCTCTACCGCTAGAGGCGTTCCTAGAAGAAATAGATTCGCGGACCGGGTTTCTCCAGGAAGTTATAGACACTACACCTAGCTTCCAACTGGAACTGGAAGCTGGAGAAGCGAATACACGTCGCGAGATATATGAAAGACGAAAGTTGGCACTACAAGAGGGTTGTCCCACTGAAGTTAAGATTTTCTTAAATACTGTCGCCGATCAAGAAGAGTCTGCGCTAGATAACACAGTGGAAGAAGAGCAACCCTACGATGAGCAAAGAAGAACGGAAATGGCTCGCGAACAAGACACCAGGATTCCACTCATTAGGGACTGGTTAGCTTCGCATAAAAACAAGAAAGAGATGGAAAACCTCTCTACAAAAGACGCGAAGTTTCTAAGAGCTGTATCCCACTTCTGGCTAGATAAAGACGGAAGACTCTACAGGAGGACTGGGAACGGTGATTTCTTGCAGCTAATAGTAGAGAAAGATAATAGGATGAATATAATGAGAGAGCTACATGATAATACTGGACACCGAGGGGCATACGCAACTAATCGCTTGATAGCTCAGCGTTTCTGGTGGCCAGAGATGGAAGCTGACATTACCTGGTTTGTGAAGAGTTGTCACTTATGCCAGATACGACAGCGAGCGGCCATGGAGCTACCCCCCGTGGTAACCCATACACCGTCGATCTTCCAAGTCTTACATGCAGATACTGTTCATATGACACCTAGCTCAAATGGGTGTAAGTATATAGTGCATGGACGATGCGCCCTATCTTCATGGATGGAAGCTAAAGCGCTACGAAAAGAGGACGCGAGATCGATTGGTCAATGGCTGTTCGAGGATATTATGTGCCGTTGGGGTACAATAGTTAAGATAGTAACAGACAATGGATCGCCATTTAGGAAAGCTGTGAAATGGTTGGAGGAGAAGTATAACATTAAAGGAGTAGCTATCTCCCCATACAATTCACAAGCTAATGGAACGGTGGAGCGACCACACTGGGACCTAAGGCAGATGCTTTACAAAGCTACTGCAGGCGACATAAAGAAATGGTACTTTTACTTGCCGCACGTATCGTGGGCAGATAGAGTTACCATTCGGAAAGGTACAGGGTGTTCCCCTTATTTTATGATCACCGGTGCGCACCCTACGCTACCACTAGACCTTGTAGAAGCGACGTGGCTAGTCACATACCCAGACACAATAGCTACTCATTCAGAGCTAATCGGACTTCGAGCCCAAGCCCTAGCTAAGCATGTGCAGCATGTAGACGCTATGAGACACAAGCTAACAGACGAAAAGGTTCGACGGGTAATGAAGCTACAAGAAGATAATAAACACAAGATAAAGAATTATCACTTTAATTCAGGTGATCTAGTTCTAGTTAAGAATACTGCGATAGAAATGTCGGCAGACAGGAAAATGAAGCCCCGGTATCTAGGACCCATGATAGTAGTAAAAAGACTGGCCGGAGGAGCGTATATCTTAGCTGACTATAATGGAGCAGTATGGCAGAATAAGGTAGCTGCCTTTAGGGTAATACCGTATTTCGCGAGAGAAAAGATCAAATTTGGAAAAGAGGTACAGGAGCTACTCGACTCTACTGAAGAAGAGTTGAAGCTACTCGAAGAAGAAGTAAATACAGACGACCTAGTAGAAGGTTATCTAGAGGATGTAGATAGTGAAGGAGAAGAAGCTACATCTAGAAAAGAATAGTTAAGGAGCTAGATAGTGTTGAGGGACGATTTGGAAATCATCATCTCCAACCAAAGGAACTCGGTGATACTCTGGCGGTAGTGCTCAAAGATCTTACCGAAGGAATGAGTTTTAGACATCATATCGTCCACTACCGAACTCTGAAGTTCTTGGAAGAAAGCGCGTGGGTGAGAAGAATTGACCTCGCGTGCACCCATGTTGACCAAGCGAAACGTGTCGACGATGTCACTACACGCTTTCGCTACTTCGGAAATAGCGGCCACTAAGGGATAAGACGTGATGAGTCAAAACCTTGATACAAAGAAAGGATGAAAAGGCTTACAAGGGGGAGAATCATTCTCTGGTTCTAAGAGAGAGAACTGAGGAGTAGCTAAGAGCCTGCGAATCTCCTGGGTAAAAGCCTTCCAAGAAAGAGTTGAGAAATTATGAGGATAGCGAAAAAGAAAGAACGTTGTAGCTACCTGATGAGGGGTCATAATGTTCGACCGATGCTTATAGGTATCGACAGCTTGGATAAGTCGATCGACTATGTCGTCAATACGTTGGCGGTTGCGACTACTAGAAGCGGACATTGGGTTGCTGGTAGCTTAAGCACTGGAAGACTTGTAACCTTTTAAAAGAAACGCTACTTCAGGGGTCACTTCAGGGGTAGAGAAAAAACGAGCATATATAGTCACTACCTAGAGAATGGCTCGTGGAAACAATCAGACATAGTAGTGACCTAGTGAAATACAAATACAAGAGATAAGAGACATCAGCTGAGCTACTAGTCAGCTTGAGTACGCTTGGTAACCGAGCTACCAAGACTCTGGACCAAAACCTTCTGATTGGTCATGGCAGAATAGTAGCGCCGAGACAAAGCTTCCAACTCGTTTGCCATTTTCAAAAGGTGGTCGGAGTTAGACAACAATTGATATTGACGAGCCTCGAGAGGAGCGTTAGCCATAAAGACGCGATGGATCTCCTTTGTATTCAAAGTAAGGCCCTCGATTCCGCCGAGGCAGAGCTTCACTACAACGAAAGTCAATAATGTGTAGCTAAACATAGGAGGACTACATGGACTTACAATTCTCCTCAGAGACCAAGGGGAGGTCGATAGACTTGTCAGAGGCAATAGAAACCTGAACGGCACGTTTGTAAGCGGAGCTAAAAATGTCCATGCCCGGGACCGAAGCGAAAGGGATACGTACCACTGAGGCACGGGCAGGGCTAGCCTGAAAGAGAAATACATGAGCTTGTGACCTAGCTCAGGAGTGAAAGGAGTACCTCCAAAGTGGTAGACGTAGCTACAGAAACAGGAGAGCCACTAGTACCAGCAATGGCATTAGAGATAGCGCCAGTATCATCGACCTGCATAGCCTAGCGAAGTCACCGTGAATAATGATAGCGTAGCTACAAGAAAGAAATGGACGAACATTTTGATCTCCAGCTATAGTGAGAGGAGCGTTGCCAGGATTGAAGTCAGCAACGATAACCGAGGCATCTGAGTCAGAATCTTCAATAGTTTCAGGAGACGAAACCTTCTTGCCAATCTTACGCTGCCAGCAGGATAAGTACGGGAGGCAATAGAAACAATCTTGAATGGACCAGTTCACCTTCTTAGGAAGCGCGTTAGTTTCGCTAGCGTCGGTCGCTTTGGTAGTAGAAGCCTTCTTGGTACGACCATGGGCGCGATCGTGCTGAACTATGATGTTGCGAAGATCGTAATAAACGGATGGAAACTTGTATTTGGGATCGCGTTCATTCTGCCAAGTCTCGAACATGGTCCTAGTACGGATAAGAAGCTTCTTATTGTTGTCGCTCTTGGTATTGGCCTCAGGGTCGGCCGACATGGCGTTCAATAAGTTACGCTACAAAGAGAATATAAGATTTAACACTATCATGCAGCGTAGCGAAGAACTTACGGCCTTAGGAATAGCATTCTCGAGACAGCCGAACGCTGCGAGATAGAGCGCCGAATTCTCCTTTCCGCGAGCGTAGCGATGATAGAAAGTAGATACCTCTTCATCGAGTTGAGTATACGCGACTTGAGTGTTAGCAGACATATGCAACGAGCAAGAGGTTCGGGAAGGAACGAGTGAGGTGGAAGAGCAATGACTACTGGTGGAGGCAGCTTCGCTAGGTACCCAGTCAATGTGACTAAGATAGGAAGATCGATGAGAAAATCCTCGTCTTATAACGATGCGTCCGCGACACCCACCACGAGTTAAGAACACAGCTACTACAGCTATATGAGGTAGCTACGATGACACGGTCATAAATATCAAATATTGGCCCGAGTCATAAGCTGCGGATTAGTGAACTTAGTAAGAAATGAGAATCAGGAGTACGACTCGACGAGGACGTCTCTTCTTTTGGTGAAGGGGGGAAGTGAGATTAGGAGCAAAAGAATTTTGCCTATTTTCATAGCGAAGACTTTTTGTAGCGAAGAAATCTTATCGAAATCTTCACTCTTGAGAAGTAAGGAGTTACAAATATCTCAATTAGGGAACTGTCTTGCCTAAAACAGTCGAGAGCGAACGAATTGAACACAAGATATATTCATCAGTGGAACACGCGACGATTCAGGAGATACACGAAACACAGAAGAGCGTAGCGTCCGGTAGAAGTAAAATACAATGAAGTATCTACCCTACATGCGCGAAAACAGCTGAAGAGAACAAGAAAAAGAGCGAAACATACAGATATAGCGAACAAAAAAAACGAATACCGCAGCAAGAAAAGCGAGGAACCAGGAAGCGGAAACTAAACCTGTTTGTCCCCATCGCCCCCACCGGACTTAGCTTTAGTTTTGCTAGCCTTGAACCTAGCAATGGCAGCTTGATTCCTCTTGAGGAAGGAATTGTCCATAGGGAAGTGCAGGGAACCTTCTTCATCAGGCGTAGTATACCACCGCCAGTTCCCCTCCTCGCTAGAGCTACTAAGTTCCCCGAGCCATTCCAAAATAGTACAATGAGCAGCGAAAAGCTCCATGGTGTGGAGTTCGAACTCGGCCTGGATTTGATCGTCGTCTTGATCGACAGCTCGAGCGGCAGCATAGAAGGCGGCTTCATAGACGAGTTCGTATTGGGCCTCAGATCGGAAATAGCCCCCCTCAACCCAGAACGAGGGAGGTTTCGCGGCGAACTCGAAAGCGGACGAGAGGTCCATAGCTAACTCCATAATGGAAAGACGAGCGTTGATTTGACACATACGGTCGTTCATCTTAGCGAACTTAGCCTGGCTGATAGCGACTTGGGTATCGCGAATGCGACGCTTGAGATCTAGATATATGTATATTAAGAAATACCCTTTTAAGAAAAAGAAGCTACTTACTGGTGCCGGCCAGCATGGCAGTTGGTTGAACACTCTCCGCGATGAACTGAGTTAAGCAAGGAGGTTTAGCGTGGTCACAATGAGGGATGTGTTTCTTCAAACAAGTATCACAAGCGCCATCCTTGATAAAAGCCCCGTCTTTCTCTTCCTGAACCTGAGCTTCGCTCCAGGAGAGAGGACCTAAGGGAAAATGTTGGAACTGTTTGGTACCATGGGTACAAGTCGGAAGAAAGCGAGTAAGACAGTTGAGGCAGGGATTAGCTGGCCGATCCTGTAAAAAGAATGTTAGCTACATAAGAAAAGTGAAGCAATAAGGAGAAAATACCTCTACGCGAGGAAACGAGAAGACCTCGAGGATACTAGCGAGCGGGTCACCACCCAAAGATAGACCGGTAGCTTCCACCAGGTCAATTTCGCGACGAGCTAAAAAGAAACAGTAAAAATAGATAAAAGATAAAAGAAAGGAAGAGCTCACAACGAGCTTTCCCTTTTTTAGCGGCTCCATCGACATAGTCGCTGTCGTCTTCATCTGAGGATTCTTCAGTAAGTTCGATGGGGTCCTCAACAGTGACTTTGGGGAGCGATGGGGTAGTATTCTGACGAAGGGCTTCGCGTACGGGCGGTGGCTCTTGGGGTGGAGGGGAAGATCCCTCGCGACGACGTTTTGCAGAGTTTTGAGAGGATACACGAGACAAGGGAGGGATCTGGATTGTTAAGGCCTCCGGAGCGGGAGACGAACGACGTGCCGGTGAACCAAAAGACGAATATGAAGGGGGCGGCATGGTACCTAAAAAGAGAAAGAGATATAAAATCAAAAGAAAAAACAAATTGAGCTAAGAGACTTACCGGAGCGTTGCACTGCCGCAGCACCAACAGGTCGAGGACGGGGGCGCGATTGCGAACCAGGGTCCACCTCCATAGCTTGGGAGGAAGGTGGAAGATCAAGAGAGCGAAAGACCGGGGAGACTCGAGACGAAGGGGCAGTTAAATGTTCCGGGAGACGAGCAGAGATTGGAGCGGGAGTAGTAGGAACCGAACCTCGAGATAACGGGGCCAAGCGAGCCTGGATGAGAGCGGTATATTGTTCGAAGATTATAAGATCGGCGGGGGTTGGGTTCGGGGCGGAAAGCACGCTCGGCGGAAGATTCAACAAGTCGTCGATCGAGATAATCATACCAGCTAGCTGTTCACGCGAGAGAAAAGTAGCCATCTGGCGGAACTGAGCGAGGCTGACGAACATGACAAAAAAAAAAAAAAAATATGATAGAACGAGTCAAGAGCTTGGGGTCGTTCTTATATATCATGGACATGCGAACGTCATGAAGCCTTGAAACGAGAACTAGAAATCTAGAAGGGCCAGACCTTGAGGTTGAGCTAAAGAGACGACAGAATTTAGAAATTAAAGGTCTAGCTTTCAGACATGAGGACACGGCGATCTAAAGTTATGTAAAGAGATAAGCATCAGAGATCTCGGGATAAGAAAGGATCGGAAGCGAAACGGGAAAGAAGCGGAAATTAACTCATAAACTCGCTACCCCGGAAAGCTAATCGAACGGTGAAGAGTTGGCAAGGCTACCAGAAGGAAAAGAAGCGAAAGCCTATAGCGAATTAACTATAAAATGAGGATTCGATAAAAACAAAAAAGAAGTTCTTTTATGGAAATTAGGAAAACATGAGGCCACGGATCTTGAAACGTGCTAAGCCCGGAATGAAGAATACCTAGATCAGAGTCCAGCAGTGACCTAATAAGCTCTTATGAATAACTCGAGGAGTTACGAAGGCAGACTGAGGGCAGTCATTTCATAGTGGGGGGGAGATATCACGGCCTAAACACATTTAGCCTAGTAATCTCTCTAGCGAAGGTAGCTTTGACATAATATAAGCCTAGCTACAGCATAGAAAACCCTTCGCTACATAGAATGACTGAGAAGTGTAACCATAGGATATCTAAAGGAAGGACACTCGATTTACGCGAGCTCGCATGACAGCCATAGCTGGGGTCCCCGTAGGGAAAACTGTACCGATGGGAGAAATATGACCTTACCAATTGGAACATCAACCATTGGTCTATACGCGAAGCGAATACAACGTGTAGCTACGACGCATAAGTACTATTAATTATATTCGCGAACACGGCAAGGTGAAGGGACTTAGTCGCTACGACGGTCTGCTTACGTACCCTATGTCGCGAATAGGAAGTCCCATCATTTAACGAATTCGGACAAAGTACGCGAAGTGCCATAAAATACGAGTTCCCTTTTTGGTTATACCCGAAGTGTAGCTACGATCGTAACTAAAAATATGAAAGAGAGCTAGGAGCTACTAGGAGGAACAGAGATAGGTCAGCAGTTAGTGAAAGATTGCCCAGAAAGAGTAACCGTTAATCAGCGGATTACATGATCTCACGAAAGCTACTCCTAAAACGGGTGGTATGACTCGGAGGCTTAGTAGCTACAATAGAAAAGATGAGCAAGCTACGATATAAATACCAGAGTCTTAGTAAACGTAGCGTACCTGAACCAAAATAGCTTAGAGAACCATTAGTATAAAAAGCCTGTAGTTAGTGAGCGAGAGGCAAGGAAATTGACCTGCCGAAGCTCTGCAATTGTATTTCGCTACTCAGTGAATCCTATTTGTGGTGTTATCTGTGAACTTTTCCTTCGGACGCTACGTCCAAACTGAGAATCATACGAACTTGAGAGAATTGTAATCGAAAACCAGAGAGGATTATTATCGAGACCTTGAGCTACAACTCGTTGACAGTGTGTGATAGCTTCGTGTTAGCTACTTGGATATCGCAGCTTGCATCACTTCGGTAGTGGTGAAAGTCGGTGGCCTTGTAGTTTGTCGGTATAAGTCGGTAGCTTCTCGCTAAGTCGATATCGCAGCTTACATCCACCCACATTGTTTGGTACGCGTCGCCTGCCTTAGCACAGCAGCGTAGTTGAACTTCGTCGTGAACAGTCCTTCTCGAACCCCTAGATTCTTTACTCCTCGAGTAGCTACAATTGAAAAAGACCTTAAAACCCGAAAACAATCTAAAACTTTCAAAACTTCACAAAACATATCTGTCTCCTTCTTGACTTCTGATTTAATTCTCCCACGAACTTATAAACTGAGAACAGTTTGTGCGTTAGTGAAACCCTTTTACATTTTTACTTCCGTAACCACTGTCACCTCTACACCGGAATATCACCAAAAACCAAAAGAAGATAAGCATGGAGTAAAAAGAGTGATTTAGTGATTCCGTCAAAAGCCCTAACTCCAACTTCAAGTTGAATTAGCTCCTGCATAAGCGGCCAGAGAAACGAGTCCATGTCCCAGGGCTTCTTAGGGCCTGGGATTGTCCCCACATTGATACAATATTGCTTTTGAAAACGTATGTCGGGGGGAAGATTGTAGTTAAAGAGAATGACTGGCCAGCACGTCTTGTCACATCGCTTAAACGGACCAAAGCCATCGGTGGAGAGACCAAGAGCAATATCGCGTTCATCAGTGAAGTAGAAAAACGGTTGGTCACCACTCGCAGGTACGACTCTGGTCAGCAATGACTGATAGTGAAGCCCATCAAAAATATCTGACACGACTCCAGGCTGGTGTTCAAATCTGGCCCGGTAGCGCATTTTTTCGGCGTGTTGACGATTTGCAGCCATGGCTCGAAGGCGTGGAATTAGAGGGATGTAATCAAACACCTTGCGGGGTCTATTCCGATCATCCAGCCTGAGCTCCTGACAGTGAGGGCATTCAGTGAGATTGGCGTATGGACCAGTGTAGCAGACGCAGCTGTTGATACAACAGCTGTATGGTATAGGTTGAAAACCCGAGAGCAAGCGAACATGCTTCTTGGTTATCTTGAGTGAGCTGTGAGAAGCACCCGGAAAAGCAAAGGCAAGTCGTTCGAAGGTTCGCTCCGTCAGGTGGTCCTCAACTTTGAGGACATATTTGCGTAATAAAGAGAGGTCGGTATCACCCAGGGACTCGTCTACAATGAGATGAGTAACATAAACAACCAAAGAATCGAAAAAAAACTGCACCTGTTGTCATCATAAAACGAACATAATCTTTATCGATGTGATCCCAAAGTGAGATCACAGCAATATCCGCGTTACTTGGCCGACTTTCTTCGCCTTCATCAATCCCAGACCCTTCTTCCTCTTCCTCTTCATCTGCGTCTTCATCTTCATCGGCGTCTTCACCTTCATCGGCGTCTTCATCTTCATGGGCGTCTTCATCTTGACTCTCACCCTCACTTTGACCCTCCTCAACTTCACTTTCACCATCGCTAGTCCCATCTTCTTCACCCCCGGCCTCGCCTTCATCATTGATCTCATCTTCATCGGTATATTCCATGGGGTACGTCGCTGAAACATCACCGCCGTTCCTTCCCAGCTCATTATCTTCCAGGTTATTGGTGGCTTGCCCTAGCTGAGGGTAGCTGGCAGGGCGAGTAAGGTGGTCTCCCCATCGCAACAAAAGTGTACGGTTGTTGATTTCTGCGACGCGAACCGGTCGACTGGGAGATGTAGTGGGTGTGCTAGGAGTCTGATAGTCATGGTTGCCTGATGGATTGTCGATGTTGAAGATTTCATTGGATTCAGGCCCAACGGTGTGCCTCCTTTTATTCCCTGGTCCTGCGCTGTGGTCTCCAGGAAAATCTGAGTGGGGCCTCTTGTTTCCAACGGTACGGCTAGTTGATGACTCTTCTGTTCGGGTTTGTGCAACATGCGCTCGTCTTGTGGGATAAGAAACAAGTTTGTTACAGCCACATGTGCATATGACTGTACCAGTACTTTGGGACGCCATTAGTGACTGAAGAAAGGGTGTGAGAAACACAATGAAAACGTACGCCTTGACAGACCCGAAGCACTGGCAACGTGGTGCACACGTGTATAATTCTTGACAAAGCAATGTCTTCTGAATCCATTGAAAACATCTATAAGCTTGTGAAGCCCAGAGACACCACTGTGGCTGCGACCGCAGGGAGCAGTCGTATGTCGGTGCAGTGAATCTGAGAATTGATCTAGCTGGGAACTCGAAAATGCCAGCTAGTTGGCTATGCTTTGTCGTATCAATTTGATGGATAAGCTGGTCGAGTGAGCTTAGTACAATTCCTTCTTCATACATTTGTAAATAAACTTACGAGGCTGAATCAGATTTCAACGATGGCCAAAATAGTCATCCTTCCCCCAACGTCTAGATGAGAACCTTCCCTCGACGCAGGTAGCGAGATTTTAGAACCAGAACAAACTACGGCCAACAGGAATCCGGGTGGGGTAGGAGGGGATCTGGAGAACTGAGTAAAGGTTGAAGTCATATCGCTGGTTCAGATATGGGACAAGCCACGAGACTACGCAGTGAAGCAAAAGAGATGAGGTCGACCACTAGAAGTTCTACCTTGGTGATCCAATGCGGTTGAGACAAACAAGCCAAAATAGAGGACTTGTCACTCTGCGCACCAATCTATCGGCCCAGAATTCTCTCTCCCAGCTTGGCCATGCAAAGTCTTTACCGTTCCATGTCTTAACCGCATCCACGGTAAACTCTTACTTTTGACACCGATGACTCATGCTTCTTTGTGCCCTGATTGGTACCGGCAAGAGTGAGTTTATTCACGCCTATATATCGACCCATTCATTTGATTCCCATGTAGACCAAGGTCGCCACGTTGACCATCCTAAATGATTTGTGAAGTGGCATGATGAAGAGGCCGTACGCACATCGCTTCCATTGAAGCTCTCGTTTCTGAGCGTTGACAGGAAACTGTCGAATGGCAAGGCATCAAATCGCCGAGACTCAAGCCATCGTTACCGCTCCCGAGCAGTTGGACATCATCACGCGCCAGAGTACGGACATCAGGTATGCCACCCTAGTTCAGCTCATCACCATCAACGAAATCCATCCCTTTCACAGTGCTCATGGCCTGGTCCTAGGCTATCGTTTCCTGGATCATCCGGCCCATGGAAACACAAACGAATTTCGTCATCTTGTCGGCCTTTAGGCCACTTTGCCCAACTATCAGAATGTCGTGGCCTTCCTCAATTCAGAGTAAACAGGATGGGAAACAGTAAAGGTAGCGAGTCAAACGTCTGTCCACGATGAAGATGGGTAAGCGACTCGATGCGACCTCCTCTGGAAGCTGTATATGAACGCCCAGAACACTACATGCAGCCATGATCTGGATAGGCCTATGTCCGAGTGGAATGTCCCTGACATCTACAAAACCTGTCGCACCACCACAGGCGTTCCTAGCGGTTACGATGAGGGACATTAAAAATAGAAGACGAAGGTGTGGGGGAAAATCAATTCGATACGTGGCAGGGGTCTAAGCGGAGAACTGATAGGGCATCGAAGGCTCATCCGACATTTTCTATCTCAATTTTAAAAAGAGAAGCACGAAGTTCTGCAGGGCGGAAGATTAAAGGAGTTGTAACGCACCAAGCAAGGTTCAATAGTATCTTCATTTCCCGGTAGAGAAGTATCTCATGTAATGGAGAAACAAGTAAGTGATATTCTTTACCCGGTCCAGTACAATTCTAATCTGCTGTGCCCAAAGCCACCTTTCAATGGGTTCGTGATGACCTTCTGGGTAAAGGAACATTGCAGAATGAACTCTCGTATTCGTGCATTTGGGTAAAGAGATGGTCATGGTCTATGGAGAAGGCAACAATCACAGAATTCGTCAAAGCCGAGGGAGCTACTCGCGAACTCCATCCTCGAACGCCAAGGATCAGGATATAGTTTCCTTATTCCTGCCTGGATTCGTAATTCATTGATTCGTGCCGAGACGTCATGCGAAGATCGCACGCTCATGGAGGGTTTGCTTTCTGAAGATCATGTTCAAGTTCTCTTTTGTACTGCTACCCTCGCCTAGGGGTTCAGTCTTCCCGCCCACGCGATCATCATCAAAGACACCCAGATCTACAACCCCGAAAAAGGACACTGGGTAGAGCTATCGTGTCAGGACGTCCTCCAAACGTTCGAGCCGGGAAAAGGCGTCACCATCACGAAACACCAGGAGTTGCAGTATTATCTTAGTCTGCGGAATCAGCGGTTGCCGATCGAGGTCATTTTGTCGCGAATTTGGCGGATAATTTGAATGCGGAAGTCGTGCTTGGGACAGCTAGTAGGAAAAGAGACGACGTGGTTTAATCGTTAGGCTATACGAATCTGTGAGTACCGTCTTCTCTTGCACAGTTTTCGACGTGCCATTGACACTTGATACGTCCGTATGCTCAAAGATCTGGGACTATAACATGGGGGTGGACTACCAGGCGTTGTACAAAAGCGCGCCGATCTTATCCATTCAGCAGCTATCATGTTGGAGAAATGCCAACTTCTTATGAACGTTCGTCTGGCAGATTCCAGTGTGCGGAGCTGGGCAAGGTCGTGTTGAATGATTACGTGACATACAACTCGATGCTGCCATACAACATACACCTCAACCAACAAAATCAACGTTAGAGTCATTCGGAGTGTTTGCACATCTCCAAACGAGTTCAAACTGAATCTTGTTCGCCAAGAGGTATGTATTTCATACGAGCATCTTCAAAGAGGTTTTGTATTGAAGTGTCATGTGTAGGAGGCATTTGAATTATCCAATATGCAACGCCGCGTAAAACACATGGGCCTGACAGATAACTTCTGTACACTAGGACCGTTACATGTTACATTTGACTTAGACTGTTTTCGACCATAGCCAATAGATTTTCCCGTAAAAAAAAGTCAACGGTGAACGTGGTGCAAAACACCTTGAAACACTCACAGGAACTTCACTAGCATCCGAAGAAATTTTCTGTATTTGCGTAGTAAATATTTAAGGCCAAGAATAAACTATTTTCGATGCCAAAAACCGTTGCAATTGAAAACCACCTGAAGCGAGTAAAATATCTCATCCCGCAGCTTGCCGGTGTTTAAAACACCGGCCCGGGTCTCACAGTGCTCGTCTATGTGTATTTCAAGCATTTTTGCATATACTCCGCCATGCCTCGAATCTCGCCGCAATAGTGAAGGTAGTGGTGCAGGGGATTCAAAGCAGTGCAGGGACATACATGTCTACGATTGATGAACTCCGACGATCAGCTAGTAATCAGTTCGGTCGCATGGAAAATATTGTGGCACCTGATCAACCGTCTCCGGTATCCACATTATTTCGTGACTTTGATTTTCGTTGCCTGGCCCATAGTTGCGATAGAATCATTTTGAGCGACTTCGTGAAGTTTCTCAGCATACTATATGTGAGTGTCGTCTTCAATCAAATATTCTTGGCTGACAGGCACGTTCTAGTTGCAGAGAGGTGACTCACCAGATATTATTCGCATCGAGCCTATAAATCTTTTAGACAAGCAATTTATCGATAAATGTGAAGGGCTTGCCGAACCACTGGTATGAAGGTCTGTATATATACTTCCGATCTTCGACTCATTATGTGGTAGGAACTGCAAACAATGCGACTGCCTCGGGGCCGAAAAGAATATAAAGAATGGGTTCTTTTTCATGTCAAAAACCCCAAGTATGTATTAATTGGTTTTGGAGATCAGACTGTCCTCGTTTTGCTAGCCGCTCTTGAAGACTATAATGAATGGAGCAAAGGTGTCCACATTTACACGTTCGCTATGCTTCATTATATGTAACCAAATTGATTCACTCATATCTGTGCAACTTGTACGCGCTTTCAACGTCGTGGAGGAACAGTGAGAACAAGAGGAGATGATTCAAGGCGGACATGTATGCTCGTACGGTGACGAAGAACCGCATGTGCCCCCCGTCGTGGCACAACCACCGTAACCGAACGCCGGATCACTAGAAGGACCAAATGCTTCCATTTCACTTTCTGTTTCGCGGATTGGCCGGTGAGTTTGCTGAGGTACGTCACAAATGCGACGCTACAGTAAGCCGGCACGCGAACTAAGCGGGTGAGAGGGATATTATGTTGAAGTGAGAGGTAGGGCTTACTCGCCTCGAAGTTGCCCATTCTCTGAAGTGTCGAGGCACTACTTGTTTTGTCTCTGGCCCAACCCCAACTCCTGTCTCCTCGATTCTACCAACATATATGGTTTCTTCCGCCGGTTGGAGGTATCAAATATCACCACGGTAGTCTGAATATTCAGAGGTGTCCAACAGGATTTCAGTGCAGGGTAGATCATGTACCAGACATTCGCATTCCCGACTGTCAGGGTAGCACCCTCACGCAAAGAAGAGGCATGGATACGTGTTCACTGTCGTGGTGGTACGGGTAAGTTGAATGAGCCAGGTATGAATATATGACTTGACACTGGGACTGGATTTGTTTTACGAGAAGACAATTTCGTCAGAACAGCAAAGGCATAAAGGGTATAGATAATGCGTAGCTTGGATAAGTTTACCTTGTGGCCTTGACTATGTCGCCTGAATTAAATTTTGCGTGGATTTTCCGGTGGCTGGTACTGGGCGGGGATGAATTCGGTGGAGGTCCAGATGAGCGAAAGGCACGCGCCGTGACTTGTCACCCCTTCCCAAGATATTTTCTGTCCTATGTTCCTTACGCGTTAATTTTGTGCAAGCTTGAAGATGTGTAGCGTCAGCTCTTGATTCCAGGTACCCTCCGGGATCTGTCGTCAGCAACTCTAGTTTCAAGTTGCCAGCCCTTCCTAGCCATATGCCACACTCACCCGCTAGAGAGTCACGCCCTCGCCGCTCCTCTCATCGCCCCGATCATCTAGGGGCACTCATCTTCGTACATGTGCTCCTGCGACTCGCTATTCTGCACTCTCGTATTCATGAACCATAAGTTTCCAATACAGTCGACTAGTCGCCCCATATCCCGATTTCATCAACACCCCCAAATGTTTGAAAATCTGCATCAAAGCAGGTAGGACTCTGTTTAAAATGTTCGGAGATAAAGTTCAGTGAGTGGATCGACAGCCTTTAATTCATCAGCCATGCTCTTTCGTTCCCTATCTCGTTCGCTGACAACACAACGCCTCGGAGTCTGAGGTGATACTCATAAACAGGTAACGACAATTCTGAACCATCATCTTCTTTGCCTAACAGGTCTGTGCACGGGTCACATGACATGCACATTCTTCCCGAACATCGGCTCCGAAAACGAGCACCATTTGAGATTTCGACAAAAATCGTCTCCTCTCCGAGGCGGTATTGAGGCCATCAACCAACAGATGACTCTATCGAAGGTAGTTGCCAGAGATCGTTCAAACTGGCAGAGGGTGCAGTAAATGTCGCGTTTACAAAAAGAATTGGGACAAGCTCATGCATTCACAGAACAGACTTTTGGTACTATAAGCATACAAGCGATGACCAGGAGATAACTATTCAAAGTAATGCATCATCCTCTTTAGGTCTTTGCCGGTCTCATGAACTCGAATATGTTACCAGTAAAACAAAATCACAACACCAAATGAACCTTGGCTCAGACCTCACCCACGCGAACACGACAAGGGATAACTATACATCCCTCTACTTTGCTCAGGGGTACTGCAGTTGGGAACGCGAATAACTACGTCACCTACCAAACGCCGTGAGTGCCGCTATTGTATTGCGTAACTCAATATATTCGCTGACTATTGTGAGGACGACATGGGCGGTGCAGAACATGATATCTCGGTCAAACTAAAGAGACAGGTGAGGGGTTGGAGACGGAAGGAGTGATACTCGATATTTCCCGGATTGGGTGACATCGAGAGGAGTGGGTCTTTCTCTGTACATAACCATGTCTGAAGTCATAGTGTCAATTGTACACTACCGCTATCTACGAGCTAGGACTCCATTGGTACTGAGAGAAAATAGATCTTTTGCCTAGCACAAACTCTGCTTGTTAAGGCTTCATCTTAATTTCTACGGAGCTAATGCAATGCGTCGAGCGAACCTATATCAAGTAATTCGGTCCTCTTAATGACACGGCGCTCGGTTACGCTTGTCATAGCACGACAGGAGGCACATGCGTTTCTTCGTCACCGTTTGAGCATACGTCTCCATCGTAATTCATCTGCTCTTGTTCTCACTCTACTCCTCCACATGAAACTCCATCACTGCTGGAAAAAAATCACTGGCTTCCAATGCTCGTATAGCTTCCCCAGATACGATTGAGCTGCTTCGGTTACATATAATCAAGCATAGCAGATGTGTAGATATTTACGCCAGAAAACCATTCCTCATAGCTTTCACGAACGGCCAGCACGGCGAGGACAGTCTCATTTCCAAAACCAAGTAATACATACTTGGGACTTGTAGTGTGAAGAAGAATCCATTCTTTATCTTCGGAATTTTTCGGAGGCAATCCCATCCTTTCAAAATCCTGCAAAATAGTGAGTCGAACGCTGGAACTATATATATAAAACGCCCATACCAGTGGTTCGGCAAGCCCATCGCATTTATCAATAAACTGCCTGTCTAGAAGATTTACAGGCCGGACGCGAACAATATTTGGCTCATTAACCTTCTCTAACTAGAACATGTCCATTAGTCAAGGAAACTTGGATTCGATCCATGAGTGCACTCACGTATAACATGCGGAGAATTTTCATGAAGTCATTCAACATAATTTTATCGCAAACATGCGCCAGGCAACGAAAATCAAAGTGACGCAGTGGGGTAGACACCAAGAGTGGTTGATCAGATAACAAAGCAACTCTGATAGCACAGAAACTGTGGCCGGCTATGTGGCGGAGTCTATCAATTGTAAGCCAGTATGTCTTTGCGCTGGCCTGGGTCCCTTGTACCATCAGTCTCAGCATTGCTGTGGGGTTTGAGACGTGGCGGAGTATATGTAGAAGTGCTTGAAAGGTACATAGATAAGATTCTGATTCCGGGATATAGAACTGCCCCGACCGCATAGAATCTTCTAGGAAGCTTCTGATCCATAAGTTACGATACCTGCTGGTCCTAGCCACAAGTAAGCGGTAAGCATGGGGAAGTACGTTGAGCAATTCATCCTTCCCGAGGGAAAGTAGGCAGGCCAGTGAAAGTTCGAAGAGTTCCATAGGACAACTCTCAGATTCAACAATGTTGGAAAGCTGTTTGAAGAGCGAAAGCAGATCGGGAGGAAACTCGGAAAGAGTACGCATATAGAAGTGATCAATAGCGCAGTATGGATGCTCGTCGGAAGGTGAGGGAGAATGAATCATGTGAGTCAAAAATTTCTCCAAGTGTGATTTTGGTCCGCCACCATCCTCCCAATCAATGAACTGAATAATGACCTCGACGAACCCGACAACGCCAGAAACAACCCTGATCAACTGAGTCATCTGCTCCTCTGAAGGCCACACCTCATCTTCACAAAACATCTCCTCGTGCTCAAACCGAAGGGCACTAAACCGGTGATGAAGAATTAATGCTGCGTCTGCTGGACCCTCATCATAACAAACGGGTAGTCGGAAGTATTAAAATAGCGGAAACGGGTGAAGAAAGTCCTGGTTTGCAAATTCAAGATTGGGGTCTATTGAAATAATCCATAGCAACGATGAAGAATGCTGCGACGAGCCGGACTCGTAGATTGAGTTCAAAAGCTCTTCGTCCAGCATAGATTCGAATTCAGAACCACAAAGAACAACGACAGGTGGTGTGGTGATATACTGAGGTTGTGATTCTTGGAGTGCTTTCCATGGTTCGTGGATGAGCTTTCTGAAACGAGTACGTTTTGATAGTTCAAAAATTCGCGGATTATCAATCAATTTCCTGGCGAGAATGCGGCGGTATGGAGGGTAACATGCTGCCAATTCAGCAATAATTGAGTCGATTCCATCCCAAAAAGTGTAGGGAATATTTCGCATTGGTAGTCCAAATCGTTGAGCATCGTAACAAACATTGGCAAAGACATAAGCCCTTGTGTTTTCATAGGAGTACCTCGCCGGCATCCGTGGTTCAGCGATGAGATAGACGTTGCTCCTCCTTTTAGCATCAGAAAGCCAGGAGATGATCTCCCTCGTGAGGGCTTTGTGAATGTTCATGGAAGGCTCGCTGGGTAAGGTATGGAGTGTTACGGGCCTGGACAGACGGCGAAACACTTATTTTCATCAGCATGCAATCTCAGATTCATAAATCGGCCCTGGAACTTACAAGGCCTCCAATCATCCCAGAAGGCACAATCTGTGTGGATTGACTCATCAGGTCCCACTTCGTAGGAACTTGTATTGAGGCGCTCCTCTTTTGAGCCAGAATGGTGCTTCGTAAAGATCTCGAATACTATCCAACGAGGTAATAAGTTAGCAATCGAAATAAACCATTCTAGACCAGTATACCTTCCGGCATCGACAATCCCGTATTGAATGCCTCTTCTAGCTCTGGGTGGATCGTCATGATTTAGAATGATATTGATATTGTTCTCAAAGACGTGGTATTGTGGGTGAAGAAGAGGGTGGGAACGCACCAGATTCTGCGAGCCTGTGATCTCACGTGACGGCGTCACTCTTTCCCTTAGACGTTGCGTTTTCTCAGTTCTGTTGTTTTACTTCTATACTGTGTCAGGCGCAGACTGTGCCATCATTGTACAGAGTTTCCGTGTCTCCTTCTGGGTGCAAAAGGTAAGGATCTCTTTCAGTTCAAATCCTAGAGGCGTTGGGATTATAGACGACAACCACTACCAAGTTAGTAGGACAAGATTTTGCCCCCGCACAGAGTCTCCATTTCAGAACAAAGGGTCTCGCGCGCATCGTCAATTCTATGCTGGACCAGCCTTCCCCGTCTCATTCTGCATGCTGGCCCCAATTTTCCCGTTCGCCCAAAATCGTTCCTAGGCCCGTCCTCATTCTCTTCCTAATGGTGTTTGCCTACGACTGGCACTAGGTCAATCATTCCTTTTGCTGCCAGACCTCTCGCCAGCTCTACTTATTGCTACGCTGACCCACCCAAGGAACCATTCCATACACCACCCCGATCTCCAGAGGCACTCATCCCCCTCGTCCCACTATTCGGTACTTTTTCTCCATCGACTTTGCCCGCATCTTTACAGTGCGTAAGTTTCCGACACCGTCTATTAATCAATCTACATTCTGATCTCCTCTGTTAGCGTCCCACACCATTGCCATCCACTGCATCACATTATACTTCCAGCTTATCAAACAGGCTCTTCATCGCACCCTCTGAATCTTTTGCATCATTTATTTTCTTTATCATATTGGCACCGGGAACAACAACTGTTTAGAGAAGAGGCGGCGAGCGCAAAAACTACTACCTACTACTATGAAGACGACGACGACTCATAGTAGTCCGAATTTGATTATGGGTACGAATGGTGTGATGGGGGTGAATGCGGCCGCGGGTGGTGGTATAGGTACAGGTGCGAGGATGGGGAGTTGGCGTTGCTAAGAGATTGAGAGGCGACCATAGTGGTTAGGGGTTGGTTGAACGGTTTCATCAGACGTGAAAGAAACCTCGCTGTTCATACGGTAGGGACAGACTTTTATCTGTTGGTTTTTGAAGTGACCTGGAGGCAGACGAGTGAATTGGCTTCGATATGACCTTAGTGGCAATTGTGTCATGATTGGTTTGCTTTCCTTTTCTTTTTCTTTTTGAGGTCTGGGTTTAGAATATAGGTCGAATCCCGTTGAGGGTTCCCTTTTCATTGGGTTCCGAATACCGTACGCGTATTACGCACATAGGCATTGACTATTGATCCGGAAGTCAGTGCAATGCCCATAAAAGCTTTTCATGATCATTGATCATCTTCTTTGCATAAGAGGACACATGACGCATGGATTCGTTCCAAACACATCGCCTTAGCTTGTTCCCACCCTCTCCTTTGTCCTCGACATCAACATCTTTGACAGTGTTATCATTCGGGATCATGGCGATGCACCTGGAGTTGGAAGAGGCGTTCAACACGGGACTACCAATACCAGAAGGTAAGACTTTCTCCGAGAGGTTTATTGTGGAGATGGAGGCTTGGCTTACACCACGATAGTAGTCGAGATATTTACGAAGCACCACTCCGGCCCAAGAGAGGAACACATCAAGACATATTCCTCTGGCTTTCTTGAGTCAGTCCACAGGGATTGCGCATTCTGGGACAATTGGAAACCTTGTAAGCGTCATGCTCGATTGACTAGTCTGAGATTGAATACTGACAGACCGTAGTATTTCGCCGTCTGCCTTTAATTCCACTACCAGATCTTGGGTCAGTCGATGAGCCATTCATGAGCACTCATAAAGCTCTCACGAGGGAGATCATCTCATGGCTCTGTGACTCCAAGCGGAGGAGTAACGTCTATCTCATCTCAGAACCACAAGCACCAACGCTGTATATGAATAGAAACACAAGGGCTCATCTCTTTGCAGATATTTGTCACGATGCTGAACGATTCGGGCTACCAACGCGAAATAATACCGACAGCTGTTGGGGTGATATTGACTCTCTTATCTATGACCTTGCGGCACATTACCCCCCATACCGCCGCATTCTCGCAAAGGAATTGATTGACAACCCCGGAATTCTTGAACTATCACCACGTACACGGTTCAGAAAGCTCATTCATGAACCATGGCAAGCACTCCGAGAATCTCACCCTCAATACATCATTTCGCCACCTGTGGTTGTTCTCCGCTGGGATTCTGAATCCCTGGATGGAGAGCTTTTGCGCTCAATATACGAGTTCACCTCATCACCTCATTTGTCGTCCTTACTATGGATTATTTCAATCGACACCGATGTCAAGCTTCCTATCCAGGACCTTCTTCATCCGTTTGTGCCATTTCAATGCTTCCGACTACCCATTTGTTATAACGAGGGTCCAGCGGACGCGGCATTAATTATTCATCACCGGTTTAGTGCCCTTCGCCACAAGCACAAGGAAATGTTTGACGAACACGAGGTGTGGCCTCCAGAGGGGCAGCTGTCTCAGTTGATCAGGGTTGTTGCGGGCGTCTTCGAGACCGTTGAAGTCATTATCCAGTTCATCGATTGGGAGGATGATGGTGGACCAAAGGCACACTTGGAGACAGTTTTAGCATATATGGTTGATTCTCCCTCTCCTTCGGATGAGCGTCCACTTTGCGCTCTCGATCACTTCTACACTCGTGCACTTTCTAACATTCCTCCCCACCTTCTTTCGGTCTTCAAACAGGTCTTCAGAATCGTCTGTTATGGCAACTATTTACCGAATCACCGTGAACTGGAACTGGTCTGCCTGTTCTCGTTCGGGCAAGATACATTGCTTGGCGTGCTTCCACATGCTTACCGCTTGGCGGTGGTTTGGACCAACACGTATGGTAATCCATGGTTCAGACGCTTCCTAGAAGATCCTGCGCGGTCAGGGCAATTCTACACTCCGCCATCTGAATCTCGTCTGTGTGCATTTCAAGCATTTCTGTACATACTTCGTCATACCTCAAACCCCATTGGAATGCTGAAATTAGTCGTGCAAGCGACTCAAGCCAGAGCGAGTACACACTGCTTCGTGGTTGATAACCTTCGAGAATTAGCTTGCGACAAGTTTGGTGGTATTGGAGCTGCTTCGGCATTTGATCATCGAATTTTGGTGCCCATATCACTGTCATTGCGCTACTTCGATTTTCGTTGCCTGGCAGATACCTGCGATAAACTAAATCTGGGTCGCTTTGTGTATTTCCTCGGGTGGCTATATGCAAGTGTGCTCATTGATTGAACGATACTTGACTGATGGCCATGTTCTAGTCGGAGAGAGTTAATTTACCAAACATTGTCCGCACCGAGCCCGTAGGTATTTTAGACAGGCAATTTATGGATGAATGTGAAGGGCTTGCCGAACCACTGGTATGAGGCTTTTATATAAATACTTCCAGCCTTCGACTCATCATGTTGTAGGACCTGGAAAAAGTGCAACTGCTTCCGGACTCTGAAAAATTTAATGAATGGGTTCTTTTTGACGTCGAAAATCCCAAGTATGTATTACTTGGTTTTGGAGATGAGGCTGTCCTCGTTTTGCTGGCTAATCGTGTAAGCTATCCATGGGACAAGGGTGTCAGTATCTACACGTCTGCTATGCTTCATTTTATGTAACCAAACCGACTCATCCATATCTGTGCAACTTGTACGAGCTTTCAACGTTGTTAAGGAGCGAAGTGATGACAAGTGGAGATAATGTAAGATGGAGATGCCAGTTTTGATGGTGACGAAGAAGTGTATGTGCCTCCGGTCGTGCCACAACCTCCGTAACCGAGCGCCAGATCGCTAGGAGGACCATAGAGTTGGATGGATGCAACCCATTAGTTCCGTTTTACTGGGCGACAATATCGTCAAATTGACAAAAACAATAAGGAGAACATACATACTCTGAATAGATATCCCCGGATCCCCGTATGCAGGGAAAAGAAATCAAGGTTCTCATCAATAGTAATAACAATAGCTCGTCTTCATAGGACCCTCTCCAACTAATTTTTATTATTGACGTATAGAGTATTTGAGGTTTGCCACTTGAGGTTCAAAGACGAAGCCAAAAGGTGACGTTCGGAGACGCCGAGGGAACTGGAGTCGCTGAGGGGAGAGAAGGAGGTGAGGAAGGGTAAACGTGTAGTGTCAGTGATCGAATGACAAGAAAAAGGCTTTTTCAAGTATTTCAAGGATCTCGCCAATGCTTATGATAATGACGCTCGGACAAACTTCAAAAAAGCTACTACCATACTCATTTTGGAACTTAGAACAAATGTGCCACTCGCATCAACTAAGTTATGATTGCGGTCTTGTTCATCAGCTTCGGTATTATGGGTTGCCAAGGAGCCTGTAGAAAACAAACGGACAACAACAAAAGCTTGTTGAACCCTATTGTTCCTTTAACGTAGTAGATGGATTAGTACGGTATTTTGGAGTCCTTAAAAGCAGATGCTTCGATTCGATTTTGAGCAATATCAGCGCCCGCTCCTTTACTCTCATAATGTCGACTCTGGAATACCCTTCTCATCACAATTCCGCTACGAAAACTGAGGTAGATCCTCAGGTTCGTGCCCCAAATGAAGAACCTCTTGCCCTTCAGCATGACGTCTGCCATGAGGGCGATCCTACTATCCTCGCTGAAGACAGTGTTGTCGCTTTACGCCAAATTAACGACGCGCAAGCGAAGACGAGGAACTTGCCCATAGAGATCTTATCTATGATCTTTGAACTTGCCTGTCCTCCTAACGACATTAACGACCGCTATGGTGTCTGGCACCCAGGATTTGACACCTTCCGTGCCGAAGATACTTTCCATTTCATTCTCGCGAGTGTATGCTATTACTGGCGTGTAGTCGCTTTGTCAACACCCCAACTTTGGACCGCGATCACGCTTAGACCTAACAGGCCCGGTCTCTCAATCCAAAACACCATCTCACTGCTTAACCTATACTTTGAACGCGCACAACCTTTGCCTATTTCAATTGAATTGGACTTCCAAGGAGGGGGGATAGCGGAATTGCTTGCCGATCGCGACGAACCTATCGAGGTTAGCAAGGGATACCTTGCTCGTCTAGAGCCCCTCAAGGCGGCTGTGCTTGTCAAAGGAGCATCTATGATACAACACCTCACCCTCATTCAAGCTCCTACCCAATGGTTCCGATATATTAATGGAAACCTTTCACGATGCACCTCTGTGGGGGTGTTTGATCTGATGCGTCTTATAGAAATTAGCGATGGTGGAGATAACGAAGAGAAGAAAGAGGACGGAGAAAGTGATAAAGAAACCAACGGAGAGAATGGCGAAGACGCGGTTAGCAATGAAGTCATTGTCAAGGGTGATAAAGACGATTTTCCCGGGCTCGATTTTTCAAAGCTCCCACGCTTGGAGCGCCTTGACGTGGCGGCCGCCGCTATCGCCCTGCACGATTTTCCATTCAAACTCCCTAATAAAGGAACAATCACTCTTCGCGTTAAATATAAATCGCGCATAATCGACGAGTTGCTTAGACGCTATGAAATAGTTTTAGATACCCTCATTGATTCCCTCAAAGAATTGATGGAAAGGATAGCCCTGGACCGTCTGAATCATAGCTAGCTCAGTATACTTTGTAAATATCGATTTTCATTACCGAAAGTCGTAATAATCTCCTAGTCACCCAAGTTCGTCGTACACTTATGGAGTCGTAGCGGTAATGCATCAAAAAATAATTACATCGTAACAGCCTTTCAGGTCCAAAGTCGACCATCATAGGCACACATCAATGATCAGACAAGCCAGGACCCATACACTTGGGAGTAGCCACAGCATTCCTCATCTTGATTCAGCGAGAATACGTGCGAGTATTCTTGCTCCCTCGAGGTACCATCTGAAACGTAGCCAATACAAATCATAAGAATGGCGCTTTCGACTTATTTCTCTCAGGAGACTATATCATTAGGGTCATAGATTCATATCGTTGCAAGTTCTATACTCTAGATCTTCCTGATCATGAGCATAAGTGTGATTGAAACGTATTTGTGGCTTTCGTGGTCATTTCTTTGATAGCGCGACACGTGTTAGCGACTTGAACCATGTACCGTCATATAGACGATTTGAAATTAACACAATCATTTGTAGCGATTAATTCCTCTAATTAGCCCAAAAAAAAATAGATTCACCCAAGAAGCGGTCTCCTTTCACTCTGCTTCGTGAAGCCAGCACCATCCTCCTTCATAATTTGCTTCCCTACCCCCCCTCGTCCAACTCGCTCTACCATTCTTCCGAAGAATCCCCTTTCCCTTTTCAAACTCTTTCCTCTTCTTCCTTCTTTTCCCGACCCAAAACTACTCGAACTTCTTTTCTTCGACAAATGAGCCGACGAAGAATTATCGATAATTCTATCACACCTAATCCGATGTTTCGCATCGACAATAACCGCTATACACGAAAATGTCGTGAATACCGTAGCGAGGGTGGTCGATGATGAAATCATAAAGATTATTATCATTTGAAGACGTGCTGCTTGTTGAACTGATGATCCTCCGAGAATAGCCCCTGTCATCATTCCAGGAATCGCTATTATCCCCAAAACGCTAGACAATCAAATCATTGTTAGCGTGATCTGAAACATTAAAAATTTAAACCAGTCTTTTACCTCATACTATTAATTGTGGGCGTTAAAGCTAATCGTAACGCAGCAATGGCTATTGGTCTGCAAGCTTCAATACGGGAAGCGCCGAATGCGAGATAAATTTCAACTTTATCTCTATTTTCTCTAATAGAAGGGGGAAAAAGCTGTCAATCAGTATAGGATGATAAGGCGGCGTGCCTGCTCAACTGACTGGAATTCTTTTAGGATATAATTAGTGGAGACTGTTATGCCAGAAATCGTGGCACCGCAAAGCATGCCGACTATTGGAACTTTGAAACCAGTGAATAACGAGATATGTGGGATAGAGGAATGGGAAACTTACTATATTGCATAGGTTCCCAGAAAGGATCTACGGCCATGGCGTAACGTGTGCCGATGATTGAGATGGGTATTGTAGAACCAAGCATTGCGATAAGTACGGATGGAAGCTACTCCATCTGTCAGTCCTGTTTGTGGAATTAAGAAGGGAGAAAATTTACCATGTATTCATAGCGACATTTCACTTTGTTGACCACTTTTGTTTCGAGAGGAGAAAATACGTCAGAGTTCACAATCATAAATGAGGGCACACGCTCACATACCAACTTCCATGGTCCCCAAAACATTCAGTAGAACTGAAGTTTTCGCATAAGATAAAAATAGGAGAAACGAGACAACGGAAAGGAGAACTCACTAGCAATACCAGCTACAATCCATTTATTCTCCGCCATAAACACTTGTTGTAAAATCGTCGCTACGAGCGTCAATTGAACCATACATCTGACCGCACTAATCAACAGCGATTTTCCGATTCCGATTTCAAGTACCCATGAGACTAGGGCATTGAAGGAGATGAACGCGAACGCGATGAGAACGTTGTGCCATGAAAGGTTTTTTTGTAGGGATGTTCCGGTTTCGGTGAGTCTTGTAAGAAAGTAGTGTGATGATAGCGGATCGGATGGCATGGATGAGAGAGTGATGTTTTGGAATACAGAGGACATGGTGGATGGGGAGTGTGGAGGACGCTCCCTTGACGGTTGAAAGATAGGGATGAGGGAGATATGAGAGTAAGGAACAACGAGGATAAAGACGCCAAGGGGCAAGTCCCGAAGTAACGAGAGAGTGGATACTTCCAAGCACTCAAAAACGAGGCGCTGGCAAGTCGAAGCGACGTCGTGAGCAGAGCAGTTGTGCAGGAAATATGTGTGGGTTTAGAAAAGGAAAATCGAGGAGATGCAGTGAACGAGAAAAGAGAGTGAAAAAAGGGAGAAACTGAATATTTTATGGTGCACGTAGTCGTTGAAAGCAGTTGCTGAAATTCAATAAAGTTGGAACTTGGTCAAGGGTCGACGTCATACCATTTTTGGTCATAGCCAATCCGAGCGCGTTGAATTGTCATCTTAGCTCATCATCAAATATTTTGCTCCAACCACCCCCTTGCAAGAATTGGTGGCGAATTGGTGCCACAGACGCTTGACTTTCTCGAGCTCCCGGAAAGCTGTCCAGTATTTTTCGGGATAGCCCATAAGTTTCGGAAGGCTTGGTCTGGCTCGGACGTCTTCAGTCGGATCTACATCTTTGACAGGACGGGCCTGGGACGGACCGTTAGCTGATTGTCCGGAGAGTCGGTTTGAGTTAAATAGACCTGCTGGATGGACTTCATGATGCCCACCATGAATGTATTTGTCAGGGCTCCGGCTCGCCCGCCGAGAATGGCACAAATTGAAACGATCCTTGCTTCCCCGAGCTCTAGCACATCGTACTATCATAACAGCATGAGGCCAGCTTTTGGAATTGCGGGAGAGCAAGAGCCTTGCAACCAGCGAAATGTGAGCGACGATATGTTCGTAATAGAAAAAGTTGACATTATGATGGCGATCGATTACTGATATCCAACTGATATCGGTAAACAAGCTCTTACTTAACTTTCCTGTCAAAAGCAAATAATAAAATTGATATTAAATGGTCTATTTAATCTACTGGGGACGAAGGCATCGAGCAAATACTGTACGCACAGAAAATTTCTCCACAACGAACAAGAAAAGCGGCGCGGAAATAAGTGGAATCCGTGCTCCATTCGTAGTGTAAGGAGACTGCTACTCATGCCCTTGAAGTGCAATAATTCGAGAGATCGAGACTATCCGGAATTCGATACATATAACGACGGAGTTGCTTTGGTCGCCGAACTTGCCAGTGGCGTATTCCTATTCCTCGTTGTGCCGTGACCAGCGGATGAACTACGGCCGGGGTTAATGGGCTTCTACTAGAATCCCAAGGAGAACGAGTAATCATGGCCCTTGCATAATTCGGCGTATCTTCGGAAGTTGGGGGTGCGCTGGGTCGACGACCAGCTGCCAGAAGAGGTACTATACGAGGCTGGATAGCAGATTGAGCCCACGACCGAGCGACACTGAAAGACAAGAGGGTTAAATTCGGTCTCCAATATGGATGCTGAAAACTCACCCTTCCTTTGATACAACTCCTTCCCTTGGTTTTACGACATCGCCAATAAATCCACGTCTCGATCAATAAGAAGCCTAAACACGAGGATGATGTCTTGATAGAGGGAAGATTAACGGACCTTGAGAAATTTGTAATTATTTCTCGGTTTGGTATACGAATTTCGCCTTCCAGTTGTGGCGTATTTCGATTTCCCTCCTACTTCGGGTAACGAGTTGGCACGATTTGTTGCCGAGTGCGCAATTGGTACAGCGGTTCTCCCCATTCTCTGACACTGTAACACCACGTCATTGAAGATTTGCCTCTCACATTTTTGCTAACGGGATGAGGGGAGGACATTTTCGTTCATTAGCTCCGTTGGCTGTGGGATTGCAAGGTCTCTCCAAGTTTGTGCCGCTTCATTCTTTCGAATTTTCTCATCTTCCATGCTTCTGATAGTGATTTCCACTTCTGCAATCATGACCAAGAGTGCTTTTATATTCGTACATGCTGGGGTCCCTTGTAATAAAAGAGGTTCCGAAAGAGCGGTGGATATTTGGGACTGAAGATAAACCTGATGGTTGACCGAGGGAAGGCGTTGGCGACTTGTAGCGAGCAGCAATTGGTAGTAAATCTTCTGCAGATTCCATCCGAGATTCAAACGATAGTGGTCATACTCTCCATGGTAAGGCTGGATGCAGGCAGGGGCAAACATGTGGTAGAAAATGGATGAAGAAGAGGGTCGATGAAGGTTTCTTTCATCTTAATTTATTTCTTGCACGTATCTGAGGCAGCACCAACAAACCGCCAGAATGATAGATATTAGATACTGTATTTGTCCTCACTGGAAATGATTTGAAAAGAACTATATGACGCGTCCGTTCGTGTGATCCAATATTGGAGACGAGATCCTCTTCGGTGACCTCATTCCAAGGAGTCGCAGCTAGAATTGGAACTGGGGAGCGCAAGGACTGAGCCGAGACGACAATCGCGTTGGACGTATCGATGGTTTGCTGGCTGTGCGGGTGGGAGACATCAAAGCTGTTGTCAACGACTATACCTTAATGGGTCATGACATCATTTACGACATCTCGGAGATCAGAGAAATCTTGATCTGTTGATGCGCGAGACAAGCGCGAGATCTTGGAAACGAGATTTCCCCACTAAACCCTATGTCCATATGTTGCATCTCATCGTAACCAATGATGAGAGGTCTTTTTGAAGCTCTATTGATGGAAGAACCTGGGAAGAACAGACGTTGAGGGCGGTTTATATCTTTTATTTTATTTGATATCGAGGTGGGCATACGGAAAATGTGCAGGCCGTCAGAGTCCGCTGTAGGCATGTTGATTCTGCTCAGATGATTCCTTCATTCATCCACCCAATGTGGTGTTGCGGCCAAATACCCGACTGGCTTGTTGTCCGCAGACATTTTGAGTTAACTTGGGAATATTCTGCCGATAAATAGTATATATAAACTATAGGGTAAACCCGACGGCCTTCTGCGCCATTCGGGGAAACTGCTAGAACCAGCCTCACTACAGGGTCCGAAGGTGATTGTAGTCACGACGGGGAAAATATTACCGCACCAAGTACAGTAGTCAAATGCACGTGTGAGCGGGTCCAAGTTTATTCTTGTCCTGTTGTAGTGGTACCCTGTGATACCCATAATTTTGGGAGCGACTTGCTCAAAGAGAACAAGAAATGTCAGCTATATGAGTTTGTTATTTGTCACCCTGATTACTCGCGATTTCAAACAAGACTTTAAGTTGTTCCGACCAGAGACTAAGCGTCAGGCCGATGTGCAATGACGAGAAGAGTATTATAGAAGTCGAGATCGAAGGACAAGATAGACTTTTGGCGGAACGGAATTCGAACAGCTCAGGAGAGACAGGTAACGTCTTTTTTCTGCTGTGGAGGTTGATAATCTGTGGAGTTGATGCAAGCTTTTCCCCATTGGTTCGGTGCAGGCGTCATAGTTGTATGACAAATCAGTGCGCCAATATCGCTGTAGTGGGCGTTGAGTAGCGCTCAGACCACGGCAAGCAAGGAGGGACAAGGAGGCGATGGGGCGGCAAGGGCAGGCAGCGTGGGCCAGCGGGTGGAGGAGGAGGAGGAGACGGGTGCGAGGCCGGGGATGAGCGTGGGATGATGGCTGGGAGTTCCCATGGGGTGTTGGATAGAGGCCGGCGGAGGTTGTTCCTCATCCACATGGAGCCCTCACCCGACGTCCACACCGTCCTCCGCAACGACCCCGACGAGGCCCGCAGGCTCCAGGACCTCGTCAACTGTCTCGACAGTGAAATCGACCAGGCCAACGACGTCCTTCGTGAGCTCCTTGAGCGACGCAGTACCCTCCTCGCAGAGGCCAGCTATATTCCGTGCGACAGGGACAAAACCCTGGCTGACATCCGCAGACTAGAGTCCGAGCTTGCAGCCAAGCAGTTAGAAGTCGCAGATGTCCAGGCCGAGATTTCCAGCATAAAAACCCGTTCTTCCGTATGCTCCAGCCGCCATAATTTGGTCCTTGACGATTTGACGCAGGATATCAGTCGAATACACCAGCAGCTCAACCACTCGCGCAAGCTTCTCTCCCCAATTCTTCGTCTTCCTTCCGAGTTGCTCCAGCACATCTTCACGTTCTGTCTCCCTTCGCAGAGATTCGTCCCGCTCTACCCACAGTCCGCTCCACTTCTTCTCACCAGCGTAAACCGTCTATTTCGTGAACATGCCCTTACCACTCCTTCCCTATGGGCCTCGCTATCCATCCACAGAAACAGCTCGGGCACCGGCTTCTTCCCTCATCCAAACGTCATCCAACTCTTTATTGAGCGGTCCGGCGCCGTCCCCTTGTCATGGAGCCTGGAAGATGCTAAATTAAACCTCCACGTCGTTGACACTAATCATCCTCCTATGCCCGTTTCACAGATTGTGGAGCTTTACGTCCCCCACGCTCAACGGTGGAAGCACGTGAGAATCGATTATGGGAGTGGTTGGGTGCCCAACACTGGTCTGGACCTGATACCTCCAGAAGATCAGTTTTCCATGCTAGAAACTTTCTCCATCAAGCGGGGCTACTGGCTGGACAATCGTGAAATTGGAATTCTCGCTCGCATGTTGGCATCACCCCGACTCCGTGGAGTCAGCTGGTATAGCCAAAAACCTTATACTACGCTGACGATGCCATGGACACAACTCACTCAGTTTTCAATCAACCACCTCGTCCCTGTTCGCGAAGCCCTTAACATCATTTCTCTCTGCAAGAAACTCGAAGATGTTGAGCTCAATATGCTTCTCCCAACAAAGGTCGAAGACGAGTCACCGGTAGAGCCTCTCAGGCACGACTTGCTTCAAGGATTGAAGCTAGAAGTGGCTGGTGACCCCAACATCCTATTCAACGCAATCACCTTCCCTAACCTCAAACGATTCGAGATTAGCCTTACACAGAGTCCACGTGCCCCACCATTGTCCCTAGGATTGTTCCGCCAGTTTATTGATCGCTCGACATGCGTACTTGAAAAGCTCACTATCGAGGAGGCTCAGCTAAACCCTGATGACCTCCTTGGTTTACTCATGTACCTCTCGCCCTCCCTCACGGAACTCAGTTTCCAACACGAGCGTCTCAACGCTGGTTACATGAATGACCAGATATTGCGCATGATGACTCAACCTGATGTACACGGGCCTAATTACGTAGGAGATCTGGCAGGCAGGAGACATTTTCGAGGCGTGCTCTGTCCAAACCTCAAGTTTTTGCGTCTTTGGGGTGTTGTCGGGTCGGCGGATGGGGTTTTGGCGGACATGTTGCAAAGCAGATGGATTGGGTGTCGGAATTGCCGGTCAGGAAGGGTTTTGGATACCGTGTTTATTGTTTTGGATGATGATATGGATCGGAATCGGCATCAAGAAGATTTTAAGAGGATGCATGAGTTGAAGGTGCGGAGACCGGGACTTTGTTTTCAACGGTTAGTGCGGATGGCGTGTGATGGATGATGAACGAGCGAGATGAGCGCTCTACTATGACTCGCGTTTCTTTCTCTACTTCTTGGTTTCGTCGTATTTTTTGTTTCGTCTTGTAGCCCCTAAGAAAATACCCTATAATACCTGCGCCTTTTTTTTCTTTGCTTTGGTACCTGCTTTTATGTATTTAGTCTTGTCTTTCTTTTTTAATCTGCAACTAAAGAGTTATAACGAGATATTCCTTTGTTTTTTTCTTGTTTTTTGTTTTTACGCCCTCAGTATCACAGTTACGCGCAATAGTTTTCGTCATATGTAATTAAATTATGAACATGACGACCATAGCTTATAAAGTTCTTTTACCTGTCGGAATTTGATTGTAGTTCCGTTCTGTTGTTGGTTGGTTGTCAAGATTACATTTTGGTTGTGAGGATGAAGGTCGGTTTTTGGTGTGATTATGACCCGCCGATGTAATACATCATACTTGTGGATCACGGAACATTTCGTTGTTGTTCTTTCGCGGGCTGCATGTTTGTTTCGTGACTTGGTAACACTTGGACAGGGTCTAGGTACTATTAGTATGACGTATTTAGTGATACATACGTTACGTATGTAAGTAAGTATATAAATTTAGTTCGGTGTTGTTGTGTACAAGAAGAACCAAAGAAGAACGTCGATTGGGCATCAGGCACTGCTTGGTACTTGGTAGTACGTACTACATAAGGTATAGTTGTTGATGATTGTGACTGGAACGAGGGAAATAGAAGAGCTATCTATATACTGTTACTTACCATTTGTCACGGTATGTGAAATTCGAACACACACCCTCTTGGAAGGAGAGGGGAGGGACCCTAAGTTTGGTTGAGGTCAAATGGAAAAGGGAACGTGTGTAGATATGTCATATTGAATGAATGTTACTTATGTACTTGAGGAACCATATTCCGTGAAGTCCGTCGAATTGTGCGTCATTGGTTCTTCTCATATTGATCCTTGATTACTTTCTGCTTTCTGGTACGTCCTGAGGAAGGATAACCTTTCACGTTGAAAGTGAACGTGACGTTAGTCTAGTCGTGGTGGTGAAAGAGAGTGAGAAATGGTTTGGGGAGATGAGGTTTGTCGGAGTTAAAGCTGTGAACCCACATGTTAGTCCGTGATCCAAGTTCCGTATGACACAACGAATCAACGTCAACAGCCAATTTAACATTACACACACATTTATATATAATGATCATGACTTAGGTTTCAAGGATCGTAATAAGTGCAACTCGTTCATCTCAACCCTGCCATTTTCCTTCAAGTTCAATACCTATGTTCTCACTGAACATGCGGTTGGTCATTGACTGTCATTCCCTGTCTTAATATTGAATATTCAGGGTTAACAAGAACTAAAAAAACGAGCAGACCTGGGACACGGTCCAGGCGAGTTTGTCATAACTGTGTCAATGACGGAATTTTCTTTTGAATGCTGGGATTTGCTGCTTATTGATTTGCGTTGTAACGCCGCGACAACTTGATTTGTGATTTGTTATAATTAGTAATGGCAGTGGCGGCGGCATTACCCTTTTGTTTTTGGATTTTGTTTTCGATTCTATTTTGATTTCTACATCTATTGTGAATCGACTATTGAAATACTTACCAACTCATATGGTTTAGCATATCAATACGTCTCGAAGCAACAAAAAAAAGGCAAGATATATTCGGAGGAGGATGAGGGGCCGGGCCCGAGAGAGTCTTTTCTAACAGCAAGAGCTCTAGAATGCCAAGAGCTTTAGAGCCTTGGACCTTGCGTCATAAAAGCTGTGTTTCGGTATTCAGATTCCCACCATGGCGGAAGTGGCCCCTGACAGCTCCTGACGGGGATTAGTTTGAACATTCTAGCCACCTCGTCATCGTCTCGTGAAGCTGTTTTGTTTTTGGACATTCGGGTGAGTAGCCGACGCATTTTCAAAGCGCGCCACCTTGTGTAGTGGAGATAGGTGGAGAAAATATGCTGTTAGTGAGCGCCGAATAGCCTTTATGCGCATGACTGACAGCCTGATGTCGCGAGCCAGTCAGATTCTAATTTGGATGGAGCCGTTGGGACCCCGACAGAGGTAGTCTGTTCAATGTTGGCCTATAATGATCGGCTTGTGGGGAAGATTCGGCGCGCCCGCTCGGCCAAAAACTATCACTCAAAGTCAACTCTTCTTTCCTAAGGAAAGCGTTTTGTAACTAACTCATACTGGATACAATTTAAGGAGGATTCAATGATACAATAATCGCATTCTTTTGCCATGCACAGCATCGTTGTTCGCGCTTTAAAATGGCTTAAACTCAGCACACACATCTGCTTCCTCTCCATTATCACTGATGTCTACCCTCAGCTGTCCCAGTTGCGGGTACCATCTCGCTAGCAGGGCTGAGGTAAAATCTCCTCAATCTCTCACTTCCTTCAAATCACCTGTGTTGGTTCATGAGAAGGAAATCCCTGCTCTTCAAGCTGAAGTACGCCACCTAGACGATTTGATCCTTCAACTCAACGACAAGAGGGCTGCAATTTTACGCAAGTTGAACGAAACTCAGACAACGACAAGACGCTTACCCACAGAAATGTTATCCACTATATTTCGATTTGTACGTCCACCCACTAGCTTCGACACGCTCTACCTAGAATTTTATGTGGGAGCCAACGCTATCAATGTTGAAGAAAGTTTCCACCACAACTTGGCTGCGGTATGCCATCTCTGGAACCAAGTTGTTCAGTCAACGCCACAACTATGGACGACCATCACGCTCAGAGCTGATAGAAGAAGTTCAATAAAAAAGATAGCTTCACTCCTCGACCTATACTTCAAACGTTCTCGGAACCTTCCTCTCTCGATCCTACTCGATTTTCAGAGTGAGGCAAAATTGAGGTCAGAGATGGACGCACTCATGCCTTTCGAAGCACGCCAAGCATATCTATCCCAGTTGCAACCGCTTTCGGCAGCTGTGTTTGATCGAGATCGGGCGGCTAGAATACGACAACTCATTCTTATTCATCCTCCAGTCGAACTGTTCTCGTACATTGACAAGGGTCTCTCCAAATGTGATTCTATGACAATCTTTCAGTCAAGGGAAGAGATTCAAACTGATCATACCCTCGAGCTCCTAGAGCTCCCCTGTCTTCGGCGCCTAGACTTAATCGATGTTAACTTCCGAGTCTCTCAGCTACCCAACACTACCACTACCTTACACTTGCGGAACATGTTGTTTACGTTCGGCTCAGAAACGCTGATGGGATTGAGGAATCTCGTCATATTCGAGATCATCAATCCCAGAGGTAGGGCTGAGAGCATCCTTCAGATAACGGAACCTGTAACCTTGCCGAACGTCGAACACTTTGGATGGTGCAGTCCCGATACCGATATGGCCCTGTTCTCGGATTTCTTCCATTATATTCGATTTCCTCGGCTTCGTTCTCTGTTTTGGGGTCAGCGCAAAGTATGGACGGGTGCCAGTGACGAAGATCACATGCGCTTATCCGTCAACTTCTTTTCCAATCTTCCGCCCACTGTCTCATCGCTAGCTTTTTCTATATTAGATCCTTCGATGGAGACCACTACCCTCATCCACCACATTCTACATTGTATCCCTCAAGTTTCTGGACTTCAATTTATTCAATGTCCTACAATGGCGATTGAAGCTGCCCTCGAAGTCGTTGGACGGCCTCTACCTTCATCAACGCTTGTTTACGACGAACTTCACGAAGAATTAGCTGCAACCGGAGCTTTTTCAGGTAAGGTCTTGCCGAACCTTCGGAGACTCTCGATCACCAATGCACTCAACTGGCCCTGGCCCGCTGCCGAAATTTTGGATCCGCGAAAACTTGTTGAAATGTTGGAAGCATTGCAAAATATTTCCGGAGAAAGAAGTTGGGAGCGTTTTCATTTTTCTATGAGTCGAAATATTACTTGGGGCGATCATGATCCGCAGGTTTTAGACAGATTAAGGATGCTTGCCACCGAAGAACGGATTTAACGTCACGGTCCCTCTTATGTTGGTTATCGAAATTTGAATTCTAGTCAAAGGTCGAAATGGAGAATACCTTGTTTTATCTGTAACCACCTAATTTGTTCATAGTTGATCGGATTTTAAGAATTGTAAGATTTTTAAACATAAATACCCAATTTTTTTTCTGCCATTATCTGTATTTATCTTGATGTTAGAAAAACTCAGGACCTTTTCTTCTAAGATTACCTGAAATGATCTGGAATAATCGGAGGGCTTTTTGAGCAAAGAATAAGATAAAGTCAGAAAATCTTGTACATTTTCAGTTTAGATCAGAAGCTCAATGTTATCGGTCGCTAGAAATCTGGGGACCAAGGGGGATCAGGAACCTCCCGTGGTGAATGACATGGCACTGTTGATACGGGATCACGATTACTTCTGGCTTGAATGATTGATGCAGCAGGATCGCGTTGAACTTACTCACGAGAGGTCCATCATGTCACAAACTACATTGAGTTTCATATATCTTTGTTTTGTCTCGAGCCGGATAGTCGCTGGCCAACCAACATTAGAAGTTGGGGATTGAGGACCTAGGGCTGTAGGGCCCGAGATCCCCAAGTGGTGAGATCGAAGCTGGAACGCAGTCGGGTCACCCCAAAAGCGTCAACTTCGACCCTGGTGTTGGCTAGCCAGACTTCCGGTCCAAGTAGGGTTAGGGTGGGTGGAAAAATAAAAAAATATAGTGTAATGGTGCGGTACCGCGCAGGACCGCACCGGTAGAGGTAGTAGTAGTAGTAGTATAAGTTATAAAATGTGACGTGACGGGCATATATTAATGTCGCTCACACACACGGACATCACTCCCAAAAATCAGACCGCGCTCATTCCTCGCGCGGTCTTCCATCTTGTTTTCTGATGGCACTTCGTAGATGGGTAAGTGGTTCTCACTGTCACAAACGAGGCCCAATCGAAATTCCCGTAGCCACTGATTCACAAGATATCTTCACGGCGCTGTTTCATTATCACGATCCAATCTGATCAGGTCGACTGCACAACTTTCAAATATATAAAGAGGCCCATTTGTAACACGGTTTAGATTTCGTTAACTCCCCCCTCTTTTTCCGAACATGGACGCCGCAGTGACAAGTGCAGCGCAGCACCTGTACGTTTTTTCAAGACAATTACACTTTCGGCATTTAATTCCGTTTTAGCCTAGCCGGAAAGTACTTTCAAATCGCGCCGGCCACTGTATTTGTCTATGATCATCGTAAGTTCGTATCGTTGAAAGCATAAATCATACCTCTGATTTATCCCGTTCAGTGATAACCATTGGACAAGAGGTTTACAAGCTGTGGCTCCAACTTTGAACAGAGCTAATTGCATGTGTTAGGTGGAGAGGGTTTGGATGCGTCCCAAATCCGCTGCATCTCTGCTCTTCTTCCTCAATCGCTATGGGACGTTAATGCAGCTTATTATCGTACTCGTTTGTGAGCATTTTATCATTTAAACTGTCGCATGCGCTCATGAGTTGGTAGCATTTTATAATCCCAGTTGGAGAGGCGAAGTATATGAAACTCGCCTGGTTTAGAACTCCTTACTGACGTTCCCTTAGCCGTATGTACCTCTGCACAAATGGTTCGACGATTGCCAGCTTAGGGAACTGTTTTAGATGTGACAAGTATGTTCTATTTGAGGGCGTCTCCACAGTGATTGTTGTCGCTGGTAAGTAAGGCTCGATTATTCCAGAGTTATACTAAGCCTATTTATTCACAGTCGGTCAACGTGTGTACATTTTCTTCGACCGGTTGCAAACTTGTGTTGAAGTGATTTCTTGTGGAGTTAACATGATTCTACGTGTGGTTGTAATTTACAGGCGTAGTAAAAGAGTATTAGCTTTTCTATTACTCCTGTGGACAGGTCAAATTATCATATCGCTTGTAGGTTTGAGGACAGGCTTTGGTAAGGTTCCTTCCAACTCCAAAGTTCCACCGAATCTTAAACGAGACATTAGCTTTGCCCCTTCCCCCTGGGTTTATAGGTGTGTATCATCTTCCGTTCGATACAATCTGTCACTAATCTAGTATATCCAGGCTGTATCCTAACAGGCAGTGACAGCCTGAGCCGTAAGTTGAAATATTCGATCTGTATCGTGGATAGACTTATTTTGTTCCCACAGCATCACTATGGATAGCGTCCCTTGTTACCGATTCGTTCATCTTTCTCCTCACGATCTACCGTACGAAGGAAAACATTGGGCACCTGGTCACTTCGTATGTTGTGCTTATTATCAAGGAACTTCATTTCCCAAATATTTTTCCAACTAATTCTTTAGCATAATGAATGGTGGGGCCTCCGACAGGGTGGTCACGATATTACTTCGTGATGGATTGATGTATTACTTCCTAATTTTCCTAGCAAATCTTATGAACTGTTTGATCTTCTTCGTATGTATAACCTCTCATTGTGCGTTTAGTCTGACTCGTTGGCTTAATAGATCGCTGAGCCTGATATCAAGCCCATCGGGGCGTCGTTCAGCCAATTGTTAACGTGTATCATGATATCGCGCCTGGTACTCAACCTACGCTCGTTATCCGATGTAAATTCAAACCACGCAAAAGAAATAACTGCGATTCAATTCAACAATCAGCATACCACCGTCTCAACACAACCAGAAACAAAAGATAATAATTCCATTACTTTGGAAATTGGACATCCCGCGTTTGATGGAGCTTCCTTAGAACAAGTGGAAAGGATGCGCGATCTGAACGATAAGAAAGGCCACTCCCTTCGTGAGGTTTAGTTCTACTCTGGGTTATCCATGTATGCCAAACTTTCGCAGACTCGCCGTGATCGCCAATGCACTCAACTGGCCCTGGCCCGCCACTGAAAATATGGATCCGCAAAACCTGTTAAACTGTTGGATGCATTGCAAAGTATTTCCGGAGAAAGAAGTCGGGAGCGTTTTCATGTTTCTATGAGTCGAGTCGAAGTATTACTTGGGGTGATCATGATCTGCAGATTTTAGAAAGATTAAGGATGCTTGCCACCGAAGAACGGAATTAATGTCATGGTCAGTGGTCATGGTCCCTCTTATGTTGGTTATCGAAATGGATAATACCTTATTTTATCTGTAATCACCTGATTTGTTCATAGTTGATCTGATTTCAAGAATTGTAAGATTTTCCAACCTAATTGTCCAACTTTTTATGAATTTATCTGTATTTATTTTGATGTTAGAAAAACTCAGGATCTTTTTTCTAAGACTACCTGAAATGATCTGGAATAGTCGGAGGGCTTTTTGAGCAAAGAATAAGATAAAGTCAGAAAATCTTGTAAATTTTCAGTTTAGATCAGAAGCTCAATGTTATCGGTCGCTAAAAATCTGGGGACCAAGGGGGATCAGGGACCTCTCATGGTGAATGCTATGGCACTGTTGATACGGGATTACGACTACTTCTGGCTTGAGTGATTGATGCAGAAGGATCGCGTCGAAATTACTCACGAGAAGTCTATCATGTCACAGGCTACATTGAGTTTCATATATCTTTGTTCGTTTTCTGATGGCACTTCGTAGATGGATAAGTGGTTCTCACTGTCACAAACGAGACCCAATCGAAACCCCCGTAGTCCCTGATTCACGGGATATCTTCAAGGGCGCTTCATCACGATTTCCCATATATACATAAAAGGGCCCATTGCCAGTAACGCGGTTTAGATTTCGTTTACTTCTCCCCTTTTCCGAACATGGACGCCGCAGTGACAAGTGCAGTGCAGCACCTGTACGTTTTTTCTAGACAAATACACTTTCGGCGTTTAATTCTGTTTTAGCTTAGCCGGAAAGTACTTTCAAATCGCGGCGGCCGCTATGTTCGCCTATGATCATCGTAAGTTCGTGTCGTTGAAAGCATAAATCATACCTCTAATTTATCCTGTTCAGTGATAACCGTTGGACAAGAGGTTTACAAGCTGTGGCTCTAACTTTGAACAGAGCTAATTGCATGTGTTAGGTGGAGAGGGTTTGGATGCATCCTAAATCCGCTGCATCTCTGCTCTTCTTCCTCAACCGTTATGCGACGTTGATGCAGCTTATTATCATACTCGTTGGTGAGGATTTTAGCATTTTAACCCTCGCCTGCGCTCATGAGTTGGTAGCATTCCATGATTCCAGTTGGAGAGGCGAGGTATATTAAACTCGCCCAGTGGTTTAGAACTTATTACTGACGTTCCCTTAGCCGTATGTACCTCTACACGAATGGTTCGACGATTGCCAGCTTAGGGAACTGTTTTAGATGTGACAAGTATGTTCTATTTGAGGGCGTCTCCACAGTGGGTGTCGTCGCTGGTAAGTAAGGCTCGATTATTTCAGAATGATACCGTTCAGCCTGTTTATTCAGTCGGACAACGTGTGTACATTTTTCTCTACCGGTTGCAAACTTGTGTTGATGAGATTCTCGTGGAGTCAACATGATTCTACGTGTGGTTGCAATTTACAGGCACAGCAAAAGAATATTAGCTTTTCTATTAATCGCGTGGACAGGTCAAATTATCATATCGCTTGTAGGTTTGAGGACAGGCTTTGGTAAGGTTCCTTCAACTCTGAAGTTTCACCGAATCTTAAAATGAGATATTAGCTGTGCCCCTTCCCCCTGGGCTTATAGGTGCGTATCGTCTTTTGTTCGAGATAATATGACACTAATCTAGTATATCCAGGCTGCATCCTAACAGACAGTAACACCCTGTTCCGTAAGTTGAAATATTCGATCTGTATCGTGGATGAACTTACTTTGTTCCCACAGCATCACTATGGATAGCGTCCCTTGTTACCGATTCGTTCATCTTTCTCCTCACGATCTACCGTACGAAGGAAAACATTGGGCACCTGATCACTTCGTAAGTCGTGCTCAATCTCAAAGAAACTTCATATCCCAAACATTTTGCAACATTTTCTTTAGCATGATGAATGGAGGAGCCTCCGACAGGGTGGTCACGATATTACTTCGTGATGGATTGATGTATTACTTCCTAATTTTCCTAGCAAATCTTATGAACTGTTTGATTTACTTCGTATGTATACCATCTCATTGTGTGTTTGTGTGACTCATTGGCTTAATAGATCGCTGAACCTGATCTCAAGTCCATCGGAGCGTCGTTCAGTCAATTGCTAACGTGTACCATGATATCGCGCCTGGTACTCAACTTACGCTCGTTATCCGATGGAAATTCAGGCCATACTACAGATATAACTGCGATCCAATTCAACGGTCAGCGTGACCCACTGGATCAGCCCGGTACCACTGCCTCAACCCAACCGGAAACACAAGCTAATAATTCCATTACTTTGGAAATCGGGCATTCCGCGTTTGATGAAGCTCCCTTAGAACAAGTGCCAGAAAGGATCAGCGATCTGAACGACAAGACAGGCCACTCCCTTCATGATGTTTAATTTTACTGCAGCTACTCTCTGGGTTATCCGTGAAGATGCCATCAGAGTTTCCGAAGTGTTATCTTAACTGGTTTCCTGATTTGATACAAACAAGAACAATAAAACCTGACCCACATCCTGAACCATTCGCTAGAATGGAGCGAAAGCTACGGTGGTATGGTTCGAACTCTGAAAGGAAAATTAGGCGTAGAACATATAGCATATTCCGCGTGACGCCAAGATGATTCTTAATTCATGAAGGCGTTAGGGAGAAGACCAATATGCTTGCCACTGAAAACCCTCTCATGTTGGTTATTGAAATTGGATATTGAACGCGAAGCCTGTATACTGCCGTCTTCGAGTTGTGATACGCGTGAAACTCTATACATATTTGACCATTGAACGTGAACGTTGAAGGCTAACTACATCATGTAGTACGGAAGATAGTCATCGCCTTATAATCATACAATCAACATCGCTATCATGACGCACACAGAGACAAAATTCGAGAGACAGAAAGAATGACATATTTAAAAGATACGTCCCAAAGCACCAAGACCACCCTTGGCAATGTTGGTCACAGCATCAGTAGCGGCACCAGCAACTCCAATTGCGGTGCCAGCAGTAGCACCAACGACTCCGATGGCGACACCGGCAGTAGCACCTACTGCAGTGAGACCGATGTTGACTACACCAGTGACAAGATCGAGGACATCATCGAAATTGACGATGGGAATATTCTTGTCAAGCCTAGGGAAGCTTACACCAGGGGGAAGATGTAAAGGACGACCTTGGACTCGGATTCTGAGAGATTTCAAAGTGACGCTATGGTCATCCTGTAAAAGCATTTCGTTATCGACTTATTGAGACATGCGATGAAGAAGAATATCACATACGGCAACGACCTTGTAGGACAATTTCTTTTCCTTCAAGTAACGATGAACAGCTTGAGGGTCGAAAGTATCGAGGTCACGAGCAATGAAGCGATCGAGATGAACGAAACCTTCTTGAACAAGGTTATCCTGCGTCCTGCAATTAGCGCAATTCGTCGGAGTGGTACCACGGAAAATATTGATAGAACCAATGTAGTTCTCTTTGGTAACGTTGGTACTACCGTCAGCAGCAAAGTAAAAGATGATAGCAAAACTATCGTCCAATTCAAACTTCTTCCAAGAAGCTTGGATAGTCCAGTCGAACATCTTGAGATCCTCGTTGTGGTCATGCGTAACACCCTTGAAGTCAGAGAGGAGGTCTTGGGCAGGGTTCTTTCCACCCTCAGACTTCTTGATACCGTACCGTCTGTCGATGTGGTCGTTGATGTAGTCGCGGACGAGGTCTGGGGTTCCTCCTTTGACTTTATCGAAGTCGGGGTAAGAGTAATTGAGAAGAGCTGTGTCAGTCAGAGGAACGGAAGTCCAAGGTTTATCCTCAGTCTCGTAGAAAGGCTCAAGAGCTGAAATAGGAGAGTGAGAGATGTAATAACGGATGGAGGCCCAAAGTAACGTACCAGAATCTTTGTTGAGCTCGGTACCAGGTGCGAAACCCATAGAACCTTCGCGCTCTGGTCCTTGAGTCACCCAAACACCGGGATAAAGTGCTTGCCAGAGAGACAAATGACGGTCGACGTTGGAGTGATGCAACCAGAAGATGGGGTCAAAGGCTATATAACACCGTGATCGTTAGATGGGAATGCTTAACAGCAAATAATCATATATACCGGCAAATAAGGCATGAGTCATATGTCCGCGGATTGCGCCACGTCCAACAAAACCGTGAATGTCATCATGGACAGCTTCCAAACTGTTCGCATGAGTATCGTCGAATTCTCCGTGATTGCTGAAAGCCTCCCAGTTTGCGTTAAACTTCAACATATTGTACGTCTTCTCTCGAGTAGAATCTGCCTCGAGGTCAAGTTTACTAGAGTCCAATGTTAATCAAGGTATTTCCATGTGCATTATAACGGTGATTAGCCACTTACCCAATCAATGCAGGAATGTTTTCCTTCTTATCGGCGTCCGGGTTCCTGACAGTCGTCTTCCAGGTGTCAAAGTTAGGGTAGCCGTTAAAGGAGGGATCGATGGGATGGAAACTGTAGCGAAGGATCGGGTTCCTAACGGTGATCTTCGTTCCATCGTAGTTGGTGATTTTGACTTGTTCCAACTTGATTATCTCGTCAGGGGGAACAAGCGCGAAACCTGTGTCCCAGTATGGCTGACGCAAATCCTCGGCCGCTTGAGCCCATTCCTTTTTATGGACGGTAAACTTCTTAGCAATGCCTTTCGCAGCTTCCTGAAGGATTTGCTGTTAAAGATGACGAGAACAGGTATCAGCCACGAATCAGACACGTTCACATGGGAGACGAACTTCGTAGATAGAGACATAAACCCTGTGCCAAGTCGGAAAGAGAACTTGGCTGTGGGTACAGTATCCAGATTCGTATGGGACAGTCGGGGTATCCTTAGGTTTAGCCCAGGGAGTGAAAGGCAAACCGTGGATACCAGAAAGTTGGAAAAAAGAGCTGTAGTCAGATTGATCCTTATCTTGTATAGCCTCTGTTTGCGCAATGACATTAGACATAACATTCACGATTATGAGAAAGCGACGACTAACGGAGGGCACGGATATAGAGAGTGAAGAACTTTTCGTCTCGGACGAAGTCGACGATGTCAAGGCGGTTCTTGACACCACCAGTGGGACCAACAGTAGCGAGCAGAGACATTTCAATCGCAGTAGTGTAGAGGGAGGATTGAAACTGGGTCGAAAAAGAGCTCGCGCTCGTGATTTATATCTAAGAAGGAAGGTTACTATCACGATCAGATCGTGGCCAACCGACTTTGGAGATAGATGAGAGGCATTTAATCCAATGATTCCATGATAGAGAAGAACTTCCATACGGCAAGTCAATCATTCTCCTGTTCGAGTATAACATTCCACGAGACAGGGCACTTCAAAGGCCCCTAAATGAGTAATGCGAGGTAAGAATATGAAGTTGCCGAATCCTGATAATAGCAAATCAAAAGTATAGTTGATTTTGGCAGGCGGAACGAGTGTCAGCATCCAACGCCTCGGGCAAAGATATGTCGCAACATACCGAAATTTCATATCCGCTTAACATCTTCAAATCCTGGGAATTTCATTGGACACGAGAGCTAGACCAAATAATGAGTATACCGAGTCAAGCGGTCCTTAAATGCGCGGCTTACAAGCAGAAACCACCTGGATTTTTGGGCCTCGGTTCGAGTTTGGAAATATAGGCTGCTTCTTTGATAGCTGATAGGTGCCACCACTAGCGAAGGAGTGCAGAATACCAAGAATGTATGACAAAAGGTAGAGCAAATCTCAATTCCCGATGTCCGCGAAATCCTTGCTTCTTTCTCTGTTAGCAAAGGATGTACAGCGCGTTATCACGTTGATTAATAGATGTTGCGACAGTAAAGGAGAAATGACAAGATGCATGGAAACGCCACTTGATTTTCCCCGTCCGCCACATGTAAGACCTTAAGGGGACGCTGCGTCCACTCTGTCAAATAAGGAGACAGAGGGCGTGTAACACCAAGAGGTTATAGATTGACCCACATCCTGAAGCATTCGCTAGAAGATAGCGAAAGCTACGGTGGTATCATTTCGAGCTCCGAAAGGAAAATTAGGTGTAGAACAGGGACAAAGAAGTCATGGCACCAGGTATAGCATATTCCGCGTGACGCGAAGATGATTCTTAATTCATGAAAGCGTTATGGAGAAGACCAATATGTCTAGTCCCAAGCAAGAGGGAAGAAGAGTGGCCAAAAAATCGTCTCGTGTTACGGAGTGAGCGCAAAGCGAGACTATGGATGAAAGATGGGATGTAGCATGCGTGGGATCATGATTAGGGGTAACAATTTACACTGTTCTCCGCGGCGAACCTACTAGGAGCGAAACAGGTTTCGTTCATGAGAGGTAATGAGAGAGAATTCCAGTTGCCATAAATTAACAGTGTCAGCGGGTGCGCTGAGCATGACGTAGGTAGAACCACGAATTTGACCGGTCGAGATGTGGGCCATGATAAGAAAGGTAAGCGGGTTAATGAAGATGCCGACCGAGGGGTAAAGAAAGGTTGTTGAACGTCGAGCCCAAACAATCAGAAAGCATGGGTAAGTTTCTAGGCCAAACAACACAGCCACGGATCCCCCGCCCTGACCAGCACATGCAGTGAGGCAATTTCTCAGGCTAAGTAGCGCAGTTAGTCACATTACATTACGTAGAGATGAGCATTCTTGACAACTTTCATTTTTCTAACCTCTCCAGAGAGTTCCTCAAAGCTTCCTTTGTATCAGCTGTGATGATGTATAGATTACGGCCTCCGATTCGCCCGATTTACTAGATGCACTTTATAAACGCACAGCAAGTGTCTCTGAGAAAGTAACTAAACTTGTTGTGACAGAAACAAAACTCCGCTGCCATGCTCTCGTTCTCAAGAGACCACACATTATATTGGTACTATTTCGCGGTAAAAAGGCTGTAGCCATCCCGCGGTTCGGGACAGGGAAGACAACAGGAGACTTCAACCGAGGTTTAACGTTTATGCATGCCTCTACACAGGATTTATTACGGAATGCTGAAGACGATCACTGTCGACTTCATATCGATATGTGCATCATACGCATTCGTTCAGAGCTTCTGATCGCGCACCACAACAGCGGGTTTTTTTAGGGGAAGTCGCATGTGCAGACACCAAAGATTAATAGAGCTAATCATAAGTATCTGAGTATTTCCCTTTGTCAGATTTATTTTGGACAAAGTTAATCAGACATCCAAAGTTTCTTATCGTCTTCCAGAACACATTTCTTGTGGGGTCTAGCTTTAATGCGGAGAACCACTGGCACGAGGCATTAATATCAACGTTGTTGGAGAGCGGGAAGTGTAAGTTACTTCTTTACTGCCCTCACAGTGGGGTGGCAATATTGTTAAGCCCTTCTCCATTTGACATTTCTATAATGTGAGGCCTCGTATGTTTCGCGAATTATGAATCTATCAAAGATGTTTGCATCCTAATCCACGAACTTGATACCCGAGACTTCGGCGCTTCCAACCTTTTTGAAACCTGCACTTACATGATTTACCACTCAACTCATCAATGGTATACGATACCTCAGCAATTCAGCTGCATTTGACTAACGAAAGCCAACTCAACTGAGGTTAGATCGTGGTAGTTTTACGGGATTACATAACAACTGTACAGTTGGTTCGGCAAAAGCCTAAATCTTCGGGAGGGCATGACTGAATTTGGTACGATAATCAAGCCGTCAAGACTCTCCAATGGCCTCCCGCCCCACCGTCAGCGTTCACTCCTCCACAGGCGGTATGTTCCTCGCCGTCGTCGACAGCGACGATGAACTCATTTTGTTCTTGTAGAGGCGTCCTCGTCGCTCCCACTCCCCGCAGTTTTGACTGCCCCCATTAGGCTCGATGTCGTCCAGCAAGTCCACAGTGAGTATATGCATCGAAAACTGGATACTATTTCTTATTGAACACCGCAAACAGAGAGCATTGCCAAGAACAGGCGACAGGCTTATGCTGTAGCTGAAAATGCTGGCCACCAAACTTCTGCTGAGTCCTGGGGTACCGGTCGTGCTGTCGCTCGTATTCCTCGTGTTGGTGGAGGAGGAACCCACCGTTCTGGACAGGTGAGCTCACTTTCCTGCGAAAGTAGTCAGCAAGTCCAAACATGATTTAGGCCGCCTTCGGTAACATGTGCCGTGGAGGACGCATGTTTGCGCCGACCAAAACATGGCGCAGATGGCACGTCAGGGTTAACCAGAACCAACGCCGCTTCGCCGTTGTGTCTGCTCTCGCTGCTTCTGCCCTCCCTTCCCTAGTTCTCGCTCGCGGCCACCGCATCGAGGAGATCCAAGAAGTTCCCTTGGTCATTGCCGCTGATGCCGAATCTTTCACCAAGACCAAAGAAGCAGTCGCCCTTCTGAAGACCCTCAAGGCTTATTCCGATGTTGTCAAAGTTTCCAACTCGCGTAAGCTCCGTGCCGGTGTGGGCAAGCTGAGGAACCGCAGGCACCGTCAACGCCGTGGTCCTCTCGTCGTCTACAACGAGGACAAGGGTATTGTTAAGGCTTTCCGCAACATCCCTGGTGTCGAACTCATCAACGTCAGGAGGCTCAACCTCCTCCAACTCGCTCCCGGTGGTCATCTTGGCCGCTTCGTGATTTGGACCGAGGGTGCCTTCAAGGCTCTTGACGATGTCTTCGGAACATTTGACAAAGCCTCCTCTTATAAGAAGGACTACCTGTGAGTGGGTCTCGTTTGTGCAGGATTGCGAGTCTCAAACTTCCTCCTCTAGCCTACCCACTGCCAAGATTTCCAACCCCGATGTCACCCGTCTCATTAACAGTGACGAAATCCAGTCCGTCGTTCGCCCCGCCAACCCCAAAATATCGAAGCGTCCATGGACACAAAAGAAGAATCCCTTGGTCAACAAGGCTATCCTCTTCCGTCTCAACCCCTATGCAAAGACACTACGCAGGCAAGAAATCCGTGAGTGTACACCTTGGCTTGACAATTTTTCTGGGATTAATATTTTATTCTATTTTTTAGTCAAGCAGGAGCGCCTAAAGAAGAAGAATGCCAAGAAACCCAAGCAACCCAAAGCTGCCGGCAAGCAATTCCTGGACAACCTCTTTGCTCTTTGAAGATCTTCCTGCTGTCTGTAGTAGTTAGGCTGTCTATGAGGTTTTGTCACTGTCTTATGCAATTTGTGTATGTGCATTCGTTATGACATGTGTGTTTCTGAGCAGAATGAGATCATGCGAATAAGCAGACTCTGAGGAACTGACTTGATACTTAGGTTATCAGTAGAGCTTTCCGAGATGCATGCCGCTGATCTGCACTCTAGGAGGCCAATTGTATATGGCGCAACACATTAGTGTACCAATGTTCAACGTTCAACATTGAAAAACCGACCTTTTTGTACAACGGGTTGATTCTTGAACCCCGGACGCCTAGGAGGAAATTCCTATGTTTCGAGGTGAAGTGCACCGAGCAGAGGATTTGTTCTCTCGTCTATCTTAATACAGGTCCGACCAATGCTTTACCCTAGAATGACCCATATTCAAGCAAAAAACACGAAGATACTTTCCCCAGCGACAGGTCTTCTCCAGCATGACCATCTAATTCACCCATCAGCCAATGATTTTGACTTCTGGTGTAAATACTGGGAGACAATATTCGCATAAAAAGGTTTTGCCGAACCTTTTGTAATTCACCGATACTGGAGAGAAGTATTTGTTGATCATATTTAGAGCTTGAAGCTTAAAGCATCGCATGTGATCGAGAAAAGACGCGTTTTTCCACTCATCTTATAATAGCTTTTTAGATGTCGGTCTCTATATATCAACTATATTCGAAATTATTAATGTCAGCTGTATACATGGAATTCCGACATTTACATGCTGGAACTCCAAGGAAGAATCGATCAGCGTCGGAGCCATAGTCGCCTAGCATGAGACCTAATAAGGCTTTACTTGAGTTTGTACTCGAGCTAATGCAGCGCATTCTTTTGTCGATCTCTTATCAAATATTTCACCTCTTCAAACAACCCGCTGTTCAGTAGTTCAGTAGCGGTAATCGTTGCACGGCAAGATGCACCGACGCCTGTATCCGAGGCTGCATTACCATTTGCAATCTCAAAGTCGTGTTGCAATTCAGCTCCTCCACAATGTCAGCCTCGTCGTTTGTCAAGCACGTCTTCGTCTTCCAATACTTGAACAGGAACAGCTCGCATGGTCTTGACAATAGGTTATATGAATGAGCTGATTTTGTTACATGTAGTCGAGCATAGCGGAAGTGTAGATGATGACTCGACCGTATAATATATCCTCAGGGTCGTATTCCGAAGGAGACAACAGGACGAGGACAGTCTCAGATTCAAAACCAAGCAACACGTATTTGGGATCCAAACTTGGTTGTTTTGCTCCAAAATCCTACCAAAAACAACTCAGTAGAGTGTTGGAAGTATTATACAAAGTTCTTACCCAAGGTTCGGCAAGTCCTTCACATTTACTAATAAATTGCCGGTCTAGAAGACTTACAGGCTGGACACGAACAATACTTGGCAAGTAAACTTTCTCTAACTAGAACATGTCATCAGTCGGGCATCATTCAATCGATCAACGCACTCACGTATAACCTCCTGAGGAACTTCATGAAGCGGCCCAAAGAAAGGTGATTGCATGCATGCGCGAAGCAACAAAAATCAAAGTGACGCAATGATAAGGACGTAGAATCTGCATTTAAACAGAGTTCGTCGCAAGCAAAGACTCTGAGTTTTATAGTCTTGACTCGATACCATGTCTTTTGGCCAGCTTGAATACCTGGCATCATCAGCTTCAAGATCGCAGTGACATTTGAGGCATAGCTGAGGATACGTAGAGATCCTTGATACACAGCTAAACGAGATTCAGATTCCGGGGAATAGAACTGCCCTGACCGTGTGGGATCTTTTAGGAACATTTTGAACCATGAATTATAGTCATAGTCGCCTGAGTCATTGACCACAGCCAAGCGATAGAGATGGGGAAGTACACTGAAGAATGTATCGTTCCCAAGGGAGAGCAGGCAGGGTAGTTCAAGTTCAAGGGAAGTCACTCGATAAAGGTTGGAATAAAGGATACCGAAGGCCGGTTTTAAGACAGAAAGAAGATGGGGCGGAAGATTGGAAAGTGCACGAGTGTAGAAGTGATCAAGAGCACAATACGGTCGCTCATCTGAAGGCGAGGGAGAATCCACCATGTAGGCCAAAAATGTCTCCAAGTGTGCCCGTGGTCCGCCATCATCCTCCCAATTGACGAACTGAATAATGACTTCAACGAATCCAAACAAGCCAGAAACAACCCTGGCCAACTGTGACATCTGTTTCTCTGAAGGCCATATCTCGTCTTCGACGAACTCTGCCTCGCACTCACGGCGAAGGGCACTAAACCGGCCATGAAGAATCAATGCCACGTCTGCTGGACCCTCGTTATAACAAATGGGCAGTCGGAAGTATTGAAATGGCACAGACAAGTGAAGAAAGTCCCGGATGGGAAGCTTGATATTGGTGTCGATTGAAATGATCCATAGTAACGATGACGAATACGGTGACGAGCCGAACTCGCAGATTGAGTGCAAAAGTTCTTTGTACAGGTATTCGGAATCCCAGTGGAGAACAACTACTGGTGGTGTAGTGGTGTAGTGGGGATGAGATTCTTGTAGTGCTTTCCACGGTGCACAGATGAACTTGTTGAATAGAGTACGTGTTGAATCTTAGGGTTCCGTGAATAACTCATCGAGGAGTTATTCACTATTGTTAATAACATGTAGGGCTGGGGGGGTATGTTATTAACTGTTATTAACTGTGAATAACTAAAATTTTTGTAAATAACTCTAAAACACAATAAAAAATCGGCCAGTGACCGCAAATAGTTCTTCTAAATCCATGGTAGAAGTGTATTTACGAGCTGGGGGCAATTTAAGGGTGGCCGCGGCCTCAGCCACGATAAATTCGTCTGAGAGTAGGTAGGAGTAGGTATATCAATCGATAGGATGTGATGTCGACATCGATATCCACTTCAAACTTCAGCATTTCCAGGACTACAGTAGACTTGGACATGTACAGGTTCGAAGGTTCGTCATCCTCCGCTTTAGCTTTAGCGTCCTCATCGTCTGATTCCAATGGTATCTCCTTTCCTTCACATTTCGCGTGTCAGGGTCGAGTCGAAACGGGGGAAGAAATTCCTCGAAAAGGGCATTGGCTTCGGTTGTTAGTGGTACCTCAGGTGTAAGAGCTGTGAAACATGGGATGCGAGCGTGTCAAAAACGCGAGAAAAACCATGATCAGAAATTTTCTCTAGAGGTAGAAAGGGCATAGCGAGGCTAATGCGCTATCATGATCAGCGTAATGATTGATGGCGCGGAATAGGCAGGGGAGACTCGGAAAAGCTGTGCATAGTCGCTTAATAAGCAAGGAAATTCACAGTTATTTACACCCCTACTTAGACCAGGTGAGTTATTAACTGTTATTAACAGTTAATAACTAGTAGTTATTCACAGTAGTTATTAACTCGGGAGTTATTCACGGAACCCTAGTGTTGATAGTCCAGGAATTCCCGGATTATCAATCATTTCCCTCGTGACGATACGGCGGTATGGATGGTAAACTGCTGCAAGCTCAGTAATAAGCGAGTGAATACTATGCCCCAAGCTGTCAGGATCATTTTGAAGTGGTAATCCGAATCATTGCGCATCGTAACAAAGGTTAGCAGACACGAGCTCTTCTGTTTCTATAGGAGTACGTCGTTGGCATCTTGGGTTCTGCGACAAGATAGACGTTACTTCTCCGCTTGGAGTCACAGAGCCACGAGATGATCTCCTTCGTTAGGGTTCTATGAATACTCATGGATAGCTCACTGACAGGGTGAGAAACGATTGGCATTTTAAACACACGACGAAATACTACTGTTGTTAGCAGGCACTGTCATGTTCGCAAATCGAGTATGAGACTAACAAGGTTTCCAATTGTCCCAGAATGCGCAAAAGGCGGGTCCCAACTCGTCCCATGCAGAAGAATCTACATCGATGCGTTCCTCTTTTAGGCCAGAGTGGTGTTTCGTAAAGATTTTGAATACTACCCGGCGAGATATTCAGCTAAGCTCTATGGTAAATCATTCCACGACTTACCTTCTGGGATCGATAGTCCCGTGTTGAATGCCTGCATCGTCATGATTTCGATTTCGCTGATGTTTAGAGGAGGGTGGGAGTAGAGTGCCGGGGTTCTGAGCTGACAGATGCCGTCATGATGTGCTCTGCACAGGCAAACTAGGCACTAAGGCTGCACTAAGGCGAAGAAGGTGATGGACTAAATCAGCATGGCTTCTTTCATGGGCATCATGATCCAGTCGCCCGAGGCAATGCTTATGGGCCTGATCATGATAACCTCGGGGGGAAAAACCGGCGCGCATAGTCATCCCATCCATTCAACCCACTCCCCAAGCCAAATTGTACCTGTATACTCGAACCCAAAAAGAAAAGAAAGTGAAGCAAAGAAATCACAAACTTACCATCGTCGATAGTATACTGAACCAACTCACAGTCAACTCTAAATTACCTTCGAAGTTCGACAACTCAGTTCCCTCGGCCTCTTGTAGCTGAAAAAAAAATACACACGGGGAAACTAACCCGGAAACGGCACTGACGGATTCACGAACTTCATATTAGGCTAAACACAGCCACAGCCACGATTCTGAGCGGGGCATGTTTACGGTGATCAGCTGCCGAGCGAGAACGAGCTGTGACACAATAGTGAGGCCTCATAGCCACTTCCACCCACTCTATACAATTAATATTGCATACAGAGCCCCCCTCGCCGCTAGTGGACATAAGCACGATATATAATAATGTATAGCCTATCAGTTCCCTCATAAATTGAGTTTTTGTGAGCTTGAGCATGGAGGCCGTGCTGCGATCACGTGTTGTTAGGCCTTTTAACTCAACGACGATCTTCTTTCACCATCCGCAATAAGATATAGATAGAATTGTCGAAACTAACATGAGAAATAAAAACGTTTGAATTGTATTTCACCACACATTTTCCAGAATTTTTTGTCTCTAGTCGCAATGGGCGGGGCTCTCGTTGTTACGGTATGCTCCCTGGAGCATGCCCTGACCACGAGGCATACTGTCAACAGCATTTTTGTTAGTTTTGACAAGTCGCACGATAATATTTGATACGAGGGAGCTTGCAACGTTTCCTCCACCTTGACTTTTAGACTCCATCATTAAAGTCGAGTGACCGCAGAGTCCAGACTGCGTACCCTTCCCTCTCGACCACGAAACTCAAACGAGAATCTAGTACTCAAACAAGAATCCCGTAGCAGAAAACAGCGATTTGTCGGGAATTAGGCAATAGGTGCGATTCATGTATGCTGGCGCAGTCGAATTGGTGTTTTGACGAGGATAGGGTAGGCGAACAGTCAGAAACGAGACTAAAGAAGTATTATCAATACCAAGACCGACATTTGCAGCGCAGCACCGGTCTCAATGCCACTCAATAGCGCCAACAACGAGCACAGTCATTCTCATCGGGGATTTAACACGAGTAACCAGAGAGTTGAGGAGTGGGTCGCCCAGCAAGCAAGAATTTTTCTACCCCAGACGCCTACAGAGATGGGGAGTAGCCGTGCTCCTTCAACAGCCATAGACAGTCAAGCATGGCATCAGGCGACCACGCGCCAGACAACACCAACGGACGGGGGACTAGCACATATCAGAACGACAGTGGGAGAAGAATTTCCTGTCCAGCAATCAGGAATTCATGGTTCAATTAACGAACCATCCGTGCGGGGCACTCCACGTGCACCATCGATGCGGACGATATCATTACCGCCAGAGATAGACGAATTGGAGGAGATTGCCCTAATGCCACTCTTAGGAAACGTGGCCCGCCCCAATCAAGGGCTGAATCAGCATCCGATCGCTGAATCACAATCGTGGGAATATCCTCCCACACCGATGATGCGAACAATTGCACTGCCACCCGTTGCTGATGCGCCTCCAGATAGAGAGCGATGGCGACTCAACTCTGCATTGAAATATGATGACTTCACTCGAGCTGTTGTCAACCCAGTTCTGAGCGATATGTTACCATACCCTGGTCATCGTTGGGGAGCATGGGACCAAGATGAGAGCTGTGAGAGGGAATTAAGTGTCCAATTTGCGTATAACATGGCACCGGCAACGGATCCACCATCGAATCGAATGACACTCACAAGGCCATTCGGCGGAAATTTAGTCGTGAATCCGGATAGAGGGAATCAATTTGTGTCCGTGGGCGGCGTACAAAGTACCGTGGTTGCATGGATGAGGTGGGAGCAACCCCACGTCCAAGGGGAAGGACTCCTGTTAACAGGAGGGACAACAGCAACGGGACGAGATGGTACAACCAGGATGGTTGAGGTCTGGATTTGGAGGGGCTTAACGAAAGCCAATGGTGAGAGTAATGTCTGGGAGATCAATTTGTAGTTTGCGAGGCTGTACTTGTACTTTTCATTCCCACTCGCCGGCAGAGATGGGAATCTGACTTGATATATATATAAAGGTTCTTTGGCACCCACTCGCGAGATATCGAACGCCCAAAGGAGTGGCACAGACGCCCATGTGTTGGCTTGGCGTTCAATCCTTGAGCGCCGAAAAAACACATTCCAGCTACTCAGTGCCTGTATTCTATCCCTGTATTGCATTCGATGCTCGAGATGCCTGCTCAGTCCATGTAAAAAGTCAGATACTACAACTTTGTAGAGATACTCATCGGAACAAGAGCCTTTCACAAGCGTTTTTCGAAAAACGACATGAGAGCACGGGAAGGCGCCGAGGGCGAAGGAAGGACGGAAGTAGACGCTGCGATGTGGTGACAAGCGTTCTTTAATGGTGCCATAAGCGCGCATGAATGCTGAACCAATGACAGCCAGTACCTGATTCCGGATCGGGAATCCACCTGTCAAGCCAAGAGGTGTCAGATTCACCTATCCGATGTGGACTAGACCAAAAGCGAGCGTCGGCAAACGAACATCATCCTGGCCATCACAAGTTGATGCATCCGACTACACCAACGACAAAGCATGAAACGGCCAAATGTAACTAAAGGCGTTGTATCTGTTACAATATATAATTGAGAACAATGAAATGTATATTACTGGAATTCGGAGACTGACTAGGATTTTGACTCGATTGCATGTCGACCTAAATGAGCCCAGCATGAGCCTGGCTCGTGCTTTGATTAACTGATGGCCGTATTCCGCCGACTGATTCAAGGTGTGCGCTGGCACAATGCCGTAGACAACGACTAGACCATATATGGAGCACCGATGACATCATGGATGTCCGGGATCGGCGAATCTGACACCTGTTGTGTCAAGCTCCTGTCAATCAGTTGATGAATGAAATGGCAGATTAACGGCGAGTCACCACGAGTTCTGCGGTGTCCACGGGGCGCCAGGAGTTACTTCATCCCAAGCACGAATTGATGAACACGGGTCAAGTCCCTGAGCAGTGAGGTCATACTCTCATTGGCGCTCATAGCTGTATCTCAGCTATTTAGGCATTGGAACTCACTGACGCCAAACTCTGGATGCTCCACGAGCGCTACGCTCCATCAAAACAGCTCGGATCCTATCTTGACAGTAATGTATCCGTCGCCACTTTTGGCACTCTTGCGCAACGTGTATGCTATTTTTATCATACGAAGAATGTTTTTTTCATCTCAGATCTGTAATTATCAATACCTCGCTTCATGGCACCTGGTTCGTGTTCACCTTCATCAGTATAATCTTATGCTGCGTCTAGAATAAAGATCTCGTCGATTCCACCTAGTAAATAGTTGGTGTCCATAAATTTTGTTCGGTCATGCGCTCCACGGTGAGCAATGAACATACTGTAACGCCGTACGTAGGCACTTTTTATTTTGTTCCAGTAGGAACGTGCACTCCATGCGGAACGATCGCCCGCTTTACCGCCTAGATTGATGAACACACGATAGTACACCCTCTCTCTCGTCGTCTATTGTTTCTATAATGTTCATCTCTCCTATTCGCAGTTTTGAGGTCCCGATAACGGAATTTCACACATCGACCCGAACAACTGCTCATTCTCGAATACTTGACCGGGCTAGTAACCTGAGCCAATACTAATACTTTGTCGTCCGCGTTGAATCACAATCACACATAGGCGATACTAAACCAATCGGAATAGCCAGATCCTTCACGGTGATGCCCCCACGAGGCAGGCGATCGATGTCCCTTGGCTCTATGACTCAATGCAGCAGGTATTTTCAGCGCAGACCCACAGACGCCCCGGAGGCTGTATGCAAAGAACTTGCGTTCTACAGCTGATGCCTGCACTTTCTACTTACCACATCTGTCGTAATGATGGTAAGGCTGGTATCTATTGAGACTCCATGTTCTTGGCTACTAGTGGTGAACATGCTGCAAATTACCCTCGGGCCTCCATTCGGCAGCCTCTTCACACAGAGCTATCATCCTCCGAGTAATCTCGAGTCCTTGCTCCAAAACAAGCCCATCCAGAAAGCTGACTCGGGCAAGAATACACATCGCCGCACCACTCGTGCGTACTCTTCTAGGTATGTGAAAGCCAGGATAATAGCTTTTCTGCCGAATCTATGAGTTTTGATTCCACATAGCACATTTTCTGAAGAGAGTCTTTGCGTTATGCTCCCTCGAATTTTCATATCACAACGGCTGTTTAACGCACATGGTCTCTTCGTTCAAGTCGCCACCATATGTGCGAGTGATTTAAAGGATATTATGTATCATTCAATACACAGTAGCCGGATCGATGATAGCTTTCTCCGATAAATCTGATACTTAGCGTTCCATCACCTCGAAATTTTCAGGCCGTCTCGGTGTCAAATCAAACTCGACTCGGAACCCATCCGCTCAGACGCGGCACTAAGCAAATACACACGCCTCTTCTTTGCGCACGGGCGCTATCTCTACGTCCGGGAATGGCAATACCTATGTTGTCCATCGAACGCCTTCAATACCCCAGCAGACACCTCCAAAAACCGTTTTACACAAATGCAGAATTAGGCTCCTCAGAGCGGCGGAATGGGTAGAAGGGATCCGATGAGTTTCCGCTTTCTGAATTGTTCCAACATCATTGCCGGGTAGGATAACAAGTGGCAATATAGATTGAGGACAAGAACGAAGTCGATTTCGACGATGATTGGGACGTGCATGTTACAAGAAACATCTGGTGGAGGCAGAGGCGATTTTCAGGAGGATTTGTGTTTACAAGGTGACTTGCAAAATCACGCAGAGGATCAACTGAATGGGTCTCCTCCATTATTCCCTCCATTTATTCGTCATGCGATTTCCTCTTCATCCTTCTACCGATTACTTTCAGAATCATAATGAGAATACGTGGAATACAGATATCACTGAAGCTGAACTCTGTTCGTATCAGGAGAAAACCAAATATTTTCCAGTGTTATAGTCGCCAATAGCACATGTACAACCAAGCGTGTTAAGACTTCACCTATATCTGTTTTGGGCTAGTGCAACGCTCTTTTGTGGAGCTCCACCAATTATTTCAATCTTGATCCGGCACTGAATTGTGGGGGATGTAGCACGACACGAGACCCATATCTTTCTTCTTTCGTCGCCCGCCATCCAACTCAAAACCTTCTCTTTAATTATCTCCTCTTGTTCATATTCTATTCCTCCGCAGAGAACATCACCATCTTCCCATGCTCGTACAGCTCGCAGATACTACGAGCAAACCTGTTTGGTTACATATCATCAAGCATAGCAGGTGTGTAGATGCTGACACCCTTCAAGTCCCATTCACCATTGCCTTCACGAGTGGCCAACACGGCGAGGACCGTCTCACTTTCAAGGCCAAGTAATACATACTTGGGATTTTTGACGTGAGAAAGAGCCCATTCTTTATATTCTTCAGAGTCCTGAGGCACTTGCATTTTTTCCAGGTCCTACAACATAATGAGTAGAATGTTGGAGGTATTTGTCTAAAACTTCGTACCAGTGGTTCGGCAAGCCCTTCACATTTATCAATAAATTGCCTGTCTAGAAAGCTTATAGGCTCGATGCGAACAATATCTGGTGGGTCATCTCTGTCTAACTAGGATATGTCCATCAGTCAAAACTACTCGATCGACGAGCGCACTCACATATAGTATCCTGAGAAGCTCCATGAAGCCGCTCAAATGAATTTTATCGCAAGTATATGCCAGGCAACGAAAATCGAAGTGACACAATAATGTGGACACCAAAAACGGTTGATCAAATACCAAAGCAGCGCCAGTACGACCGAACTCATAGGAAGCTGATTGTCGAAGGCTGTCAATCACGGAGCAATATTCCCGTGTGCTAGCTTGAGTCTTTTGCACCACCAGCTTGAGCATTGCAGTGGGATTTGGGGCATGACGGAGTATATGTAGAAACGCTTGAAATACACATAGACGAGATTCAGATAGCGGAGTATAGAACCGACCTGCCCGCGTAGCATCTCGTAAGAAGGGTCCGATCCATGGATTGGCACTCTCCATGTCGGATTCAGCCACGACCAAGCGGTAAACATGAGGAAGCACGGTGAGTAACGCATCCTTCCCGAGGGGAAGTAGGCAGGTCAGTGAAAGTTCAAGAAAACGCTCTGGATAACAATCCCTATAATCAACAATGCTGAAAACCTGTTCGAAAACCGAAAGTAGGTCGGGAGGAATGTTGGAAAGTGCACGAGTGTAGAAGTGATCAAGAGCACAATACCGCTGTTCATCAGAAGGTGAGGGAGAATCAGTCATATAGGTCAAAAACGTCTCCAAGTGTGCCTTTGGTCCACCGTCATCCTCCCAATCGACGAACTGAATAATGACCTGAACGGTCTCGAAGACGCCCGCAACAACCCTGGTCAAATGAGACATTTGCTCCTGTGAAGGCCATATCTCGTCTTCATCAAATATCTCGTATTCACAGCGAAGGGCATTAAACTGGTGATAAAGAAGCAATGTCGCGTCTTCTGGACCCTCCTTATAACACACGGGTAGTCGGTAATATTGAAATGGTACAGATGGATGAAGAAGGTCCTGGATAGGAAGTTTGATATTGGTGTCGACTGAAATGATCCATAGTAGTGATGATGAATAAGGCGATGAGCCGAACTCGTAGATTGAGCGCAAAAGCTCTTCATCCAGGGATATAGGATCCCAGCCGACGACAACCACGGGTGACGGAAAAGTGTATTGAGGATGAGATTCTTGGAGTGCTTGCCATGGTTCATGAATGAGCTTTTTGAATCGAGTACGTGTTGGCATTTTAAGAATTGCGGGGTTGTCAATCAATTCCCTTGCGAGAATGCGGCGGTACGGAGGGTAACATGTTGCAAGCGCAGCAATAAGAGAGTCAATACCACCCCAAAAGGAGTAGGGATCAATTCGCATTGGCAGTCCGAATCGGTGAGCATCATAGCAAACATTAGCAAAGATATGAGCCCTTGTGTTTCCATAGATGAATAGCGGTGCCGTCCGTGTTTCTGATATGAGATAGACGTTACTCCTCCTCTTGGAGTCACAGAGCCACGAGATGATCTCCCTCGTGAGAGCTTTATGAATGCTCATGAATGGCACATCAACTGACTCAGGACCTGGTAATGAATGATATGGCACACGAAGAAATACTACGGTCTGTTAGTATTCAATCTGAGATTAGTAAATCGAGCATTGAACTTACAAGGCTTCCAATTGTCCCAGAATGCGCGATCGGTATGGACCAACTTCTTGAAACGAGAGGGACCTGTCTCGATGCGTTCCTCTATTGGGCCGGAGTGGTGCTTCGTAAAGATACTGAATACTACACGGTGAGGTATTAAGTCTAAACCTCCACGGTAAACCACTCGAAAGCCTTACCTTCCTGCATTGACAATCCCGTATTGAACGCTTCTTCCAACTCTGGATGCATCGTCATGATTTCGAATGATGATGCCCTCGAAGACGTGATGTTGTAGATGAAGAAATAAGGTGGGAACAGAGTGGACTCGCATGATCAGGCGACATGTTCGGGAAGAATATGCACGTCATAGGTCCTGTGCGGAGACCTCTTAGGCAAAGAAGATGGTGGACAGAATTAGCATCGTCCGTTTTATGGGGATATCATAAAACTATGGATTGAAGAATTTAAAATAGATATCGGATATAAACAAAAAAAAGCAACATACATGGCGCAAGCGGTGGTTGTGTTTGTTGAAAGCGTCGTAATGAAGATTCGTTGATAGTACCGTTCCTCAAACTCGGAAATAGAACCCTTAGAGCGTGCCCGATACTCGGTAATCCTTCTGGATCAAGCTCTCTAAACTCCTCTTCATCACGGCTAGCCTCACTCTTCTCTTCATCATCATCAATTCCGTCAGTACTCCCTTGTCCACCAGCGTCACTTACTCTTCTCTCTATCCTCCCTCTACCGCCTGTCCTCCTCCCTCGAGTCCCGGGTGGTCCTCCATACTCTCTTTGGATGCCGACCAACAACAAACATTCCACAGGCCGAGTCCCGCGCCATCCAGCCATCCAGCAGTCAGATAGCCCTCTCAAATGGCTCTCGTTAATAAGACATTCAACAATATATACCACTCTCTCGTCGGCCGATGCGCATTGTTCAGTAGTACATCCTTATTCTCATCTTAATCCTTCTGCTTTTCTTTATTCGAAGATAGTGGTGGGCGTGATTTAGACGAGTTGTTAAGGACCTTGTGCCATTCTGCGACGTCACCTTTCCCCTCCTCCTCTCTCGCCTCTTGACCTAGCTCAACTGCCACAAGGGCCAACAACTCCAAAAATCGCGGTAAAAGCCTGCTTAATTTGGTATTCCCACCGGAGGAGAGTTCGAGTTGATGACGTTCTCGTCCGTTCCAAGACAGAGACTCCGCGAGTTCACAAGATAGCAGAACCTACGCTTTGGAGATTGGACACAGTCACAGAAAACAAAATGTCTTCTCCATCCGGGGACGGAGTGATGCCATCATGTAGCGTGAGGGCTTGGCCAGTCAGGCTACACGGCCAATCCTTGGTTAGGTAACTGGAAGGTGGAACTTTTACGTGGGTATGATATCCTGACCCATGCCTCAAATGGATTGTCGTCACGTTGCTACAACAAATAAAATGGTTAGGTGATGGCAGGGATAATTTAATGGTGGACGGCATAAAATGCCTATTTTTCGTAAGCAGCCCATCAATTATGTTGTGATGGCATGGGTTTGGGACGCTACAGGATTGAGACCCTTTATCCTGCCAAGGCAACCGACATCATGTACCTGATATGTAATGACCCAGAAATCACTCCCTAGCTCAATGTTGTACCAATGTGTATCACGACCTATGAGTAACATGGAGCCAATGCAATAATAATATTGAATAAACCCGACATCATATCACCATATGTGACTGTCACACTCAGCCAAATGGCCGTTGTCAACTGGTCACTTTGTGATCCAATGTTCCGTGCGAATTTGCCACGTGGTCATAGGTAAGTTGAACTTCGTCGCTTTCGCAACTGAGCTCACCCACGTCTTCTGAGTTCGACCACCATGGACCATGGTACATTCAACTCAGAGAATATCTCTCTTTTATTTCCCGGATTTCCTTGTGCGTACATCCTCTGCCAAAGCCTCTGCTTGCTGACAATGTTACTATACAGCGTAATTCATAGAGGATGGCTCGAGGGGAAGATGGTTAGGTTGACTACAACATAAGCACATGGAGTTGGAACAAAATTGGTACGACGTTTCAACATTATGGCACATAATCATTAACTTAGATATTTTCACAGGTTTTTCGGGTTGATCTTCGTGAAGGACATGGAAGATGTAGTGGATTTTCAAGAAATTGAGGATAATGAAGGTGTTAGCGTGTCGTAGTTTTTTTGTATTAACATTTATATTTTATGTATTTTTACAAATAAATATTCTTTTCATCAATTTTTTGGTGTCAGCGTGATTTCAATGTCTTACTTCAAGCATACTGAGCCTCGAGGGAGCTGGACATCTTCCTGTGTGCAGTATTGAATCTTGTTGAACGGATGTCATAAACTTCATGGGCCAAACATTGATATTTGTTGACAATATGTCACCGGAAACGTTGTACCAATGTGAATTAATTTTGTTGCTACAACGTGAAGTTGTACCATCATTAATAAAGTGCGAATCCGGCTGGGCACAACCTGGAATCAGGTTTGGCGCCCTTGTGACTAATTCATCACACAGGTGACGGGCTCACATCAGACAAACGTTGGTAAAGTTTGGCCGTGTACACTCGAGTTTCTTCGCGGAGAGAATCGAAAGGGATAAGCTATCGATTGAGAAGAAAGCTGATCTAGTAAATACATGCAATCAATATATGTACTAAATCTGTGTTTGGTATAAGAAGAGAAAATAAACAAGTAGATACATAGCTAGGAAGATGTCCGTCGCTACACATCACGTGGTTGTATTTCCGTATCCGCCGAATACACGAGTCCGGATTCCATGCAGCACATTTCCTGAAAAGAGTCTTTGAGTTATGCTCCCTCAAATTTTCAAATGCGAAGGCTATTTAGCGCAGATAATCTCTTCGTTCAAGTCGCCACCATATGTGCGAGTGATTTAAAGGATATTATGTATCATTCAATGCACAGTAGCTGGATCGATGATGACTTTCTCCGATAAATCCGATACGTAGCGTTCCATCGCCTCGAAAAGTTCAGGCCGGTACCCAGGACAAGAAAGTTTACAGTTGTGAATTTTATCCGCAATCATCAACTCAAAAAGCTAGTAAGCAGTCTGATCGTCAATCATTATTTCTGGGCGCCCATACCAGACGCCATATTAGAGAAGCTTCGCACAAATCGCTAAGATTCCACAGGTCGAGTAAAAGGGAGCAGCGTGGTATCATTACAATTACATCCAAGAGAAAAAACAAGTGCAAGATTACAGCAACATGAAAGCGGAGTCGATCTAAGCTAGTACAAACATGCATCACACATAACAAGTCGTAAAATTAGGAAGAGATGAAACTGGAAAGAAAGAATCGCTACAAGATAGAAAACAGAACAAGACATAAGACAAGACCAACGAATCCAAAAGATTCTATTTTTTCCCCTTCTTTTTCTTTACTTTCTTGACTTTGAGTGGATATCCGAAATCATCTTCCGCATTTGCGGGATCAGGCGTTTCGGGCACCCCTGACACATCCCCAGGTGCTTCTGTTGCTTTCTCTTTGGTAGGATCAGCAGCTTCAACAGCAGGTGTGGTAGGGGCAGTGGCATCCGCGACCGGAGTAGTAGGAACAGCGGCATCGGTGGCAGATTCAGCAGTAGCAGTAGCATCAGCAACCGTTTCAGCAGTAGCAGTAGCATCAGCAGTAGCATCGACAACAGCTTCAGGAGCGGCCTGTTCAGCAGTAGCAATAGCTTCAGCAGCTTCAAGAGTGGTCTGCTCAGTAGAAGGGTCAGGTGTGGATAGCGGGTCTGCATTTGTCACGGTAGCATCGTTCGCCGCTGAAAGGGTAGCGTCAATAAGAGGGGGGTCGACGGTAGGGGATTTAACGGAAGGAGCCATTGATGTTCGGGAAGGTTGTTTGCTCAGTGTATGTGCGTCGAAGCTAGTTCCAAAGGCACTGTTCGCCTGGACTGGTTGTCCCGAAGAATTAAAGTCACCGAATAAAGAAGCGCTTGAGTTTTTTCTTCCAGCCTGAGAACCTCCGCCAAAGTCGAGGAAAGAAGCACCTGATTTCTTTCTAGACAAAGCTCCACCCATGTCACCAAACAATGAGGCGCTTGGACTACCCGTGTTCGTTTGCCCGCCAAATTGACCAAGCTTCATTTCTTCTTGCGGTGGCGACGAATTGAAGAGAGAGCTTCCCCAAGTATTTAGCTTGTTCGTGAAGCCCGGAACTTTGGATTTGGCTTGCGCTCCCCACTTATTCCAACCACCAAAGACGGACTGTGACCCAGCATCTTCACTTGCTGGATTTGGCTCCTGTGCCCACCCTGCCGTTGCCTCCATTGCCGTCTTTTCCCTCTTTCCCTCCTCTTTCTCCTTTTCCTGCGCCTTCTGCTCCTCGGCCGCCGCGCGCTCTTGTTCTTCCTTCAATTTTGCTAAAAGCTCCTCTTCCTCCTTCTCTTTAACCTTACGCTCTTCCTCTTCTTTAGCTTTTCGATCCTCCTCCTCTTTCTCTTTGGCCTTCATTTCGTCCTCCAGTTTCGGCGAATTTTGAAGGTCATCGAATGCACTCAATTGCGTATCCTTCTTTTTCTTTCCTTTCTTCCCCTTAGTGGGAGTAAAACTGTCGGCGGCTTTGGCCTCTTCAGCCTTTTTCGCTTCATCTGCTGCTTTCTGTTCTGCTTCACGTTGAGCCGCTTCTTTAGTCTCTTGCTCAGCCTTCTCTTTAGCCTCCTGTTCAGCCTTTTCCTTAGCCACCTGCTCAGCCTTTTCCTTAGCTTCCTGTTCAGCCTTCTCCTTAGCTTCCTGTTCAGCCTTCTCCTTAGCCTCCTGTTCAGCCTTTTCTTCTTCTTCCTTCTTCGCTTCCTGTTCCGCTTTTTCTTCCTCCTCTTTCTTCTTCGCTTCCACTTCAGCCAACTCCTGCGCAGCCCGCTCCTCAGCATCTTTCGCCTCTTGCGCTATCCTCTGCTTTTCCTTCTCATCATCATCCTCCCAAGCATCTAACGCTTTACCCTTCTCCTTCTTGCCCTTCTTTCCTTTCTTCCCTTTCGCAGGTGTATCAGCGAGAGCGGCAGCAGCGGCCTTGGCGTCTTTCTCTTTCCTCTTTTTCTCCTCTTTCCCTGCAGCTTCGATGTCAGCAAGTTCTTTCGCAAGCTTCTCTACCTCTTCTTTCTCCTTTGCTATTCTCTCCGCTTCAGCCGCAGCTTCAGCTTCAGCTGCCTTCGCCTTCTCCGCCTCCTCCTCCTCAGCAGCAAGTCTCGCCTTCTCTGCCTCTGCTTCTTCAGCAGCAATCCTCGCCTTCTCAACCTCCTCCTCAGCTTCCCTAGCCAACCTCGCCTTCTCCGCTTCTTCATACTCCTTCAAAAGTCTCAACTGTTCCTCCTCCGCCCTCCTCCTCTCTTCCTCCTCCTCCGCCTCCTGCTGTTGCTGTTGTTGTTGTTGTTGTTGTTGCTGTTGCTTTCTCTTCTTCTCCTCCTCTTCCGCCGCCAACGCAGCCGCATTAGCACCCGCACTTCCTTTTCGTTTCTTCTTTTTACCCGTACCACTCGTTTCGGTAGTAGGCGTTATAGGCGTTGTAGGTACAGATACCTCGACAGCAATAGGAGGGATAACGGATTCTGATAATGAAGGAGTGTTCATCACGATATCCGTAGCAGGAGTTTTGGGAGTCTTCCCACCAGAACCACCAAACTCAGAAACCGGAGTCTTTGGTGTCTTTCCACCAAGCTCACTAACAGGCGTCTTGGGCGTCTTCCCTCCCAAACTCTTCGGCGTCTTCATCCCCGACACCTTCGGCGTCCCCACTTTCACCACTGCCGCCGCCTCTCCCGACAATTCTCTACTCTGATCAACCAAAGGTGTCCCAGAATTCAAAGGACTCGAAATTCCTCTACTCAAAACTGATGGTGACTCCGCCGGTGGTGCTAACTGTTGTTGTTGTTGTTGTTGTTGTTGTTGTTGTTGTCCATGCTGATGACTGATACCCGACACTCCAGCCAACAAATTCGGCGACTCAGGTATCCTCATCCCACCCTGCGAAGACAAAAGACTAGCAGCCACAGAACCCCTCCTCGACCTTCTCGGAATCTTCGACGTCGTCGGACTCGACACTACCGACGATCCAGTCGTACCCGTCGCCGTTCCCGCTGTATTACGCGAAGTTGGCGTCTTATCATTATCCCAAAAAGTAGGTGGTTCGGTATTAGAAGGTGTGAGCGGTTCTCGAGCACCAAGAGCCGGGGTACTGGTATGAATGGATCCACCCCCAACAAAAGGAGCATCATCCGCATCAATAGGAACCTCACCTCCCCTCATCCCACTACTCACACTCACACTCCTACTCAACGTCGTCGTCTCTCCTTGTTGTTGAGAAGCTGGCAAATCAAGAGAACCACCAAAACTTCCAGGTGTACCAACAACAGCCAACAAACCCGTTCCATCCTGTTGTTGTGAATGGTGTGAATGTTGACTCGACGTCCTACCAACACCACTCCAAGGCGTCCCCGGCGGTTCTCCATAACTCGATTTCGGCGTATCCTCCCACAACGACGACATCCTCCCTTCCCCATTCCCATTCCCTCCTCTATCTCTCTCCCTCTCCCTCTCACCGGCATGCCCAGAAATCTGTGAAAGCGATCTCGGAACCGCATTCGTCAACGTCTCCCAAGGCGGCGAATGATTCTTCTGAGCCTCAATCGAAGTAGATATAGTCTGAACATACGGACTCCTATTCGCCGATGAACTCGTTCCCCCACCAGCACTAGCAACACTAGCCCCACCTAAAGTTCTTGTCGAACGATGACTTGGCGTAGATCTATGACTAGAAACCTGCGACACCGATTGTTGATGTTGTAGATGTTGTTGTTGTAGTTGATCCACTCTAGGACTCCTCGTCAAAGATTTATCACCATAAATCGAACTCCCTCGCGAGTGTTCACCACCACCACCACCACCACCACTAATCCCATATCCAGAAGACGAACTCGGCGTAGGTGGTATCTCAGGTCCCCAAACTGATGATAGAGTTTCACCGATTTTAGAACTTCTTTTCGATGATGAAGTTCTTGGCATATCCATCCTCTCTCTGTCTCTGTCTCTGTCTCTGTCTCTGTCCCTATCTCTGTCCCTATCTCTGTGGCTTTCTCGATCCCGGTCCCTACTACTCCTCGTAGACGAAACCGTCCTCCTATCACTTTCCCCCTCCCTCGTCCCCAAAGACGTCATCGAAGGCGTACCACCACCCAAACTCCCACCAATAGACCTCTCCCTATCCACCCTCCCCACCTCAGGAATCCCACCACCAGCAGTAGCATAAGAAAGTTCACTCCCACCACCACTCCCACCACTCATCCCACTCATCCTACTCCTCGACGTCCTCCGACTCGAACTCACACTCCCCGTCAGTACACTATCCCGTTTATATTCAACTGCAGGTGTCCTTGATCTCAACACCGGTTCCGAACGAAGTCGATCTCCCGTGTTATTGGTATTATTATTGTTGTTAGGTGAGATGGTATGAGCTTCGTCTTCAGGAAGACATCTGGTTCATCTTCATCTGCTCGATGTCCACGTTCATTATATATAATAGATGCCGGACCACTAATTCATAAAATTAGCTCGAGATATAATTTAGAACCAGATTGAACGACTTACTATTTCACTTCACCCTATAAAAAAAATCGAGAAAAGTGAATAAACGTGTGGAAATCAGAGAGAGAAGAAAAAAAAAACATACATCATCAACCCACTTAATCCTCGCCTGAAACTCCGTCAACCCAAACTGAATCTCAACCGAAAACACAATCCTCCAATACACCTTCCCCGCTTTCCCAGTCTTAGCCTCAGCACTCCCCGCCAACGGTGACAAATCCGCTCTCACAACACATAATGTCGAAAAGTCCTCTAACATGATATAGATAATTTAAAAAGAAGAAGAAAAAAAAAAGGGAAAAATGAACCAAGGACTTACCAGCTTGTCTGTTAATCCACTTCGGTATCGTATTCCCTCCTCTATAACACCATATCTCAACTTCAAACACCGAAAGCATCGAAAGACTCGTCAATTCCGTACAATACTTTCTCGTAAACACCGTCGATTCCTTAACCTTCGAGCCCTGAACAATGGCTTCAACATTAGCAAACCGACTTTTTTGTGCACAGAAAAACGAACGCCTCACCCTAGCAAGAATACAATCAAAAGCATCCGGCAACAATTTCGGCCCACTCGGCAATTCACACAACCTCTCCTTCCTCGCAACATGATCCGGATCTTGAGGATCCATCTCTCTCAAAAACTCGACTCCATACATAAACTTGGCCACACGCGCCGAAACATGATGATCACAATAAAATCCAATAGCACCATCCGCTACAGCCTTTGATCTATCACCATTTTCAATAAAGAACACCTGATAGGAAGAGACAACAACATACGTTTGAGTATCAGGTCGACTCACGGTCACTTTGTAACGCGCCAATCGTTCTTGAAGTTGTCCAAACAACCAAGGCGAAGCCGCATACCCACCCACCAAAAACACAGACTTGATCATTCCCTGCGATGCCTCGATCTGTGCTTTGATCGCCCTGAACGCAGCTATAACATCACGGATCATCAAAAACCGATCGCTCAAGTGATCGAAAAACCCAAACTTACCATCTATAGAAGGTTCAAATAAATCAGCAACCTCGTCTCCCGTCAATTTCAATTGTCCACCGCGAATACCGGCATCAAGATCTTTGTCTAAAGGAGAACCAAAGGGTACGAATTGATAATCGCCACGGTCGCGAAACAGTCGTTTAGTAGTTTCGTCAAATCGTTTAGTGATGTGATCTAGTGTGACTGGGTCGCCGTATTTTGATTTCCTGAGTTTGCCTGTCAAAAATCATTAGTTTTTACCTTGGGGTGAAAGGGTAGACACGTGCCTTCTAGAAAATGCCGAAGTCGACGGGATACGAATACGGAACCTGCGAATATGCAATCTGGAGGAGCGATTTCTTCGATGATGAGAGGTGAAGTGCCTTTGATGGCATATGAACTGATATCGAGAGTACCACCACCCGCATCCGCAATCAAAAAACCATGTTTTGAAGGACTCTGTCAAAGGGTGTAAAAAAAACGCGTCAACCGATTTGATAAGATAAAACTGACAGATAATACATCCGCCGCCAAGCCATTCAACACACAAGCATGTAAACTGGCCTCGCCTTCGGTTACGAAACGGATTCTCGCTTTGCCTTCATTAGATCCAGGAATAAGACCACCATATATGGCAGCTCTTCTCATTTTGCTCTGTTGAGCGCCCTCCCAGCCGTTGGGATGTGACAAGACGAATTGGACATCGCTTTCGACTTGGTTCCAGAGCGATGAGCCATTGGCATGGGTATCGGTGATAAAATTACGCGTGCAATGATAGAGGTATGCAAGAAAGTCGCCAAAGACGTGTACGGCGGTTTTACGTTTGGGGAGAGGACCGAAACGCATGCCGTTCATATCGAGACGCATGGTGCGGGGACGTAAACGAAGTTTGAAACTATACGAATGGGTTTGAGTGGATGAATAGGAAAAAAAATGGAAAGAGTACGGACAGTTCTGCTTTTATCCAGCCTTCGTCTTCTGCACGGGCTTGTACAGCACTGGTGTCTGCCTCTGCGCCAGCGGCCTTCATCCTGCCCTGTCTGTCATAGTAGATGACGGAGGGTATCTTTGTACTGCCAACGACATGCTCCTGCCCAGGAAATCTAAGAGCAATCGTGAGGAGAGTGGTGTAGAGATGGAGAGAGAAGGAAACCTCGTCACGCCATGGATCTTTGGAATCTCGCCGGGGTCGAGGATGGCATAGGACACGCCACTAAAGGTAGTCCCGATGTCGATGGCGATGACGAGCGAGCGATGGCGGCCCTGGAACGGTTTGCGAGTCTCTGGCGGTGGCTTGGGTGGCGGCATGCGAGAGAAGAGCGTTGGATTATATAAGGGGACAAGAACCAAAGAGGACTGCAATGCTGCTGGCCCTGGTTCGCCGCCTCCTCGCCGTCGTCCGTGCGTTGTTGTCCCTGCCAACCTACGCCCATCTCCCGCTCAACCCACCGACACTCCCCCGCTCGCCGCCCGACACCGGAGACCCCGAGGCCCAGCGCGGCCACCCGCATGCCCCGCCATCACCGGCCGCCGATCACTTTCTTCCTGCCTCCATGGGCCGCGATGCCGACGAACTCGCCCGGTTGCATGAGCGCAATCGCCTGCTAGAGCGCTCTCTCCGCGATGCTCGGGATTCTCTCAAACTGAAAGACGCAGAGCTCGATCGTCTCAGAGAGCGCAAGTCGACAACGACCAGCCTTGCTCGACCCCGCCGTCGCTCATCTTCTGTTGCTACCCATTCCGACACTTCCTCTTCTGTCGTGGACGAAGAACTTGCCCGCGCACGTACCGCCGACGCTTATCTCACCCGTACCGACAATTGGTCTGGCGCTCAAATTCTTCAAGCCGTCCACGACATCAACTCTGAGATTTTACAATTTGCTGCTGGAGCAACCGAAGCTTTCACGTTTGACCGTAATGCTCGTCCTTCCTCTTCCCGTGCTATCCAAGCCATGCACGACACTTCTGCTCGTCTCGGTTCTAGTTTAGCACGTATCCTCGCTAATCGAGATCATTCCCAAGACCCCATTCTCGTCCAACTTGCTTTGCAAGGCTGTCTTACCATCTGCATCACACGCGCCTTGTCCACCTTTTGCGTCGGCTTTCCCTCGAAATCAGATTCCCTCTTACACCAAATCTACCATCGCATGGCACTCGCAGGTAAAACCAGTCTTTCTTTCCCTCACAGAAAAAATATCTAAAAAAATAAATTACCAGAACCTCAACCCACATCCTCCAAATGGCGTTCCCTAACTCACCAACACATCCACGCCATGTATCCCACCCTCATCGAATACTCCACCACCGAACTCACAGACACCATCTTCCGATGGTCCTCCGACATCCTCCTCATCTCCGGTTGCATATCCTACACCCCCTCCTCATCCACCCCCTCCCTCTCCTCCTCCTCCTCCTCATCCTCCTCAACCACAACCACCACCGCCCTCCGATCCCGTTTCACAGACCACATCCGTCGATTATCCAAATCCGTCATCAAACTCTCCAAAGTCCTTCGTGAAGAAATCCTCTCTACCTCATTCGAATTATTAGCCGTCGATCCTACCAATCATCCCCCCTCAACACCCACCACCACCTCTGCAGGAGGAGGAGGAGGAGGTCCATTATTCCACGACCGCACCATGATCGACGCCTTTAGCGACTACGGCCAATCCCGAGGCTCAGTCCTAGCCACAACCGAACTCGGTCTCCGCTGCGTCACAAGAATGGGTACCCGTGAAGCCGTCGCCAGTGAAGAAGAAGTCTTATTAGAACAACGCGTCTTGTTAATGCCCAAAGTCGTTTTGGAAAGTGTGCTTGATATTTTGGATCGTTGATGATAATAATATATAACCTATATACCATTATCTTATTTTTTTTGTGTACGAGGATGACTGCGAATGTAAAAAAAAAAAACCAATAGAGTAGCGAAATCACAACAAAAGAAAATACAACTGGAACACCAAAGCACAAATACACAAAAAAAACGACAGCAAGTGATAGCAAAAAAAAAAAAACCTCAATGCAAATATTTTTCATTAAGCGCATGCACCTCCTTTGCAAGATACGGCCAACTCAACATCCTCGACAACTCCCTCTTCAACTTTCCCTCATCCCTCCCCGCCCTATCCTTCGCCAACTTGATCTCCCACCCACACAAATTATACAACAACCTCATATTCGGCTGAATCAAAACCGAAAGCCGTCTCGACCGCACAATCAAATACGCATCCACCAACGGTAAATTCAAATGTTTCATCACATACGCAATCTATCAAACAAGGTCAAAATCGATGAAACTGATAAGAGCCGATGTACTACTCACTGTGACAGTCGCACTCCTCGACACTCCAACCCGACAATGCACAAGAACTTGTCCCCCTTCCTGTCTAGCTTTATCAATCCATTCACAAATCGGCTCCAACTGCGGTTCCAAAGTATCAATCCCATCATCACAAACTCCTTTAATATCCAACACCTTAATCCTCCCCTCCCTCTCCTCAATCCACAACGACCCATGCATACCCGGTCCTTTCGATGTATACTGGGAACTATTCGGTCGATGATAGAGATTAGGTCCCAAATAGCTTATCCCAGGTCCTCCAGACACTCCAGGTGGCACAAGCGCACATTCACCCACAGACACGACATGAGTAATACCCAGCGCATGCAACATATACGCATTCGCCGCATGATTCCTAAACAAAAATTTAATCATCACCAAGGATAATAAACCATGACAACTTACAAGTTTCCCAAATACAAAAACGGTAAAACTCGACTCGGAAAGCTCCCATCAACCTAGGGATCATTAAACCAAGTCTGATGATCACCACTAAACAAACTCGGCAACCACGGACTCGTATTCGCTCTCGGCCGGCTCTTTGCGACTCCCATACTAATAGACTCTCCACCACAACTACCATCCGACGGCAAACTCCCCACCGAAGCCGACATATTCACAGGCTGAGGCTCCACCGTCATACAAACATCTTCTTCAAGCGCCTGCTGCTGCAACGGCGGAGTAACCGTATTCCCCACCTTCTTGAATCCAGGTAAACTCGGTGGTGTCGCAAACGACACACTTTTAGCCGCAGGTCGCCGATGCCCAACACTTCCCATCCCCTCACCCCAACTTCGCGGAGAGGCATTCGCACCAGTATTAGATGCATTCGCCGAAGCCAACAACCCACTCCTTTCCCTCTCCTCTCTCAATCTAGCTTCCATCCTCCGTAAAAGTCCGAGATCATTATGATATACAAAGAAACTTCGTCGCTTAGCAACTTGAAGTTCCAAATATGCCTCGGGTAAACTTAACCCTTTAATAGCCATAAGAAGACACAGAGCCGGCACTGAGGATTCGGTGTATCCATCCGAAGAGTACATTAAAACTTTAAGCGGTCGAGTTGGCCGAGATCGAGGTTTCGGTTTCAATACAGAGGGAATAGGCGACGTGAACGATCGATTACGAGATGGTGCACTAGAAGGCGGAGACGCTGTCTTGGGTGGAGATGAGGAGGTGAGCGGTACGAACGAGGGCATGAAGGAGGCCATAGATGACCAACGCCTAGCAGACCCATTACCGGGAGAGTGGGGCGTCGGTGGCGAAGGGCGGTCTATGCATGGTGGCGACTGGATTGGCCGGAGCCATTTCTCCAGGAAACGGACGACGGGCATAAAAGAGCTCAATGTAGCTTGCGTACTCGCGGGAGAGCTTGGTAAAGTAAGATGGATCACAGCATTCGCATGTGGAGGAGGTCGCGTTGGTATATCCTCTTCGTCAACATTCTCTCCCTGATCAAAGCGTTCTTGCAACTGGCGCTCACATTTCTCGAGCCATAAAAGATCCACCATTGACAGATGTTCTTCAGCAGCTCGAAGGTGCGCAGCACTGGGAAAAGTCGCTAGATCATGACATTCGATACAAATATCATAACCAAACCCTTTTTGAGGATTGTTTGTGTTTCTATAATCGAAAGGGTCGTCTTCGACACTTCCAGACTGGAGCCTTTCAGGGGCCAATGGTACGTCGCCAGAATTTCCCAGAAATATTTGACCGACATGAGGGTCATAGAAAGAGGCAGTGGATGAAATGTCGATATTGATATCGGGTGGTGAAAACGTAAAATTATTGTGTAGGGGGATATGAGGTTGTACTTGCGGTAAGAATTGAAGATGAGGAGGACGTGTCGAACGATATGGATGACGAGACGATGCAGAAGAAAGCGATCTGGGTCTCTGCTGAACGGATGAACCATCATCGGGAGTATTCCAACCAGACGATCCCTCAGGACTAGGAGGTAAAGCCGGGAAAAGGCTAACAATCTCGGATGCCTTTGTCAAATCCCGCATTTCTTCCTTTTCGCGCTGGGCAAAATCGACGGTATTGGGGAATGGTATCGTCAGGCCTTCTTCCTGCTGCTGCCGCTCCTGCGATGGACCATCAACAACCATATCCATTTCTCCAACAGCTGCTTGTTCGCGCTCTCTCGACTCGACTGCCCCCAATTCGACAATATGACCATCAGAACCATCAGTATGCGCCCCGTGACTATTATTGCGGGTACCAAAAAGCCCACCAGAGACAGGCTCCACGCATATGCGCATCATCAGATGAGCCAGTTCCTTCCTCATCCGCTCTTCGGCCGCATCCAAAACAAACACGTTATAATGCAGTAAACCATTTGATCCATCCTCATCCGGCAAGCCAAGAGCTTGGATACGCTCTTTACGTTTGGCTCGAATAGCCTGTGTGAAACGCTGGGCAAGTGTAACAGCTGCCGGTGATGCTCCTTTCGGGGAATAGACGACGATATCGGAAATGGTAGCATAGATGGGCTACAAATAGGGATAACAACAGTTGCATGAGTGATTCTGGATATCCATAGAATGGGAAGCATTTACGTACAACTTGGATACCAAAATTTCTCAAAGATATACCTTCCGGAACTTTGGCTGGTGTGAATTCCCAATCGCAATAACCGCCGTCTCGCTTTATGCGCCGCAAAAGTTCTTTTGGTCGAAATGTGCCAGTCAGTAATGGCGGAGCTGCTGGATCCGTCACCCTAGGTTTGAGATCGGCGGCGGATTGCGTTTGAGCTTTGGAGTCCAGACTAATCGAGACAAAGCGTTAATTCATTTCATTTTCAGTTGCAGTTTATGAAAAGACTAAAGAAACTTCGTCGACAGCTTTGGACTCGTCATCAATGAAGAAGCGTGAACGTGATTGCCCAGCATCACTATGCGCCAAAGCCTCGACCACAAGAAGGCGCAAGCACGAGAGGGATAAACACAACCCTGCAATGTTGCATCGAAAGAGGCCCACGTCGACAGATTTGATGAGAGATTTGCAAAACATTCAATACTCACCCCGGTACAGTGTCAGGGTCTACAGAGCAGGAGGAGAAGGACGTTAAATCCGAATCTGGCGATGTTGAAGAAGAGGTAGAGGTGTCAAAGGAAGAACTAGCGGTACTTGAGGCACTGGTATCAGTGCTCGAAACAGAAGAAGCTAGGGGAATAGAAGTCGCGGTATGGATAGACCGGTGATTTACGGGATGCATGTGTGGTTGATTGTCAAGATCTGGGGAAAGGGTCTTTTCTTTGATGTCTTCGGTGATGATTGGAAGAGTGTCGCCCGCGGAGAGTTGCATAGCGTTCTCATCAGAACCTACGACACCGACACGCACGTCCGAGTGACCGCCTTGGGAATATTCGTCTTCAATCTCATAATCTTCGTCGTCGTCCTCTTCGAAAGACTCGGACCCAGAGGAATACATAGAGCCGTCGGGAGACGAGGCGATAGTCGTAGAAGAAAGATTCTTCCGGCGAAGTATCCGAAGCGTGACCAAGTCAGCGCCTGCCTCGAGATCCTCTTCACAAACGACCCAGATGAGACCTCTGTACTTGGGAATCTTTACTTTTGGATGGTGGGTATCGGTGAATACATGGGTCTCGTGCGCATTAGGTGCAGAGGCGAAAAAGCCATTCTGAGCGTCATTATCACCCTCTAGACCATGCAGAAAAGGGAAAAGGACATGGTCCTGTGGATGCGACAGAATATGGGAGAGATGAAGCTGTGCAAAGTCCTGGGCGGGGAGTAGACGAACAGGGGGGGTGGGCTGGGGGAGACGACTGAGAAAGTCGGAGGAATATGAGACGCCGTGGGCGCCGTTCATGGTAATTTGTGGACGTTTGAGATGACGAGGAGAGGGTGTTTGTCGTTGGGCAAAGTGGTGGAGGAGACGGAAAAGCAGGCAGCTCGAGGGGTTTCACAGCAGCCAAATAAGGCAATTCCAAAACAGCGTCAAATCCCCGCTCAGATCTCGATCCGTTGATGACATGCCTCGTGGCCATCACATGACCAGATCACATTCACCACCCCAGATCTCATCCAGTTGCGGCGCCGCAGTCCAGTCGTCCACGACGTTCAGAACGACGACAAAGCGTTGCTGGTCCACGAAACTCGAATGTCGTCTCCTCATGAAATTGTAAGCCTCGGAATCTCAGCTCTCACGTTGAGCTTCTTGCGCCCCATATACTCTTCTTGTGACGTTCCTGTTCTTCGCATCAGCCATCTGACCTACATTTAAACTTGCATCATCTTTCGATACCCCTTCACTGAAACGCACACGTACATGCCGTCGCTTAGTGTGTCTTTCCCGCCCTCGCAACTTCTTCTTTTGCGAACCCCCACATTCCCAAGAAAGCTTACAAAGGGGCAGTTTCCATTATACGAACCCGCTTTGGCCACCATCATTACTCCAACGACAAATTAGATCTTACACCATTCAATCTCTTTCGACCGGCGACAGTGCGGCACTGGAATGATGGTATGTGTTCGCCCTAGGAGAAGTCAGAGAGAAGCGAATGGTTTGTTAATCTTTATCGCAGTCCCTCGACCATATCTGCGCACACCTGCTGATCGACCTTGAACCCTATTACAACGAGTTGTGGGTCACATCATACTCTATTCAGTTTGGATCTTATTAAAACATGTTCCTTTTCACACACACAGAGTATTTTTACACTGCTGTACCCTTACCGCTCTTTTGGCATCCTAACATTAGAGCAAAAGCGAGGAGCTCCCTTGAGCGAGAACAGCGACAACAGCTTATTTTACAGCTACTTGCGCACCATTTGATTCCGATTGTATCCATAGTAAGGCACCAGCATATCTTCTTTTCAATTGCTTAGTTGTGCCGACTTGTCTCACTTGCGGCTTCTCAAGCGATGTCTCGTTTGCTGGGTTCGGACAAAGTGCTGATGCATGACGCCACAGAACAACCTCTGATCGCGCTAGGCTTTTTCGCATTCCCCTTATCGAACGGACCCGAACATTGACCTATACATTTGTATTACGTTCCCGGGAACAAGTCGAGTGCTGTGTTCCGGGCTCAAGCATGCATAAGGATAATAGTAGGCCACTCGAAGTCACCACAAAAACAAACTATCGACGCAAATCAATTATTCGCTCCAAATCATTATCCACCTCATTCAAATTCTTTGCGACATATTTATCACAACCCCACTCCCTTACTTACCACCCCATTTCCCCCATTTGCAGCTCCTGCCTAATTGCTTCTCGGAGATCTGCGTCATTGAGCCCTCCTGGGGTAGTTTATGTTTACTCGAAAACACGTTAGTCTCTCATATCTCCACTTTTCCTCTCTCCGTTTCTTCTTTTTCCACTCCGGTGGGAAGCGGAGCGATAGTTCCTTGACTATACTGCATTCCGCAGTTCCCAAGTGCGTCCATTATTATTGATACCGTCTTCTCGTTCTAAGTATAGTATTCTCATTGGTGACAAACGGCTATTGAGTGGCTACTCTTATTGATTGGCGACATCCTTCTGATAAGTAACGTCTCCTGAACATGATCACTGTTTCTTCGTCTGGTACTCCGTCGTCAAATTTGCAGGGATAAAAAAGGACGATCCCCGTTGTACACGGGGCCAATGATCACGATGATGTATATGATCGAACACATATGAGACAAAATGTGTTGACGATCATCCTGCGATCATCGAATTTTGGGACAGACTCCAAAATCACCGTAAATAAAATGATCGTATACAGTAAGGTAATATCTCGTCATCATTGGTCCTTGGCCTCATTCAATTGATACACCATGACTGATAGCGATAAACGGCATCCCTGCACTCTTTCAAAATGTTCTAAATTGGCTCTTGGGACACGAAGACATCGCGCTCATCCTTTTCCACAGGGACTCCAGAATGAAGATGACGCGATAGAACATATTCATAGGGAGTGAACCTAACCCAGGAACAAGAATATTGGCATTGGCGTCCCTGACGGAATTAAGTATGCTAAGCCTATGGCCTCGGCCAATATCTTAAGTTTGATGATCGAAAGGCAACCATGCAGCGAAGCACCTAATTCGGATGTCACGGCACCTTCTCGAGACTCTTCGAACAAAGCAATGAATATAAATCTTATTTGAAAGACAATAGAAAATTGATGCGATGATAAGGATGCAGCGTGTTCGCCTCTCTTCGGAAAACGACTTGAACGAACTGTTCCGAAACTGCTGATGCCGGTAAGGCGGCGATTAGTGTCTAAATATTGAACTTTGTAATATTACTCCACGGTTATATCCACAGATCCGTTAGATTCAAATGGAATAATGACGAATTCGAAAGCTTGAGAGCGGCTCCAGAGTGAGGATTCATATGGCGTCAAGTCGACATCATTACCGTCGAGAGGAACCGGCATTACAAACGAATGGAATGAGAGTTCCTGCGAGAGATTCACAGTGCCAAGTCAAGTCGTCTAGGTCAAAGCTCACTCCGAAAAATGATTGACAACCGGATCCTTCAAAATAGCGACGACAAGGTTGCCAAAATGTTCATAGCCTAAAAATGAGCGACAGTATATTATTAATCATAGACGTCCCGAGCAGGGATAAGGGGATAAGAGGGTCAAGGAGATGCAATTATACTTCACCGACCCAGAGTCTGGACACGCCTTCGGGACCTCCGTCAAGTGCCCCAGTACGACGTGATATTAAAGAAGAGCCAACAGATTGAGCTTCCGGTTTTCATGGCGACTCCGGAACTACCACAGCGCGGAGTACGGCTTTCGTTAACCGGAGTACTTTATTTTCCCCGACTAGTCGATGTGCGGCAACCAAGGTACCTTTCAGAAGGAGTCCTCGATATCATGCCGGGTTGTATGGTGACAAGTAAGTCTATATACCGATAGAAGTGCGGTCTTGCTCGCTGAGAATGTCGGGGAAGAAGAATAATTTAGCGGAGACTTGGCACGTGACTGGGCGAGATCAAGTTGCGCCCGACTCTGCGCTTTCTCCTACCACAGCCATGGCAAACGACCCTCCGCTGCTGGCCTCGACGACGCCCACGGCAGTTGTCCCCGCGAACGCGTACATTGGCCATGGGTGGGCAATCATCGTTTACTTCGTCTTGCAGATCCGTACTGAATCTCGGTGTCCGACAGACAGTTGAGGGATCTGGTGATATGCCCTCGCGAACGTGGAATCCTCAATTATGTTCAGGAACAAGCAATCGTCGAGCATAACATCACATCTAATGAATCGGTGCGCGAACCACTGTATTTGTGCTGCCAGCTGAATGATTGCTTACTCGGAATTCCTAGCGAATTCTCGCACCTACGAGTTTCTCTCCGGATACACTTGCTGCCCTCCCCTTGAATTCACATGACACTCTTCTCGCCGCCGGTGGGCAAGAGGCTGAGATCCACCTTTCTTGCCATACGAACAGCGGTCATCACTCAAAGGGATCATCACGCAGTAAACGTTTATGGCAAATGGAACAGAGATTGCCAGGTTCAATCAATAACTCTGTCTTTCTGACCTCACTGAGTCTCACGCGCTCACATCAGAGCGCTGTGGAACCCCGATTGGGTGTTAGTAATAACGACTGTACGGTGCGACTCTATGAGGTTCCAGTTCGTACCCAAAACCAGAAGCGCAATCTCATACCTATTGGTTGTCTACGACTGGATGTACCAATCAACCATTGTACGCGCTCACGTTTAGTCTTCGATAGAATCTCCTGACAAACGAATTTAGCTTCAATTTCTCCCGATGGCCGAACTCTCCTCTCAGTGGGAGATTCTTCCAAAATATACTTCCATCACATGCGCGGTACCGACCCGGTACAATTCGAGCATATCCATAGCCTGCTACTCCCACCACCCGATACCCTCTTATATCCATCATCGCTCGCAGCATCATTCTCCACTGCCTTCTCGCATGATGGAATGAAATTCGCTGTTGCGTCCCAAGAAGGCGTTCTTGCAGTTTGGGATATACGTAGTACGAAACCTATGAAAGTCATTCAGACCGATAAACGCCGAGGAATGTCTGAAGATGGCTACTTGTCGGACGATCCAACGGATTGGATGCGTGGACGGTCAAAAGCGCCCGGTTTCAGTGTTCGCAGTGTCAAGTTTGGCGGCGGCTGTGGCTATGGAAAAGAAGTGATGACCTTTACAGAGGTATGGTGTACTTTTTTTTTTTGCAACGTGTCACCGTGCTGATCCTCAATTGTTTCTAGCACACGTCGTTATTGCACGTCGTTGACGCTCGAACATTTGAAACAGAAGAAATCTTGAAAGTTCCTACAGTTCGTTCAACCGAACCACGTCCGCAACCAAATCGCCAATCCGACGTAGCTCCTTCGCAACTTCAAGATCGGCCATCACAATTTCACCGCCACGTATTCTCTTCTCTGACAGCAACTCCTCGATCTCCTACGACTCACTTAGGATCATCTCCGTCATCGCCTCGTCGGGCATCTTCGGGCACACCACAGCCTCAGATCATTCAAGCTTTGAATGATGCGTTTCGAATCACTACTCCGTCTTACTCCCCACCTTCATCCATCTCCGATTCTACATGGCGTACGTTACGACTAAGTCATATTCGCAATGGTCGTGAAGGCGGCATCAATGGTGGTTCTGGCGGTGCTAGTGGCAACGCTAGTACCATTAATTATGAGGACATTGTTGTCATCCCGTCTTTGGGTGATAGGAATCTTGAATCTGAAGTTCATGCACTGTTGAATCCGCGAAATAACAATAATCGGGAATACAGAGAGGAGGAAGAGGAGGAAGAGGAAGAACGAGGTCCGGATGGAGATAGGAATACTGGTTCTAGTCATGCTGATTATGACTATCGTGCTCCAGTGTCAAGGTCGACTAGTACATTGGCAAGGCAAGGAGACGATATGGAAGTCGATGAACTTGAATCGGATTGTCTATCTTCTCGTACTCCTTCTCGAAGTACTTCTCCCGTTCCTCCGCAAACTACATCATCTCAAGATCGACACACGCCAAATTCAACTGCTATTTCTACCACCTCTGGTCAGCGTTATCGAACGAGGCAAGAAAACAAACCTCTAGCAACGGAAATATCGTATAGGGATGATTTGGATATCGCTGGAACGTGTTTTGATCCTTCTGGTGGACGTATCTATGTTGCTACAAAGGAGAGTTTGGTGGAATGGTCTTTGAGAGATGCGGATAAGAGGTGGTGGACTGAAAGAAGTTGGCGGTAGTTCTGTGAACGTGCCTCTCTTTTTATCTTCCTATGTGTGTAAAAGAAGATGATGGGGAAGCAGTCAACCCCGTTCACCTTATGCGTCTTGAGTCTCGAATACTTTCGATATCTCGTATTCCCTCCTCTTTCTTTTGCTTTCCTGTACTTGCTTCTCTGTTTCTTTTTTTCTTGTTTAATCCTACTTATACTCTTCTCTTTAAGGAGTATTGTTGTAATGTTTTGGCGTTTCATGTCTGTAGTAGTATATAAATATCTTGTTGTTCTCTTGTTTTCCCCTTATCTTGTTGATCATGAGATGTCTAAATAGTTCTATTCATGTTGCATGATGTATGATATTTCATGTCACTAAGTTGTTGATGCTAGCTTTGCACAAAGGTACAACCAAATGACGCACAAATTGTCTAGAGTCAAGCGAACACTCTGAATTATTCCAGGCTTGTAGGACATTATATTTGACCACACCACTATCAGTTTAATTAATAACGAGGGACTGACCAGTTCTGATACAAATTGGCCAGCATGCTGGTATCATGAGCGGGTAGGATGGGAGAGTGTGGTGCTGCACCATCAGGCCAAGCAAGAGACGGGGACAACATAATAGGATATAAAGCGAAAGGAGGGTCTGCAAGATCATCCAATTTCTTCCATGCCTTCTTCACTTTAGTCTGCTCATCCGAGGTAAGCTGCGCGTAGCGGGAGGGAACGTCCGAGGGATCATTTGCTCGTGAGACCAGCATCTTCAATGCCTCATCCACTTCGATCTGTTCCTCTGCTGTGAGCTTCAAGGTATCCGCCAATCGGGCCCACGTCTTCTTTATGTCCGCTTGTTGTACTGGGGAAAGGCCCTTGATATCGTACCGGCCCGCCCAGTCGAAATCAATAAGCTTGACTTCTTCATTTGCATCAAACATAACATTCGGTTCCCGTAAATCACCAAACACGTATCCATTCAATCGTAATTTCTCGAGTACGGCCGCAATTTTGTCACGGCTTTGCACCAAGTCGTCAAGATGGGACTTCGCCGGCGTAATATACTCCATTACAACCATCTTCATTTCCGGTGCCGCAGCGGGACCCAACCCTTGGTATCCACCATTCATCGGTCTCTGATAAGCAGGTGCCGACTCAAAGGCATCGTAGATCGTCTTCTCCGGAAGTGGCCCGTAATAGAGAAGTTGCGGAGCGTGGCCCTCTTCAGCCAGGAATTGATGCACCTCGGCACCATATCGATCGACGAACTTGACCACGACCTTTTCCCCTGTACCTTTGATCTTGGCTAGATAGGTGACGCATCTCATATCTCTTTCGAGGCGACCCAGATATTCAAATATAACAAGATCACCATCACTGCTGACGAAGGAATTGGGATACGGGAAATGACGTGGGTGAGAATCGCCTTTGACACTGAAATTTGGAATTTTCTTGGTGGTCACAACGAACTCATAATAACTTTCCAGGTTTCGAAGGCTGTTCCTCAGTGCAAGCAGGACTTTTGCGACTTGATATACTCGATGTTCTTCGTGAGTTGTCCCAAAACCGATCCACATCATATCCGTAAGCCTCTGAACGATAAATCTGTTGATGAAAACGCCACCAAGAACGCAGAGCCAGGGGCCACCCCCTGCTAGCATGAATACCGGGCAGCAGCACTTGTCGACGATTGATTTTGACTATAATGGCGTGGATAGGGTGATTCGTAGCGGATAGCACGGGAAACTCTTACCTTGCGTTCCCCCAACATATTCCTCATTAAGTCACCGGCCAGAATGGTTGGGTCGTACCCTCCTTCACCAAGGGTAGGTCTGAACTCCGCTATGACCATCGGAATCTGAGCATTGTAGTGGTTGAACGTGATGACACCGTCGGCCTCGTAGTTACTTTCCACAGGTATGTCCCACTCAAGGAGTTTTCGAAGACAATGCTGTAAATCTTTGTTAGAACCCAGTTCACTATTGCTCATGTCGCATGATCTGGCCATAAATTTCCGTATGCTCGTCAGAAAATTAGAATCGGGTGTAACGGAAGGGTCGTTTGAGTCGCGCGTGAATTGCCAAAAGATAGGGTGATAGATATGTACAGGAGGAGCAACAGTATTGGGGGAGGATTTGCTTGGTGCGTAGAGACCGTCATAGATGATATCGTGGTCAACACTGTGGTCCTTCCCATACCCAGCAGACGTTGAATTCGAAGAGGGAGGTTTGATGCCGCGAATTCTCGAATAAGTTTTTTCGAAATCTTAGAATATATGAGTGCTTTGGTTGGACTCTGAAAGATCATCACGTACCCGAATTCAGATTATCATCGGAGGGCAGAGGAGATGCATCGTCCTCTCCTTCTCCGTCTTCACCCTTGCCTACATTCAAATGAGCAACAGCCCCTGCAATGGAAGGCGGGTCGCACCTGGCACCTGAACAAGCAACACCTCATCTTCAGAAATATCAAGGTCTGCTATCGATATCCCCTGACGAAGCGCGATAGCTTTGGAATTGTCATTGAAGTCGATCTCATCGATAGTTCTTGTCAGGTCGATTAACGTTGCGTCGCTTCGCAGTTTCGAGACGATGGACCTCCATACGACGAGTGTGTCGTGGTTTAAATGTCCTATGGTTTCTGGAGAACCTTCCTGTGCGCTTTTCGCCAAGTCCTTGATCGAGCGAGCGACCGTTGCCGTAGGTCCCCTGATGGGCCTCATCTCATGATCAACGGTGAAGTACCAGACTCTACGAGCCACTGACGCGGAAATAGTTAAATAGGATGGGAAGACAAGAAGAAAAATACGCGCCAGTAGCCTCAACAAACAGCGTCTCGTTGTCCAACACTCGAAGGTCTTGTAGACTCGATCTCGTAGAAGGTTTGCGAACTTGTTTGTTCTTGAAATAAGCTTCTACTTTTGTTTTCAACCCGTCCATATCTCTATCAATGAATGACATTTCCGGATTTGTGCATCGCCATACATCAATACGACTGAAAGAATCAGGAGCACAAGTTGCAGCTAGATATTCCCTAATTTTGGATTCCAAGAGTATTATGGTGGAGCTCTCCGGCAAATCCACAGAGAATAGACGATCGTAAATCGGTCTGTGTTTCGCGTTGATCAAAATGAACCAAATAGTAACGTTGGGGTCAGTAGAAGTCATACTGAAGTAGCAATGAAAGGAAAACGCGCGTGGACGCTTGAAAACATTTATGCATTGCTTAATAAGCAGACTACTAACCACCGAAGTCCCTGAATGTCTGGCATGCATTCATATATTTGTCCAAGTAACGTCCTGAAAGAAATGGCTGCGTTTCCTGCTGCCAGTATTAGCAGTGGCTGCATTTAAATGTCACAAAATCCGTCAATACTTAAGAGGCGGGTACGTCACGTCAAATAGTTTTCCGACAATCAATAACCTCTAATGTCATTTGGATCCGCTAGCATTTCGCCATGACGCAGGAGACTGAAGCTGAACCTGTCGGAAAATCGACAAAAACAGGTACAACGGATTTCATACTGACACACAATCAAAAGAAAGTACAAACCAAGCCCACAAGAATCACCTACAATTAAGCAGCTACTAAACGTGCCCTTGCTACTTGCCAATTGTTCAACGTTCAGTGGTCTCGCAGAAGATCATGGAAAGTATTATTAATGCAAAAGCGGGAAACTTCGACGTTTGTCTCCAGGTCGTACAGGACATTATATGCACCAATTTATCACCACCACTATCAGTTCTATTAGTAACTATAGACCAGCCAATGCCGATACAACTTGTTCAGCATTTTGGTATCATGAGCGGGTAAAATGGGAGAGCGTGGTGCTACACCATCAGGCCAGGGAAGAGTTGGGGATATCATAATAGGATATAAAGCGAAAGGGGTATCTGCAAAGTCATCCAATTGCTCATCCACTTCGATCTGTTCCTCTGCTGTGGGCTTCAAGGTATCCGCCAACCGGGTCCATGTCGCCTTTATGTCCGCTTGTTGCACCGGAGAAAGGTCCTTGATATCGTACCGGCCCGCCCAGTCGAAATCAATCAACTTGACTTCTTCATTTGCATCAAACATAACATTCGGTTCTCGTAAATCACCAAACACGTATCCATTCGATCGCAATTTCTCGAGTACGGCCGCAATTTTGTCACGGCTTTGCACCAAGTCGCCAAGATGGGGCTTCGACCACGTAATATACTCCATTACAACCATCTTCATTTCTGGCGCCGCAGCGAGACCCAGCCTTTGATGTCCTGCATTCATTAGTTTTTGAGTACCAGGTATAGATTCAGAGGAATCGTAGATCGTCTTCTCTGGGAGTGGTCCGTAATAGAAAAGTTGCGGAGCGTGGCCCTTCTCAGCCAGAAATTGATGTACCTCTGCGCCATATCGCTCGACGAACTTGACCACGACCTTTTTCCCCGTGCCTTTGATCCTTGCTAGGTAGATGACGCATCTCATATCTCTTTCGAGGCGACCCAGATATTCAAATACGACAAGATTACCATCATTGCTGACGAAGGAATTGGGATACGGGAAATGGCGTGGGTGAGAATCGCCTTTGACATTGAAATTTGGAATTTTCTTGGTGGTCACAACGAACTCATAATAGTTTTCCAGGTTTCGAAGGCTGTTCCTCAGTGCAAGCAGAACTTTTGCGACTTGATATACTCGATGTTCTTCGTGAGTTGTCCCGAAACCGATCCACATCATATCCGTAAGCCTCTGAACGACGAATCTGTTGATGAAAACGCCACCAAGAACGCAGAGCCAGGGACCACCCCCTGCTAGCATGAATATCGGGCAGCAGCACTTGTCGACGATTGACTTTGACTATAAAGGTGTGGATAGGGTGGTTCGCAGCGGATAGCACCGAAACTCTTACCTTGCGTTCCCCTAACATATTCCTCATCAAGTTACCGGCCAGAATGGTTGGGTCGTACCCTCCTTCACCAAGGGTACGTCTAAACTCCGCTAAGACCATCGGAATCTGAACATTGTAGCGATCGAACATGATGGCACCGTCGGGTTTGATTTCATCTTCGTTACTTTCCACAGGCATGTAACATTGAAGGAGTGTTTTAAGATGTTTCCGTAAACTCTTATTAGAAGTCAGTTTGCCACTGCTCACTTCACACGAACCGTGCATGAAGTCGCGTACGCTCGCCAGAAAATCAGAATCAGGTACAAGGGAAGGGTCGTTCGCGTCACGGGTGAATTGCCAAAAGATAGGGTGATAGATATGAACGGGAGGAGCAACAGTATCGGGGGCGGACTCGCTTGGCGCATAGAGGCCATCATAGATTATATCGCGGTCAACACTCTGATTCTTCATATACCCGCCAGACTTTGAAATAGTAGAAGGTGATTTGGTGTTACGAATTCCCTTATAGGTTTTCTCATATTCTTGATAAGGATGAGATGAGGATTGGCTCGAAGTCTGAAGGATTATCACGTACCCAAATTTAGATTCTCATTAGAGGGCAGAGGTAAGAAATCATCCTCTCCTTCCTCATCTTCATCACTGCCTACATTCAAATGAGCAGCGGCTTTGCTACAAATGGCGAATCGCACCTTTCATTTGAACAAGGAACACCTCATCGGGATCAAAGTCTGTCACTAACGTGTCATCGGAAAGCATGGTCGCTTGCTCTGGGCTGCCGAAGTCAATGTCGTCGATCATTTCTGTCAACTTATCCTGCGTTGCTTCGGTCGGTATCTTCTTGAGCATGGATCTCCATACGACAGGCTGCCCGTGTTTCCGATTCACCTCAGCCTTCTCGATCAATTCGTCGATCGTCCTGGCGACGACTGACGAAACGCTCAAGCTGATGAGTCTCATTTCATGATCAACGACAAGGTATAAAACTCTACGAGCCACTGACACAGAAACATGTTAAATAGGATACAAAGACAAGAAGAAAACACGTGCCAGTCGTCTCAACAAGCAAGGTCTCGCTGTCCAGCAATTGAAGGTCTTCCATCTTCGATCTCACCGACGGTTTTCTAACTTGTTTGCCCATGAAACAGGCTTTCACTTCCGTTTCCAAAGTATCCATGTCTCCCTCAGTAAATGACTTTGTCGGATCAGTGCATCGCCATATATCAATACGGTTGAAAGTATCAGGAGCACGATGTCGGGCTAGATATTCTTCAATTTTGGATTCCAATTCTGTTATGGTGGCGTTCTTGGGCAGCTTTACGCCAAATAGACGATCATAGATAGGCCTGTAATTTGTGTTGATGGGGATAAACCAAGCAGTAACGTCGTCGTCGGTGGAAGTCATAGTGGCAAAGTTTGAATAGGCAAATAAGAGACTATTAGGTTGCATGCAAACACGCCAAACAGGCTTGCTTAAATAAGGACCACCAACCAACTCATGTGACTGTGACTCGACACTTAGGTAATCTATACTACTGTACGTGCACGACCTTATGTTCACTGTCAATAATTATGTAATGACAGCTGTCACTTAGATCTTAGTTCACGGCGCGTGAAAAATGTTGACATGATGTTCACATTTCCTTTTTGGGATTTAGGACTTCCTTTTTAGGTTATGTGTTTCTCTTTTAGGATATGTTCTGGTTGATGGGGGTGTTCACACCCCCTGTTGACTGTTGACATGAACTAAAATTAGTTCATAAAAAGCCTTGTTGACTGTTGACGTGAACATAAGGTCGTGCGCGTACAGTAATGCGTTTTGGGTCGCAGATCATTGAGTGTTGAGGGACTATGTACATATGTATACAATAGTATGTACGTACTTTCACATCCTTGATGATGGGAAATCCGAAGTGACCGAGGTTAGGGATTTTCGAATTGAAACAAACTGAAATCAAAGCCACCTCACCCCGACGGCAACACCCTGCAACACCACGCCATTAAATAATTACCCATTGTACCATGAACCTGATTGCTTTTCTATTGTTCCCTGCATATGGCCTTCAACCATGCTCCTCCGGCGCCATTACCATCAATTACCATAATCATTAGCACCCAAATCAAAAGAACCCGAAACATATGGCCCTGTATATGGCATTACTCCATATATATATAAAACACCGAAATAAACCGAGGAACAACCCACCAATCAGAGCTTGCAACTACCAACCGAAAGAAACCACAAAGAAGAGGGGGGGGGAGGGACGGCACGAAAGATAAGGGTATGTTTTAAAGGAGCGAAAAAAGCGGATAAGAGAGAGTGCGCGTCATATGTTGTCGGTGAGCATATGCGTAAGGGGAAGGAGGGAAGAGTTAAAACCATATATACATGAAAACGTACCCTAATTCAGATTCTCATCGGAAAGCAGAGGTAATACGTTATCGTCTCATTCTCCATCTTCATCATCACCTGTATTAAAATGAGCAACGGTCTCTGAAACAGAAGGCGGATCGTACCTGGCACCTGAACAAGCAACACTTCATCATAAGAAAGGTCAAGGTCAGTTACCAGTGTCCCCTGAAATAGTGCGACAGCCATGAAATCGTCATCAAAGTCGATCTCATCGATGATGCTTGTCAGATATTTTAGCGGTGCGTTGCGTAGTTTCAAGAACTTGGTAGACCTCCAGACGGTAAGTGCTTCGTGTTTTACATGTCCTGTATGATTTGGCGAGCCTTCCTTTGCGCTCTTCGCCAAATCCTCTATCGATTGAACGATGGCTGTCACTTCTGGTAGGTCTCATCTCGTGATCAACGGTAAGATACCAGACTGGACTAGCCACTGATGTAAATACATATCAAGTAATGTCAAAGCCTAGGAGGAGAGTAAAAGATATACCAGTGGCCTCTACAAACAAGGTCTCGCTCTCCAGTAACTGAAGTTCTTGTATCTTCATTCTCTGGACCAGTTTGCGAATTTTATTGACCCTGAAACGCTCTTTGACTTCCGTTTCCAGAGCTTTCCGATTGCCCTCAGTGAATGTTTCTGTCAGATCAGTGCATCGCCATCATGATATCGCGAAGTGGGAGAAGGAATCAGAGGCGCAACTTCGAGCTAGATATTGCAAAATGTTGGATTCCAAGCGCGGCGCTATGGTGGCATCCTTTGGCAGATCCACACAGAACGACTGATCATAGACAGGCCTGTGATGTGAGTTGACCAGGATTAACCAAACAGGGATATCGGCGCCGGTGAAAGTCATGGCGAAGTAGTACTAATTAATTATAACTACAAGTGAGAGCGAAATTTGTGAAATGGACGTGGTTTTACTTATACTTAGTAAACAAACCAACCACAAATCCGTATTAGGATCTATTTATTATCCATGCATAGTTATGAAAAAAATTTTTATCGAACCCCATACCGCCATTCAAATCATTAAAGACCGAAACAAAAACGAAGAATAACTCATCTATCAAAACTTACGACTATCAACCGAAAGAAGCCATACGCTCGTCAGGCAAAGGAATGTACTCAATGAGAGGCGGGAGTCGCGTCAACTAGTTTTCCCACAACTCAATCATCAAGCAGCTAGCAAACGTGCCATCGCTATTTGCCGATTGTCGGTGATTCCCACAGAAGATCATGGAAAGTATTATTATTAAGTCAAAAGCAGGCAGCTGTTTAATTTGTGTACTTCGACGTTTGTCTCCAGGTTGTACAGGACATTATATGCACCGATGTATCGCCACTATCAGTTCAATTAGCAACTAGAGACCGGCCAGCGCTGATACAAGTTTTCCAGCATTTTGATATCATGAGCGGGTAAAATGGGAAAGTGTGGTGCTGCACCATCAGGCCAGGGAAGAGTTGGGGATATCGAAATAGGATATAAAGCGAAAGGGGTATCTGCAAAGTCATCCAATTGCTCATCCACTTCGATCTGTTCCTCTGCTGTGGGCTTCAAGGTATCCGCCAATCGGGCCCACGTCTTCTTTATGTCCGCTTGTTGCGCCGGGGAAAGGTCCTTGATATCGTACCGGCCCGCCCAGTCGAAATCAATCAGCTTGACTTCGTCATTTGCATCAAACATAACATTCGGTTCCCGTAAATCGCCAAACACGTATCCATTCGATCGCAATTTCTCGAGTACGGCCGCAATTTTGTCACGACTTTTCTTCAAGTTGTCAAGATGGGGCTTCGCCGGCGTGATATACTCCATTACAACCATCTTCATTTCTGGTGCTGCAGCGGGACCCAGCCCTTGATATCCACCATTCATCGGTCTCTGATAAGCAGGGGCCAACTCAGAGGAATCATAAATCGTCTTCTCCGGGAGCGGCCCGTAATAGAGAAGTTGCGGAGCGTGGCCCTTCTCAGCCAGGAATTGATGCACCTCGGCGCCATATCGATCGACGAACTTGACCACGACCATTCTCCCTGTGCCTTTGATTTTGGCTAGGTAGGTGACACATCTCATGTCTCTTTCGAGGCGACCCGAATATTCAAATACGACAAGGGTGCCATCACCGCCAACGTAGGAATGAGGGTACGGAAAATGACGGGGGTGAGGATCCTTCTTCTTGGCATCAAAATCTGGAATTTTGTCGGTGGTTGCAACGAATTCATAAAAGTGGTTCAAGTCTTGAAGGCTATTCCTGAGTGCTAGCAAAACCTTCGCTACTTGGTACACTCGATGGTCTTCGTGAGTTGTCCCAAGACCGATCCACATCATATCTGTAAGCCTTTGAACGATAAATCTGTTGATAAAAACACCACCAAGAACGCAGAGCCAGGGGCCACCCCCTGCTAGCATGAATACCGGGCAGCAGCACTTGTCAACAATCGCCTTTGACTATGAGAAGGCGCCGAAAAAATGATTTAGCAACAGATTACAGCCTGGTTGTACAGGAGCACATACCTCGTCCTCCCCCAGCTTTTTCCTCATTGAGTTACCTGCCTGGATGGACGCATCGCACCCGCCCTCACCAAGTGAGCGTTTGAACTCGGCTATGACCATTGGAGTCCGGACGTCGGGATTACTGAACATAATCACACCGTCGGATCTGGTATCCTTTTTGTTACTTTCCATAGGCATGTGCCATTGAAGGAGCTTTTTAAGATGTCTCCGTAATTCATGATTCAAATCCAATTCGTCGCTGCTCACTTTGCACGCACCGTGCATAAAGTCGCGTACGCTCAACAGAAAATCAGGATCGGGTACAAGAGAACGGTCGTTTGCGTCACGGGTGAATTGCCAAAAGATAGGGTGATAGATATGGACGGGAGGAGCAACAGTATCGGGGGCGGACTTGAATGGCGCATAGAGGCCATCATAGATTATATCGCGGTCAACGTTCTGATTCTTCCCATACCCGCCAGACTTTGACAGTGCAGAAGGTGCTTTGGTGTTGCAAATTTCCTTATAGGTTTTCTCATAATCTTGATAAGGATGAGGAGTGGGTTGAAGTCTGAAGTGTCATACGTACCCAGATTTAGATTCTCATCGGAAAGGAGAGGTAATACGCTATCGCCTCGTTCTCCATCTCCCTCTGTATTGAAATGAGTAGCGGTCTCTGAAACGGAAGGCGGATCGTACCTGGCACCTGAACAAGCAACACTTCATCGTGGAAAAGGTCAAGGTCAGTTACCAGTGTCCCCTGAAATAGTGCGACAGCCTTGAAATCGTCATCAAAGTCGATCTCATCGATGATGCTTGTCAAATCGTTTAGCGGTGCATTGCGTAGTTCCAAGAAGGTAGACCTCCAGACGGTAAGTGCTTCGTGTGTTACATGTCCTGTATGATTTGGCGAGCCTTCCTTTGCGCTTTTCGCCAAATCCTCTATCGATCGAACGATGGCTGTCACAGCTGCATTTCTGATGGGTCTCATCTCATGATCAACGGTAAGATACCAGACTGGACGACCCACTGACGCAGAAACATGTTAGATAGGATACTAGACAAGAAGAAAACACATGCCAGTCATCTCAACAAGTAGGGCCTCGCTGTCCGGCAAATGGAGGTCTTGCATCTTCGATCTCACCGACGGTTTTCGTACTTGTTTGTCCATGAAACAGGCTTTCACTTCCGTTTCCAAAGTATCCATGTCTCCCTCGGTGAATGACTTTGTCGGGTCAGTGCATCGCCATACAGTGAGTTGACTGAAGGTGTTCGGTGTGCAACGTCGAGTTAGATCTTCTAGCATTTTGAGCTCCAAGTCTCTTATGGTGGCGTTCCTTGGCAAATACACGGCAAATGGACAATCATAGATAGGTCTGTGATTTGCGGTGATGGGTAGAAACCAAACAGTAACGTTGTCGTCGGTGGAAGTCATGGGCGAAGTTTGAATAGGAAGGAAAGAGACTGGAAAGAGACTATTAGGTCGCTTGCAAACACAACAAACAGGCTTGCTTAAATAAGGACCAACAACCAACTCTTGTGGCTGTGACTTGACACTTAGGTAATCTACTCTGATAATGCGTTTTGGTGCGTTTCGCACGCTTGCTGCAGAGGCGAGTGGCAACGTGGTGATTATCATTGAGGGACTTCTTTCACATCTTTTGATGATGGGAAATCCGAGGTGAACCCACTTCGATTCGAAATAAATCGAAGTGTCCGAGATTAGGAATTTTCGAATTGAATGGAGCTGAAATCGAGGTTACCTCACTTCGACGGCAACAGTAACACCACGCCACACATACTCGAGTACTTACTCATCGTGCTACGAACCCTGAATTATTCTCTATTGTTCATCTCAAAACATGCTCTTCCGCCATTACCATCAGTTACCCATATCATCAGCACTCGAATCAAAAGAACCCGAAGCATATGGCATTACTCCATATATATTTGAAAAACACCGAAACAAAAACGAAGAACAATCCATCTATCAGAACTTACAGCTATCAACCGAAACAAACCACAAAAGAAGGCGGAAAAAAAGGGCACGAAAGATAAGGGTATGTATTAAAGGAGCGAAAAAAAAAAAGTGAATAAGAGAGTGTTGTGCGTCATACAGTGTCAGTGAGCGTGAGTGTAAGGGGAAGAGTCAAACACCATATGTACATGAAAAACATAAGTTTTGGTTGATCAACTTATGAAAACGGCATAATAAAAACATGTCGAAGTTAAAGAAGCTTAAAGAACACATAAACACACACCCACGCGGGCAAAAAGGACGAAAACAAGAAGCAAATCTCTAAGTCGGCCACCCTCGCGCAAGTCTCGCCGCACCCCCACCCAACCTCTCCAAAACTCTCCAAACCGCCTCCGTAGCAACACCATCCCCATCACCACCAGCACCTCCCACATGTGCAGCACCCACACCAATCCCAGCACCCAAACCCGCAGTTGTTCCCATCCATCCACTAAACATACCACTCACACCGCGTTGAGTAGCTGCTGCAAATGTAAACCCTTCACCACCACCCCCACCTAGTGTATTATAACTTTGCCAGGCTTGTCGGTCGAACGCTGTTGGTCCACCTGGTACCTGGTAGTTATATCCATTGGGTAAGACGGCGGAGAGGAGGTAAGGGATGTAAGGTGTTAGAGCGACGAATACGACAGCCGAAGCAGATGCGAAGACTAGCGATTGAGCTGCCAGATGCGTAAGCGTCGTTCCTAAACTCCTATGATGTCTGGTATTGGCATTATCGTTGGTATTGTTGTTGTTGTTGTTCTCGGATGTCGGAGAATCAGAAGAACCGCCATAAACGTAAGTATTGTAGATATTGAAGAACCTTCCACTTCGGCGTTTCCCTTTATCCTTGGTCGATGATGAAGCATCCGTCGCAGAACCACGAGGGGGTATCTTCGTCGAACTCTCAAGAATTTTATCAATCACTCCACATTCAACACCCATCTCCGCTTTAAGTGCCTTCCATTCTTCAATCAAATCTTCAGGAATCCCTCCTTCAATACCTTCAACATCCACTTCATCAACCACATTATCCACTTCACCGTCCTCTCCCTCATCACTCCCACCTCCCTCTTTCTCATCATGTGAATGCGAATGCGCAGTACTCCCCAAAACCAAAACCTTCCTCAACTTAGCACCCAAATGCCATCTCGTCAAAACATCATTAACCCTCCTCCTCTCCTTCTCTTCTTCAAGTCTCTGAGCCGTAACTTGATTATACGTAGGAGGTTCATCTTCAGAAGGTAAAGACAACGATCGCTGTTTCGGCGTAGGCGGTAATATCGTCGAAGAAGACGATGCCAAACTTTCCTCTCCCGATATCGTCGTTTCCACCGTCGCAGGAACAACAATAACTTCTTCAATTGCAGGAGAATCAGTTTGAATTTCAATTTCCATAGTCACTTTCTTAGGTTCTTCCAACGGAGCGTCCGTTTGAATCGCATATGTATGAGTTGTAGGTGGAGGTTCGGTTTGAACAGAAAGAGATGTCGTTGGAATTATAGGTGGTGGTAGAGTTTGTACGCCGGAGGAAACGCAGGTGAGCGTAGGATCATATTGGATACCCATATCGGAATATTCTTTGAGATCTTCATGTTGCATTTCCGTGAAATGGGTATTGCGAGAAGATGGGTTTGGTAATTCTTTGGCGCGGGACGCGACTTTCTGTTGTTCTTTCATCAAAATCAACCAAGAATATTAAAAGGAAGAGATACTTACCCGTTTCTTACGAGTGATGATAGTCTGAATGACATCTTCATCATCCTCGTCATCCTCATCCCCTTCGAAAACAGTCACGCTGTCATCCCCCTCGCTCTTCTCAGAGTCCAAAGTCAAACCCTCCTCAACTTCCTCTTCTTCCTCATCTTGTTCATCATCCTCGCCCTCTTCATCACCTTCATCCCATTTCATCTTCCCCATCAACTCCGCTCCAAGACTCTTACTTATAGTATTCACAGTACTCGTAGACGCATTAGCGCCACCCAAAGGTAACAACCCAAGAGCCGCATTAGCTCTCATCTCGTCCATCTCAAATCTCATCCTATCAATAGTCTCCTTCAACAACAAATTTTCCTGTTTCTGTTCGTCCAATTGAACATAAACACCTTGAGCTGCCGAAAGGTCTTCTTGTAGTAAAGCGATGCGTTCTTCATAGGTTTGTTGTTCTTTCATCCATTTTGAAACTTCTATGTCGTGTAGAGATGACGCTTCGCGTAGGGTACGAATGAGGTCTTCACGAGCTCGGAGATCGAAACGATATTTTTCGGATGCAGCACATTGTTCTTGATATTGACGTTGAAGAGAAATATACGTTGATTTGGAGTGTTCGAGTGCTTTCGTGACTTTGGATACTTCGAGTTCTAGAGCTGATATTTGTGTTGTATTTTGTCTCTGGTAACAAAAACTTTTGCATCAGCATATGTTCATTATGATAGTCGATATGGAATTTTCTTACCTCTTTGGATCGCAGCTCCTTCTCTTCGCGTTTAGTCGCGCTCAATTCGCTTCTCATTTCTTCAAGTTTCCCTTGCATCTCTTCCAATTCAGACTCGTGCTCACCAAGTCTATTCTGCAACGTCCTTTCAGCCTCCATACACTTCCTCGCAAGTTCCGCATTTTGCCTCTGTAGAGCATCAAGTCGCTCAAGAGGTTCCATGGAAGCATTCGAGCTGACAATATTTCTCTCCATTACCAGACCCAACGAAGAATCCTGTTCGTCATCCGAATCAGAATCGATAGCAGACGAAGGCATGGGAAGAGAGGATATCGCGTTTCTGAATGATGTCGAAGAATCATCACTACGGTATTCTCCACTGGTATTTAGGAGGGCGTTGCTGATAGTGTTTTCATCGTCGACACTATCATCACCGGCGTTTGGTGAACCAAAGATACTGAAACTTTGACTGCGAGCTGGTGCGGACGTGGAACCGGCACGTGAATGAGGTCGGTTGTAAGAAGAAGAGAAGGATGGGGAGCCGATAGGTGAAAAGGAGCCACTCAGGTCTGAAAAGGAGGTGGAGGGAGATACTGGATTGGACGGAGCTCGAGAACGTGTACGCCCGGATATGGAACGCGAAAATGCAATTGGACCATCGGAGTACTAAGAGGCGGGTACATTACAAAGAGATTCTGGATCCGGAAAAAGAAAGAATGCTTACTTCTGAATCGCTTAATCTGCCGTCGACACTTCGACGACGGGAGGCGGGGGCAGGTCGATGGTTTTTGCTTGCCCAACTGGAAGGAGCACTGGTAAGAGGCGTTGAACGTTGTCTGCGTTCCATGTCGAATACAGATCGGCCGAAAGGAGTCTGAGGGCCTCTTGAGGGGGGTCGACTACCGGTGTAATGAGAGGCGTTATTGGATTCATTACTCGAAGATCTCTCGGTAGAGTCGAAACGTCGTTCCAGGTCACGACCACGGATAAAATCCAAGTCCTGTAACTCTAAAGAGCTGTCGGGGGATGGACTAGGAGAGTGTCTTGTCTTCTCAGCTATGAACTGGAGTATAATGCTTGGTGTTACTTCGAGGCCGGGGTTGTTTGCGAGGAGAGTCTTGAGCATCTCCGTCTCCTCTGTCGAGAGAAGAGGACCGTTCGAAAGGTCGCTGAAAGCGCGAAAGACGTCGACGAGGGCGTCTGCAGGAATGGTGGGCTCGCCGGACTCATTTGTGTCGGAGTCTGGGTGATCTGCGAAGATTTTGTGCAGCTCGTGCTCGATGTCTGTGTGCGTTGCCTGCATCGAACGGTTAGTTAACAGCTAAGACTGGACTTATCACGCCCGCCGACTCGGTCCATAACATGAACCTGTATTTGTCTCTGTTTTATTCTGACATGAGCACGTGATGATCGTCGGAAAATGACGTAAAAATAGATATTCCCGACTGACGATGAACGATGCTCCCGCTCGCAGTGCGTGGGCTCCGGGTCTCGCGCTTCGCCGGTCTCAAAGCCGTCGCCCGACATCCCTCGCCGCCCGCCCTCCGGCTGCCGACGCTCCGATTTACCGCGGCGCACCCTCGGCCGCGCTTCTTTGCCGACCTACGCCGTCTGATCCCGAAAGAGCCCCCTAAGGGCCCGGAGGAGAAACACCCGACGCAGGCCGAACAGCGGCGGAGCGACTGGAAGATCGTCAAGCAGCTGTTCAGCATTGTCTGGCCCAAAGACGACTGGCGCACGCGGGGAACAGTCATCTTCGGCTTTGCTCTCCTCTTCTCTGCAAAGGTATACTGACTATTCTTATCATCATCATTGCTGACGTCTATGTATTAGCTGCTCAATGTCCAGATCCCATCCCTCTTCAAACATGTTATCGACTCTCTCAACATGGACTTTGCCGCTAGCTCGACCGCTTGGGTCATCGCAGGCTCTGTCATCCTCGGCTGTGTGTGGAACTCTTATCCTCCATCTCATTCCTAAGTAATCTCCGCTCCATAGATGGCTTTGCTCGCGTCGGTGCCACGCTTTCCGGCGAGCTCTTGAACGCCGTCTTTGCTAACATTGGCCAACGCGCCGTCCGCAAAGTCGCTCGAGAGACCTTCGAACATCTCCTCAACCTCGACCTCAGATTCCACCTCAACCGCCAGACCGGTGGCCTCACTCGTGCAATTGACCGCGGCACAAAGGGCATTTCGTTCATGTTGCAAGCCATCTTGTTTAGAATCGCCCCTACCGCCTTGGAAATCTCTCTTGTTTCCGGTATACTCGTAAGTACTTCTACATTCATCCGCGTGCCTGACCCTAGACCCTTCTTTAGACTTACAAATTCGGCTGGGATTTCGCTGCAATCACCGTTGGTGCCCTAGCTGCCTATACCTGGTTTACCATTCGCACTACTTCTTGGCGGTAGGTCACCATCGTCTGCCCAACTTTGCACATATCTCACATCATTCAAGCACTCGCTTCCGCCGCGAGGCAAATCAGGCTGACAATAAAGCAGCCACAACTGGTGTGGATTCCCTTATCAACTTCGAAGCCGTCAAGGTGCGACTCTATTGCCCTAAAAAGCATCTATTTTGACCTATCTCCTAGTAGATCTTCAACAATGAGAAATACGAGGTAGCCCAATATGACAAATATCTCGGCCAATATGAAAAATCATCAGTGAAAATTACAACCTCACTCGCATTTCTCAATTCTGGTCAAAACGTCATATTCACAACCGCTCTAACAGCAGCCATGTTTCTAGCCGCCCAAGGCGTCGTAGCGGGTCTGTCCTACTATCTATCACCTCCGCAAAAATAAAATTTGACAACAAATTACAGGCACGATGACTGTAGGGGACTTGGTCATGGTCAACCAATTAATCTTCCAACTCTCCTTTCCTCTCAATTTCCTCGGTACAATTTATCGTGAAATGCGTCAAAACCTACTCGACATGGAAACTCTAGTCACCCTCGTCTCAGCCAATCAACCCCTCAAAGACTCACCTGCCGCCAAACCTCTTACCGTATCCGGTGGTGGTTCAATCCGTTTCGATAGAGTTAACTTCGGATATCATCCTGATAGACTTATATTCCGAGATTTTTCTCTCGAAATACCGGCTGGTAAACGAGTTGCTATAGTCGGCCCTTCAGGGTGTGGCAAATCCACTATATTCCGACTATTATTCCGGTTCTATAATCCTTCGGCTGGTACAATTTCTATCAATGGTCAGGATATACATCAAGTCACTTTAGATTCTCTTCGTCAGGCTATTGGGATCGTACCTCAAGATACGCCGCTTTTTCATAGTACCGTATTGCATAATATAAGGTATGGTAGGTTGACTGCTACGGATGAAGAGGTTGTGGAAGCGGCGAAGAAGGCTAGTGTACATGAGAGTATTATGAGGTTGCCGGAAAAGTATGAGACTAAAGTTGGGGAGAGGGGATTGATGATTAGTGGGGGAGAGAAACAGAGGTTGGCGGTTGCGAGAGTTTTATTGAAGGATCCTGAAATTCTGTTTTTTGATGAAGCGGTATGTTTGTTGTTCAAACCTCCTTATTCAAAAATTGCTTTTATCACCCTGAACCTTTTTTTTTTAGACGTCGGCTTTGGATGCGCATACTGAATCTGAACTTCTCAAATCCATCAACGCGTCTCTTACTACTCCTTCTCACATCGGCGATAATGGCGAAAAGACACCGACGAAGACTCGAACAAGTGTATTCATAGCTCATCGTCTACGTACAGTCATCGAAGCGGATTTGATTATAGTTATGAAGGAAGGGAAAGTGGTTGAACAAGGGACACATGAGGAGTTGTTGAAGGTGGGTGGATTGTATTGGAGTATGTGGGTTGAACAGAGTTTGGGAGGTGGTGGGTTGGGTGGGAGTGTTGAAGGTGTTGATGAAATTGCGGAGGTTATGGAGAGTGAGAATGCGACAAAGGTGTAGGAGTTGTTTTGTTTTGTTTAATTGGTGTCGTCGTTGAATCATATTCATATTATCAAATACAACCTCTCATACAACAGGTTTCCGCGCAACAAAAACCCAATATTCAAAATAAGTATCAGGCGTTTCGTCACACTTCTTTCTTAAATCCTTCACAACTTCATCATATTCCTCCTCATTCGCAACCAACCCAGATTTATCAACTTTCATAAACGCATCTTTCATCGCCGGCCAAAATCCCATCGAGGCTTCCAACCCCCATTTGCCGAGATCACCACCCCAAGAACCTAGAGGTAATCCCCTCTTCTCGATTTGAACATCTACAAATCCGGCTTCTTCGAGCCATGCGGGAATTCGTTGGATGACGTTCAAATCGATGTTTCGGATGCCTGCGACTAGATTTGCTCTGATTGCCCAAGCTTTATGATTACGTATTTCTTCGGAAGGTGAGATAAAATCCGCTATGGGTTCGAATAATTGGACATAGCCTCCTGGAACTAGACTCCGATACATCGAGTTGACGGCAATTTTCCATTCAGGAAGTTGGAGCGCTGCGAGAAGGAGACGCTGATGAATGAGAGTTATGGTGTTTGACCAACTTGGTGGGAGGGATGTTATTGAAAGTTGAGTGAAAGTCGCGTTGGGAGGTGTGGTTTCAGGAGAAGGAAATATCTGAGATGAGATATCGATTCCAATTAACTTTATTGTCGAAGGGACTTGTTTGGATAGGGAGAGTAACCAATGTCCTGGTATCTGTTTTTAGCATTCTAGGACGGACGACTTTTTTCTTTAGGAATGACAATACCTGAACCTGTACCGCTGTCGAGAACGGTATCTCCCTCTTTGAGTTCGATGGGTGCCCGGATAAGTTTGTTATCAAATAGCTCATTTACTGCTTTGCTCTGTATATCAAGACTTGACAAAAGAAAAAATTAAGGTTCTTTCATTATACGTATTTCAAAAAGCTTACCGGCGTTTTTCTTCATTGTCCGACGGTAGAACATATTTATGATCAGAGGCCTCGGAGATGTAAAACCTCGAATTACTACTCGCGGTTGCACCACTCATTGAATCGCGTTATTGAGTATACAAAAAGGATGGAGGGGGTACGATGAAGATGAATGTTGAATTCCTGATACTGCTTATTATACTCAACTCCAGAGAGTGGGATTTGCTATGAATAAGCTTTCCTTCTAAGGGCTCGATCGGATGCGATAGTTCTGTATCCGACAAACAGGGGGCAGGCAATTGATCGATTCCATTAGGTAGGTTGGCTAGCCGAATGGCTCGGCCACAATGCAGTTGCCTACCCGCTGGATGGACATTGGACAAGCAAGGATTTGCCGCCGAGGTTTGTTAGCCCAAGAATTGATGCATTCCTACCAATTTAATCGAAGTTATCAGGGGTTATCAGGGGAAAGCCAGTCGTGAAAGCAGCCCTCTCGGTCTTCGGGCATCTACAACCACCCAGACACCATTGTTTTAGTAAACATAATCCTTCATTTGCCTAAATTCAAACCATCTAGAGCCCCTATATCTTTGCGGGAAACCATCTACAGTCGGACCCCTCTTAACCCATACCTGTCGGTGGACTGCTTGAGCTATGGGTTATGAGGGGTTATGGGCTATGGGAGGTTCGGCTAAAAATAGTCTCGATAACTCGGGGAAAAATCATGAAAAATGTTTAAAAAATATCGGCATCACTAAATTGTGTTAAAAACCATAGATTAAGGCAGTCGGTTAAATTAGTTTCCTTCATGTTTCTGGCCTCGTCAACCACTTAATGAGCCCACAACTCTTCCGATTTGTATGCAGTGGGTTCATTAGTGGCTCCCTTGGTTGTCAATCTGCCTCGTTGAGAGCTTGACACCGGGTTTGTGAGGGCTGAATGCATAATACATCATCTTCCCACGTGATGTGATCGCATCAAATCTCGTTATGGGATTCAAAGGGGGGAATTTACAAGCCCTAAAAATGACATATACGGCTTCATTAACACATTTCGACCTTATTTGGTAGCACATAGTCCAACATTTCGGCATATTTGACGTTTTTCTATAAAAATAAGGGCCGATTTTCCATTTTGGGTAAGAGAAATGTATGGGGTTTTCGTGCCAGATGGTATGGATTATGGGGTATTGCGGACCTATGGCTTATGGTACCGTTTTCCCCGCGAACCAAGTTGGTGGACAGCTCAGACTATGGGATATAAGGGGTTATGGGTTATGAGAGGTATGGGTTAAGAGGGGTCCGACTGTATTATCCTGGACTGCTACAAGGGAAGCGACAGGGCTGGAAGGGAAAAGACAGAGCATGACGCGTTGACCGTGCTTCTCGCACGCTGATGACGCGTCGACGTCGGCAGACACATGTGCACTCGAGGGGTACACAAGTAATTATATTAGTTTCACATTTTCTATGGCTCCATCCCCAGAAAGACTTGAAAATGCAGGGGCTTAGAGACCCTGTTATGGAACTGGTTCCTCCATAATCCGTCAGAATGATAACTTTTGGAATATAATATAATCTTATGCATTGAAAGTAGAAGGAGGTAATATCGTAGGGGCCGTTCTAAGCCCTTCTATTTTGAAAACTCTTTGCTGGCGTCATGCCTGGCTTACAAGCATGCTACGCTTAATTACGGCAACTAACTGTTGCTAATTATAGAACACTATAAATGTAGATCATCAGTGAGGTAACTTCCCTTCTCCTTCATTCATCCTCTTGTAACTTGATACGCGTATTATTCGTTCTACTATCGTTGTTATTACGCCTTGTTATCGTCTCGAATGTCAGACTTGTAAGACGGGCATTAATTACGTTTAAATGGTCCTTGGCGATGGCAGATGGCGCAACACTTATCATGATCAGGATTTCGTACCATTCGCGCAAAGGCAATCGCACTGCATAATATCATTTGACTAAATTCAGTACTTGTTCCCGAAAAATGATATCTTCTAACGAACAAGTGGGGATCTTACTTGCCCCTGGTTCTTGGCCATAGTTTTCCAACTAATATATCTGTTATGGCATACAGTAGTCTAGCATAATTGGGGAGGCGGGTTAGTTTTTCGAAGGAGGGGCTTGGATGGCAGGCGTCCGGCGCAATGTGGCAGCCAAAGAATCGTAGCGGGTTCCATTTGCCGCGTAGTACGCTTATCTCCCTCCCCCTGTTCATTCCCGAACAATCACCACTGCATCAACAATCAGTAGAGTGAGCCCTTTTCTATATCTAATCTTGCCTTGAGTCAAATTGACCTTGTAACCTTTTGTGCATGGAGTACTTACTTTAGTGAGGCAGCTGGCGAAAGAGGAAATAAATCAGAATTACGTAATATATTTCTCACGAGTGCATTTTGCGTTTTGATTTATTGTGCATAACTCAAGCTCTAATATTTTCGTTCTATCTTGCGGCTCAGAAACTATCAATGACACGAGTTACGAACTTTGGACGAAAACGGACGTATGTCCAAGCTGGCCTTGACAGCGCTTCTGTGGAACTTGCACTGCCAAGAACAGATTCTCCCTCGACTGTCATAGAGGACACAGTAACTACGACGGAATCCAACGTTGATATATCTGTGAGCGACGGTGGTCCTCCAAAGAAAAAAAGGAAAAGAATCAGGAAGAAAAAGCCAAAAATTGAAGGAGGTAAAGACGCTGAAGAACCTACGGGTGGACGGAGCGATCGCGATGCTGAAAGAAAGGAATCTGGCCAGCCCAGTAAAAAGGCTCTGAAACTAAAAAGATGGAAAGAGCAGGAGAAAGAGAAGAAACAACGACGTGAGCCCTCTGCTCTAACCCGAGGCGAATGATTTATGTTCCATAAGGTCTCATTTCATCCGAAACGAGAAGGGGAAAACGAATAAATGAACGGCTTGCTGATACAATTTGCTTCGCATGTCGTGAAAAAGGGCATGCCGCGAAGGATTGTCTCACTGTAAAGCAGGGAAGCAGTGCCAAAAACGGGGCCAAGAATGGAGATGTGGTGGGCATCTGTTACCGGTACGGAGCATCGTCTGTTGTTATTTTGCTTGGCTATCTGACTTATCGAGATGTAGATGCGGTTCGGTTCGGCATACTCTTTCCAAGTGCAACAAACATGTGGACGTTTCAAACCCCCTTCCCTTTGCTTCATGCTTCGTATGTAAGGGTCAAGGCCATCTCGCATCTTCATGCCCACAGAACCAAGAAAAAGGAATTTATCCGAATGGAGGTGCTTGTAAACTTTGTGGTAAAAAAACGCACTTGGCTAAGGATTGCGAATTACGGAAGCGAGGTCTGCACTTCCCCCCTTCGGGCAGTGGTGTTCATACTGATCAATTATATTGACACGTAGACAATGCTGATACACTCGCACTGATGGGTACGAGTGATAAACCGGGTGCAGACGAAGACGATTTCCATACGTTCCGGAGAAATCGACACGAAATCGAGAAAGAGGCAATAGAACAGGAAAAGAGGACACGGCTGCTTCAAGGCAAAGTCGGTGCTCGACCCGACATCGTTAAGCCTTTCAGAACTGCGCCAATACCGACGAAGAAAGTTGTATTTTTCTAGCAATCGGGGGCATCCATTTTAACCACTCCTCGACTTCTGGAGATAGTGTATTTCATACCCCGCCGCTACGGCCGTGAAGTGCCTGCATCAGCATCGCTGTGTTGTAAACTTCTGAAAATTGGGTAGTGCGCGACTCGCGTCGGGGCCTTTGACCACATCACGATGTACCACATACTCAGCCACGTTTTATCACTCTTGTTGTAGATTCAGCCTTTGCTCTCTCTCACTATCAACTACCTGGCCAAATTTTGTCTACCACCATTGACGTCATCCCGAATCGAACCAAATCTCCCTTGAACTCTTTTTGTATTGGACTGTAACAGGTTAGGAAGCGAAATTCCCTGAGATTCCCCTGACATTACTTCATCGATTACTTTGTTGCGCCACGCGATTAAGTAGACAGATTCAATTTGTCTCGTTAGTGAGCCCCCTAGTTTACTTCTAAACCTCGCGATTGGCTGAGCCATCTCCCCCCGACTCTAGTCCCTCCGTGACCGATGTTGTTAATCGACATATTGCTATAGTTTGTAATCAACCGAGTCGATATCCACTTGTGAAAGTAGTAGTACTTGGAAAAAAAATTGATGCTGGACTCGAAGCCGGGATACGACACCTAAGATAAAATTTCGCTGATCATGATTTTCTGAAATCAAATCGTATCACGACGCTCCTAGCTGCCGGCCCGCTGACCCCGGTCACCGAGTTGAAATTTACAAAAGCGACGGTTATCAGGTAAACTTCACCATGGCGCATAAGGCGAACTCCAAGTTCCAATGGAGTTGAGATCGGCGCCCGGGGCTTTCGCGACGGAATTCCGGGCAGAATCAAAATGGTCTGGGTTTTTTTAAAACAACTTTAATTCCACTGCCAGGAACACATTTCAAATCCCTGGCTTTGGGCTCGTGTGGGCTTGGATACTGCACCTACCCTAGCAACCCTCCCTGAAAGCTCGCTTAACGTCATACAAGTTGTTGATCATGATTACATTCCCAAGTTTATTTAATCTAATCCGATTTCGGATTCCTCAGGCAGCGCGCTCTTGACGTGAATTGATTGCGTTTGGCACTCTGACAGTGACTGAACCTCATAGGAGCGAAAGATTTGGTAAGACGGCATCTTCAACTCACAAATATTTATCTTTATATTCATATTTCTTCCCTTATTGCCAACCACAAATTGTACACATGATCACCTGGAGTAAGGGCCAGTAAGGGTCAACGTAACGCTGGGTCAAGGGCAATAATAGATAGTAAGCGGTACCGACACACTCTCAACGGGGCTTAGTCTGGCTAAGTACATATTAATTTGTCCTAATGGTTTTGTGGTACTTTACTCCTTTCCGCATAGTCGCGCGTAGCGCCCTCATCCATTGAGTTTTTGTGTAGTTAAACGTTCTTACATTATCCATGTCTAGTTGTTACGATAGAATTTGAATTAGCCCAGACAACCTTCGCGGGAGTTTAAATTGCCTGTCCGCCCTTAGTTCCACTTTCCAAATTCCCTTTATTGTATATGTTAGTTTTTTTAGTCATGATATATAATGCTATCTGCACTAGTCCCTGGAAAAGATATAGTTCTCATGATCAGGTTATGCCCACGGGCCTAACTTTGACGTAACGTCTAGCCTCTTACCATAATTGACAAGGAAAATCGATTGATCACCTCTGTCGAGCCTTTCATTCTTTCTCTTTGATCAACCAAGTCTGACTCGCATCAGCCTTCTACCCCACCGAATCCAAAAACCCCAGAACTTTCAGAAGTCTCAAAATGACTGGCTTCAGAGGCTCTGCCCGCGTCGCTAATTGTTGGGCCTCAAGAGGGCTTACCAGGGGCTGATTCGAAAAGTGTCGTAAAGCGGCCCTTAACACATGGGACAGTTGAGTTTGCACTTGGCGTACATCTCAAGGGGATACCATCCTTCCAATTAGCAAAGCTATCAGGCGTGTTTCTATTGTGTCCCAGATGGCATCTGGGTCTTCGATTAAATCTATGTAATACTAAGTAAGAAAGCTGCGCATTTCGAGTCATCGACAAAGATATAGCAGAAGCGGACAGGAGCGGTGGTTGCGACAGCGAAGGAAAGCCCGTTGTTGGGGAATTTTCGAGGTTTATAGCATCCCTTTGAGAAACCACAACATCAGTTTTGTTGAGAATCGTACATCTCGCCGAGCACCCTTCCAGGTCGAGGCATTCATACGAATATTATCAATTTCATGTTGAAGGCGTTCTCGTAAGTTCAATGCGGTGTCTTGCGATGCTTCTGTAGAGGCTTTTGTCTCAGAAGACAGATTGTCCTGAGGACTGTAGGCAGTTGCGGGGTTATCATCAACACTTTTATGAGCATCTTGTTCAGCGTCCATCTGATGAGAAGGCAGGACCATGACGAAAGAAAGTTCTGTATCCAGGTGAGCTGAGCGTGAGTTGAGGTTTGTTGATCCAAACAATGTCAAGATAGGTAACGCTTTTGAAGATGAGGACAGCCAGATGCCTAAACCAAGGTTAAAATAGACCAAATGCGAATATGACAAAATATCACCTTTGGCGTGATATGTCCAAGCTGGTTTATCCCACTCCCATAATTGAATGCCTTTGAAGTTCCCTGATGCAGCTTCTTTCCACAATCGCCCGGCTCTACCGACTGCCCGCATGAAACGTTTTTCAAAGTGCGTGTAGCCCTCTGGTATCCTTCCAGATATGCCTTTTGAACCGAAAAAACCATTGGCCTAAAAATCATTGCTGAGTGTCCACTGACTCTAACGAAGGCATATACGACACTCACCTTTGGGCTAGCGGCAACAATTCTGCAATCCACGCTCCGACTTCCAAGTATGATTTTTTGATAAGGTTGGTACAAGCTAAAGTATCCACTTGTTAGCTCAAAAAAAGGTCGTTTTCGAGATCCCTGCTTGGCGGCAGCGTTGACGCGACGGAATAACGTCTGAAGCACGGTTTCCTCTTCGCGGATAGCAAACTGTCCGGCTTGAATAATGGGGAAAATGAAGACTCTTTGTTTGGATTTGAATGAATCCTCGTTGGTGTCTAGTTGGATTTGAGAGGCCACCCGCCGAGAGGACTGAAATTCGGTTAGAGCTTCCCGAACCTTTTCGTGGATGTGATGGGGGTGTATTTGGGGATCCAACCATTGTAGAATATAGTCGTCTTGAACGAAGGAGTGCGGCGATATGACAGTCGTGTCCGAAGTAGAATGTAAACGAAAGGAAAATTTGGCGAAGGTTTGGAGAAAATCGTAACAATATTGCGCAAATAGCGGCTGGTCATTGAAGTGTAGATAACGGTCTTGACGATTGGTAAAGTATGATTTGTTAAGGTTTGCGCTGTAAAACGGGCAAAGTTCAGCTATTGTAAGGTACAGTAGGACGGGAAAACTTGCCCACTGATGATAACGTCATTGTCAACGCCGTATATTTTGGCGTGCCACGTTCCCCAACCTTCATTGAAACGTGGGGGCACTATTTTGGCCATAAGTCCACGGAGACTCGGACTTCTGAACATTGAGACATGGACTCTGGATGGGAATGTCGTCAACAGCGGCAGTAGTAACTTGGCTGTCGAGGAAGCCCCCGGCCTCGTCGAGCGGTGGAGGTCAAGGTGGAAATAGGCATGTAGCTGTGGTTTCACACTAAGCTCATGAGATATCACGTCTAACTGGTAGACAGTTAATAAAATTCCTCGATCTTTCGAAAAGAAAAAACCACGAACTATTTCCGATTCTTCAGAGCCAATGTAGAGAGAGGATAAGAATATACGGTGTTCGGCCCGTTTAATCATTTCCTAGACGAATATATGAGCGCTACAATTGACAGAACTTGAAACAAAGCCTTGCCAATAACAATGAATAAAATTCAGCAGGTTGGTACAGAACGCGAACATGGGTTGGTTGAAGAGAAAAAGCTGGTTGTTTAGCTGCAATGGCAGACGTGAAGTCTTGAATTACTGGATCTAAGTGTGCCGTGGATATTGCGCGGCGACATATTAGGTTTTTGCTGGACCACAATGCCCGGCGAAAGAGAATACGCGAGAAAGGAATCATCATCGTGATCATGGGAAGCTGAATTTGTCGATGCAGGTGATTTTGTTTATAGGTGTTTGTGCTTCTGCGATCACGGAAGCTCGCCACGAGTCAATGAATTAAGTTTTCAAGCTTAAGGACCTGCAACTTTTTCTGATAATTCACTTCAAGATGAAAGTCAAACAAGCTTGCGTCGCGTTATTCCGTTGCCTCGACTCTGAAGCGCAGGCATCCATTGGCTGTCATTTTGTTCTGAATCTCTCTAATGCCGACGCACCGACGCCTGATACTATTATTATAGAGGGCATCGGCGAAAATGAGTCTAAGACAGTATCTCTCTTTGGAAACACAAAATCTACAAAAAGGAGGGTCACCGAGTTCGAATGTCTCCACCAATCTGATGTCCTCCAGTTTCGAAGGTTCCACACCACGCCCGTCAGAGATAGACACTGTGACCGACCTACTTGACCACTTCTACTCAAATGCTTGGGAAGAGGAAGCAAGAATAGAGTACGTGAATCACCCCTTTCGCATAATACAAATTCATCTGAAGAGACCTAATAGCGAACAAGAGGATGTTGGCCTATATGGCCTCTACACCCGCTGCGCTCCCCGCTCTTGCCCGAAATCAGCACCACAAATTCTGAACCATGATTTATCTCTGAAACAGCCCTTTGATGGAGAACTACTGGCCGAGAAGCTTTGGAACTACATGAAATCGGCAGAACACACCCACAAATCTGATTCTAGACATGAACAACATAAGCCAGATTGCACTACTAAAACCAAAGCAATGACCCCGATCGGAACTTCCGATGGACAGCCAGGAGGTCGGGAGTAATTCAGTTTGTTGTTAAATATCCTGCGCTGAACAGCTTTCATCAGGATCTCGGACGCCACCAACTCGCCAGGGGTTGGTAAATCAGAACCCCCACAAAAACTAACTTAGATCGGGCCGGCTAGTGTAACAATTGTAGCATCTCGTGTATCTTCATCACCTCGTGATCGTCCAATGGATACTCATTCACCCGCAACTGCTTCCGGTGAAGTAAATCCCATCATATCTCTCTACTTTCATCGCCCGCGGAAGGGTACGGGTTTCAATGATGGCCTTTCCGCCAACGCGATAACTAAAAACTCCGAGTTTTACGCTTACCAAGTAAGTTCAGGCTTAGAGATTTAGTAATAAGCTTGGGCAACCCATGAGAAATCTCGAAAACCGATCGATATTACCCACAGGTGGTGTCATATCATTTCAGACTTGGCGCTTTTTTGAGGTAGGATCTCCATTGTATGAGGCGACGCTTTTCTTCCCTGTTTCTTTTTACATCTGAGGTAGTAGTTCAGTTGATTTTTCGCCTTATGTTCCCCGGCATCCGAGTCGCTCTTGCTTTATGGTCACAAGCCCGTATGAGCTTGAAGCTTGGAATTTTCGTCTTTAGATCATCGGGTGGCTTGTTAGTACAGCGCTTGTGGCGTACAATGTTCTGCTGGGCAAAGTGAAGGACGTCATGAATGTTCAGGCCTGGGCGTTTGAACAATGAACATACAGGTAGGACTTGAAAGGGTTAGTCTTATTCATTCGCAAGGTCCCAGCCTCCCCGTCTGTTTTCATATTTATCCTTTTTTGTGTTGCTATTACCTCCATTTGATCCGGGACCCATTTAGGCCAGGCCCCAGGGAAGACTTAAATTTTATTTTATATTGTTACGTTGGGTTCAAGATTAGATTCTGTCAAAAGTCGTCAACGCGTCAATGCGTAAGGCGGGTTAGCATTCCCGCGACCCTCCGCATCGCCGAGAATTTCGGCGTAACGATCGTAATTCTGACAAAGAATTCCTTGAATTTGCCTTGCACAGAAATTAAATGTGTATATATTATGTATGTACAAAGTAGTAACCAGAGCATCAGCGTGAACTTATATAGTACTTTAGAGATAAGAGTGAGTTATTGTTACAAAACTAGGCCAATCATTCTGTTTACTATTACTACCGATAGACTAGTGTGAACGCACTGCCCAACTGATACCAAATACAATCCCCGCAGTCAACACGAACAAGGCAAAGAAAATGACCGGACCGAGTAATCCAGAAAGCATAAGGAGGTCGAGGTGTTTCTGGTCGATATAACAGATATCGAATAGTCGCAAAGCCAAAACGCCCAAAACGACCCCGGCGACGGTGTGATAAATTTCGCAAATGAAAAGAAGAGTGATTTTCTCTTGTAAAGCCCAATCCAGCTTGACTTGCTCTCGCGGATGATGATGGGGTGATAAGTCATTGGTGTCGAAAGTCTCTTGGGAATGTGGGGATGTGGACTTGAAGCGTTCTTGAAGCGTATAGATAATGGAAAGGCAGACTCCGCCGAATCCCGCAACGCTAACCACGTCGGCGAGGGAAAGACGATCTACAGACCCGAAACACCGAAGAGGTGTTTGACCGAGAAGAACGAACATGACGAGTTTGACGGGTGTAGATTCGATAAAAATGCGAAGACGTTTTCGGATTTGTGTGAGCTTTAGTGGAGACGGGTTTTGTGATAGAGCTTGAATGAAAGCGGCAAGTCCGCCAAGAACCGCTGCGGAAGCAAGTACCTACGAGAATACGAATCGAATGAACAATGTGTATGCATATATACTTGCAAAGACGTACCCTTGGGACCTCTTTCGCCAGCATTCTCGAAAGACTACGAGAAGGCGTGGAATTGACGAAGACGACACTACTGTTCATGATGGATAGCTGAACTCAAAACGTGATGGACGGAAAAGAGGAGTTTGGGGTTGACGGAAACGTTGCAAGTAAACCCATCTTTTATAGGTCCTCGTTTTGGAGTACCACAATCGCTTTTGACAAATCTGGTCCAGTTTGTTGACATTAACCCGCCCGAACAGATCTTAGCTTTCGATGGATTGAATGTGTTGTATGGGCCTGGCGCAGATCATCGGAGGTATCTTTGCCAATTTGATCAGTCCGGTTTCGCAGGGTGTGTCTTGACCTGCTTTGACCCTGCTTTGACACTGCTCGGCATACTGCCCTGACAACTCTTCCCTGACCTCATGTTCAACCTTACTTGGTAAGTACCAACCCAGTCCTGAGTACCACCACTTTTCTGGATAATGATTATCACGACAGAGGCCTGTGGGCTTGGCAGGCAGAACGAGTGGTAACATAAACAAGATGTCCTCAAACTGATTTTCTAAGGCCTAGGCTATGCAATCATAGCGTAACGTGCCTGCTTAATAGATGACACAAAGGTAAGTCAAATTATAAGGAAAAACTTAAACCCATCATGCATCATACGCATCATCGCTGAGGTCATCCTAACCGGACATCCTCTCGGCGCTCGCAGTTTTTTCTGAATTTGGGTTAGTCTCGATCGAGACAATGGCTGCAGTAAGGAAGCTGACATGATCTGGGCGTCGGACGGGGTCGATTTCCTATTGAACCGTGAACGTGGCCGTTGCGCAGCGGTGGCAAATTAATGGCAACAGTGGTGTTACGGACGGGAGACCGTTGCCGGGGCAACAGTCGGGTTCGGAGTGCCGCCGGAAATTCAGATCGTTCTCTGAAATCGTCAGTTGAGCCTAAGGCGACTTGTACAACCCACGACGGATTCCAGTATACGGTTTCAAATAGGGCTGTTGGTCTCCATCGTGGTCACACGGATACGTCCGAATATAAAAGCACTGTTTCCCCTACAATTTAAGTTGTAGTTCGCATCCTCATGTTACAGTGCAGACATTCAACGAATTGATTAGTTTTTACAGTTAAATCATTAAATCATCTCATCTGACTTTCCTTCCCATGATGCCTCATCTAGCTCCCCGAAGTAAGGGCAAGGTTACTTGGTGGAATTGTAATATGTGATCATCCATATTTGAGGTGTCCATATGGAGCGAATAGTTGTGGCGGAAGGCTTCGTGATTACTATGTAGGTGCATTAAAACTGAGGCAATTCAAAGATGCAGCTGGGGAGCCCCTTCACGGCCAAATTAATATGAGGCTCGGTACTCGAATAGATAACGGTACCGCGATGAGTTCCCAACATCAGACAGTACGGGATTTTGATAATTCTATAGCGAATAATTAGATTCGTAAGCTAGCCGCTGTGTGAAGGGACGAAACACGAAATGACATCGGCGGGGTCATCGTTGGGCCTATCCGGTAGTAGATGAGTGCTTCGACAAACAAGTAATGAAGAACTTTCACACCTCATTGTGCGCGGGATTCCTTCCGCTGCCTCAATGCGGTGGCAGTCTTGGCTTCACTCAGTGGTTTGCTCCATCGAGCCTCTGGCGCATCCCAGATGCCGAACTCTTTCTTGATGTCCTCAACGCTTTGGTCCCAGCGCTTTTCCCAATAAACTGTGATTAGACTTTTTGCAGTACCACCGCATTTCAAGGCCCATGGTGCAAATTCCGAGTATAGACGTCCTCTCTGTGCGACTGTAATGCGCAGTGGAGCAAACACAGCAGCAAACCCAGCCATGGGGATGCCAAGGTTGGCGAATTCGAAGAACTTTAGTGCGATTTCGGACTCTACGTTGACAGGGAGATTGAATATGCAATGATAGAAATCATGACATTCCCTGTATCTTTGCATAACATATGCCAATTCTGGATCGTCAATGTAATGCACCTAAAGAAAGTTAAACTCGTTCAGTAGACAATAAAGGTACTCACAGGTTCTCGAGTGTCAGGAGTAACTCCGCAACGTTGAAGCCATGTCACATACGCCCGGCCAAAGGTTCCTTCCGCGCATCCTGCAAGTCGTTCCATGTCGACAGTTTCTGTGTTCACCCGAGGACGCTCTACCAAGATCCTTCTACCCTCGCTATCTTCAAGCATTCTGTCCCTTAAACGTGGCAAACAAGGTCCAGCCGTCAGTTCCCCAAACGCAGCAACCATGTCTATGGTACAGAAATCAGTTTTAATGTAAGCGGTCTAAGATAGGATCTCACCTGCTCTTCGGGGATCGGTGACGGCCCTGAGGGCGGAACCAACGGTGAGGAAGGCATGCTCAAACCAGTTTAGCGGTATATGGCTCTCGTATAACGGTTTCGTCGCGACTGGGCGTCGCGGGATAACTTGGGGAGTTATCCGCGCAGGTTTAACAGTAAGCGACTGGAAAAGTGCGCGCTTAGAAGATAAACTTTTCGTCGTCTGTAATGATCTTGCTAGTTGTAACATGATTGTTCTGCAAAGGGTGGAGAGTGTTCACATATAAAATGAAATAATAACAGAAACAACAAGTCCGGCTATGCCGGAGTCCAGATTCGACGGTGATTGCCGTGATCTCATCAACATCAACCAGTAATTTGGCCTCCTTGGCCTCCTTTCTCTCGTACTCGACAAGCTGCCATCCGTAATCTGCGCTTATGAAGTCCAACAGTGTTTCATTAACTGACCCTACTAGCACACAGGCCTGACTGGGCTCACCGCCCAGCCAGTCAAAATGCGTTTGAGTGTACTGTGAAGTTTTGAACGTGCTACTTTATGATCGAAACCGCTCCTTGTCTGCGATCATACGGAAGTCAAATTGACAACTATTGACTATTGAACCATTTTGGCACTTGACATCTGCAAAAGAGTCGCGGTATAAAGTTGGCTTCATCCATTGTCATCATACTAGTAGCGCTCCCGATTTCTCCTGTTACCCTCCTCTTTAACTTTGTTAACTATGGATGCTCAACTGTTGCTTCGGGATACCTTTGAGCTCTCTGCTTCTTGCTTTCCTTCTCTACACAATACCTTCGGCAATACCAAACGACACGCCATGTACATCCCTCAAAGTTTCTTTGAAAACGCTCGGAAAGTACTTGCTCAGGCGGACGCAGCAAGCACCTGGGAATTTCCTGCCTCAATATCCCCGTCTATACCGATAACTTCTGAAGATTCTTCGAGCCCACCGAGTACGCCGGCCCAGGAAATCATATTCCGGTACCGAGCCGGCATGGCGGTACTTGAAGGCGACGAGTTGGCACGATCGGATATTTCTGTTGATGGAGTCAACACTGATGACGGCTCGTCAACCGCCTTCTACTCTTCGGTCGAAGGCCCGGAACATCCTCCTGACGACGCATTAATGACTGGGATCACGGAGACCGAAATTAAATTTCCTCATGGAGAGTCGTCTCTAGGGTGGTCCAAACCATTGGTCGGTCATTCACCCGTGGTTCCTGGTACCTAATCCCACTCAGGCGCTGCATCTTCCATCTATCTAGGAAAAAATAGTTCTCCCAGGTGTCAAAAAGCGAGGTTTTCCAGAGCCCAGGTCGGTAGCCTGTCCAGGTCTTAGGGTATTTAGAACTTTGGTAAATCGGATGTTTCGGTCACACGTTCACGACGTGCGAGAGGGGTGCGTGTATTACAGCACCTAGGCCTCACATCCCAGTTTAGAATTTGACGCTGGTTATAGGGGACAAATCGCATGTTCGCTGAGCCCAGAATCTCATCAGATTCGAGATGAGCCCCGGGATAGCGTCCCCTCGAGCTCCGATCTTCGGTGTGCGTGACTTGTTTGACGGTTAACTTGTGGCTACTAAGGCTTGGTGTCCTTTAGCATTGGTTATGCAAATCTTGTCCAAAATTTCTCGCCCCAAATAATCTATTCAGCCCTTTCCACTCCTTTACAGTAACCGCTGCTCCGGCTTCGATGCCCTTCTGTGCATTAATTTGTATTTGTGCTCACCATTCACCATCATCCTGTTACCTGTAGCACTAGAACTTCAAGCTAGTTCCCTGATGTATTGTATTGTCTCTTTTTTTTCCATCACCTGAAGGCCAGGTATATTTAGCCCCGCCCACGTTCTCCCGAGCCATCACCTTGTCATTGTGGTGGACATATTCATGAATGAATACTTCGATCGTCTGATGTACTCAATTCGTTATTACACATTAGTAAATAAAGAGAAACTCCGTCTCATAAAGCACCCTTTTTTTTTCTTTCGGAAATGAATTTCTCATAATCTATCTTGATGCGCTCGATTTAAATTGTTACGTTTTGTGCGTTATTTGGTGTTATTCAATAAATACATTGCGTAGATCGTAAATCCGGTTGGACGTAAACTAGATGAAGCGCAGAATTGAACCGCTCCAACATGCGAATTGATCGTAACTCAATTGGCGCTTTCAGCCGGGCTCCACACCGTCTCGTCTTCATCGTAGTGCTTCGTCATAGCCTCGTCACGACAGGCCATTGAACAAAAGTAGTCTCTATCGCTCTGGGGAAGAACAAGACACATGATACAAGGGGAAAGGAGTCCAGAAGTGACAGCCTCTCTAAAGCGACGAACAGAGGACCTATACTCAGACTGGGAAATCGAAAAAAGAAAACAGATGACGCACTCGCGATGCCTTAACGAACAAAAATCGCTCGTTACTCCTTCTTCGTCAACATAGACAGACTGCTTGCAGCCAGGGATAATGCACCTAAGATCATCGGTAGTCGGTTTGGTGCTAATAGTAAGCTTCGTTTGAGTTTTCTTCTTTCCGCGCAAAAAGGAGGGCACTGGGAGAATACCGTTTGGCTTAGTCGCACTACTAGTGGTTTGATCGGTACCATTGGAGGTAATTGAAGACCCGTTTGGTTGGGCACTCGTAGATGCGCCAGAGGTCGTCGACCCCGGGTTCTGGGCAGCAGCAATCATCGACTGGATCTGGGGTACATGCTGGGCGACCAGTTCTGTTTTTAGGTTAGCCTGGGATACATCTGGCACCACATGTGCCACATACGAGCAATCTGCATCGGATCGATAGTGGTGCCACTCACGCCGGCTAGTTGTTGACTAGCATTGGTGGCACCGTTCTTCTTCGTTGCATTGTTTGCTGCAGGACCTCCAGCTTTGGGTTTTGCCCCGTTTGCGGTCGCAAGAGACGCGCAGTGCTTTCCACAGTAATCAAAATTCTGAAATTTGGGTTTTTTGTGGCAATGCTAAGAGAACAAAGGTGGGTTAGTATTAGCTACAAACCAATCCGTTTTCCATAAACAGACATTACAGAGAGCCGCAGCTTTACTGGCACAAGTCTTGGAACAGTATTGGTGATTCCCGAACTTGGGCTTCAAATGGCAGAGCTGTAGATTTATTTAGAGACGTTTTAGAATGAAAATAGCGACACCAACATCACAAAGCTGGGTTCCTTGCCCCGGTTGAGTAGCCTGGGTACGAGTAACAGCCATACTGAAAAGAAGGGCGGCGGGAGGTTTGGGATAGTACTAAGTGGTAGTGGTAGTTTGTGAATGAATCATAATAGTATTTATAGTATCTTGAGTAGCTTTACGACAATGTTGCAGACATGTTTCATCAGAAGACACGTTGTGTATCATGTCCTACACGCCCATATCAGTCCTTACTCGTCTTATCTTACACGTGCCTTTCATAATTTCTTCACAGCCCAAGTTGCACATCCGCAAACAACGAGGCGGCGATCTTCAATGCCACCCTTCTTTCCGCAGCCTGGACCTTAGCCTCTCCAGTCCTTTCCCGAGCTCGTTGAACCCTTTACCATCGGCTCCTATACCCCAAAATGAGTCCTTATCTGAGTCCTGTATATGGTGTCAATTCTCGCTTCTATCCTCCACGAAAGACGTACTTCGACTAGTTCTGCATCGCCGGTGGCAAGGAGCTCCGCCCGGAGATCGTTATGCTGCGTAAATTTGTGGTATAAGACCTCATCCATCTGCAAAATGTACGTAAGGGAACGACTCATTTTGAATATACTCAAGTCCTACCCTCGAGATGTTGACCTTTTTCCAGTCGGGTCTAACGTGCTCTTGAAACCTACGGGCTTCAGAGAAAGCGGCACTGGGGTATTGAGAAAAAAGCCTGATATGCTCCGCCAGATCGTCATGGTGTCCTTGGAACTATGGGGTGGTGAGGTGTGGAAAATGAAAACCAGGAGGTTGGACGTACCTTGAATGATTGGAAAAGGTGCTCGCTCGTCGGATAAACTTTGCCATTGTAGGTTACCGAATGCGGCGAAAAATTAGTAAAACCGTAGTGGGGATCATGCTTATGATAAAACAAGATCTTTGGCCGGGGGCCCCTGGGAGAACGGTTTGGGGATGGGGGATTTGATCGTCGAGATGGAGGAGCCAGACTGGCTGGAGCAGAAAGTGACTTTCGACCACTCGAAACTGCATTATCTTGGGCGACGATATAGTCAGTTTGTATTTTTGACTTTACTCGAGCAATTGGCTCTGCGGCAACGTTATGTTTCTCAAAAAGAGAATGTAGGTCTTGGGGATTCCACTGAGATGGTGGCTGCGATGATTGAACGTAAATAGTACGAGTGCGTTCCTCAACACGATATGTGACAGGAGGCTTATTAACAGGAGAAGCGGGGTTAGAAGAGCCTGGCGAATTGGCAGATGAGGTGAAGATGGTCATTCTTTGGCGGGACGACATGGGAAGAGAATGATGAGACGGGGTAAGAATGGAAGGGAGAAGCTGTGCAGTCACTGACCCACTGCAAAAATAAATCTAAGTTATCTCCGCAATTAAAGCGGTTTGTGCTACATTTGTGCTGGAAATCTGTGGCGAATGAAGGGTGCTGTGTAGTGGGTACTGTACATGTGTGCTCGCCTCGTGTATCAGGCATGGTCGCATCATCAATTGCAAACTAATGTTAAGTAAATATACACAATCAGTCTTGTTGCCCCTGGGCTTATTCCATGACAACCACGCAGCGCATTGTAGAACTCCATTTTCGAGGGTTTTCCCGATTTCTTTGCAATTTAGACAAGAAGATTGGCAAGCATTACGATACACCCGACCCGACTGTCGTAAGCAAGTACGAACATGTGCATTGCATGCGGCAACGGCATGAAACACTTATGCTAGTTCGCGTCCTGTTTGCATTCACGCTCTCCGGCGCCTTACCCTGAAGGTTAAAGGAGAGCCTCCCCGTAACCCCCGGGCTGGATAGTATATAGCGAGGTGCTCACCGCCATCATGAATCAGCATTATGGACCCCAAGCATGAACGACGAGAGGAACAACTCACTAATGATCCCTTTTGTTCTGCTAATCCTATAAATCATCGAGGCGGCCGCTGGAAGAAGTTGCACGTACTTGAACCTACAGATATGGAATATATTACCGGTGAGTAGCTTCGCCTCTTTGTGATATTTCTCTTATATTGTTTATATCCAAGTTGGAAAGCAATTCAAAGATGGATGGAAACACCCCCACAAAACCGAACCCTGCGTCAAAGCTATATTCAAGATCGTTTCTCCATCTCATTTCCTTGTGGCATATTATCAATACCAGTCCGTCGTTGATGATCAATTACATGTATGCTGTGCGCTGACCAGAAGACCGAAAGGGACCGAATTCTGCAAGACCTGTCTCCACCTATGCAATTCTCTGCCAATGAACAACTACTATTTCATGGGACAACCAGAGCTTGTTCCTTGGGAGAAGATGGCTTGAAGACTCACCTCTGCACGTTACCGGCTTGCAATTTATGTTGTGTTATTCGCCAGTCTTTCGACGTCAAGAAGTGTGGTATGTCTAGTCCTCTATCTTAATTGTGTATATACTCACATCCCATAACAGGGACGAAAAATAGATTCCGCAGGTGAGATACGTCTCAGTCATGGTTTCAAGGCTCTGAGATCGTTACCTAGGTTCGGGACGGGAATATATACTACATCAGTATCGTCTAGTAAGCAAATTTTCTTCCATACCCTAGGACGACTGACTACTGACGCTCGTAATAGAAGCCGACGATTATACCCAGAATCTCAACGAAGATGCGCCAGGGAAATCCCGTGCCGTCCTCCTCAATCGAGTAATTGTTGGCAATCCAAAGAGGCGCAGACGTAACGCTGTTCATTTAACTGCTCCTCCTCTTGGCTGCCATTCCGTAAGACTATTTGTTGACTCCATTGATAGCACACTTAGTGATACTCGCTCGCAGGTCATCGGGGAACCTGGCGCCGATTTGAATTATGAAGAAACTGTAGTTTACCATAATGACGCTATCCGACCTGCATACCTTATCATTTACTGCGAACAGACAGAAACCATCAAACCCAAGCTCAGATTCCGGAATGCGGTCAAGGCACTTTTCAACACACCCCTTGTAACATAATAAGTCAAGCCGCTACAACACTGTGATATACAACTAGATACGCAATAATAATCATTCTGAATTTATCTCTAATATACATACAATTGGTTGCTTCAATCAGATAGCAATACTGTACACGACAACGAACGCGGGTAAGATGCCATCGGCGATGGGGGTGAAGACAGAGGTTTCCTCGATCTGTGCCAATGGGTCATTATACTTTTGTCATGATCTACTGACCACTGGTCTTACCTCGGCCTCATCAATTGAATCGTTCTCACATGGCGCGACGGTATCGCAGGCAATCATTACTCGGTAGGGGGAGGTAGTACACGAAGTTGAGAACCTATCCGCGCAGGCAGGGTTCCGAGACGAATAAACTCCGTTTCCGAATCTGTGCAAGTTCGCTTAGTAAGCTCGTATTCGTCATCCATCAACCACACGACTTGCCTTCCTTCCATGAACGTCCGCCCAAAGGCAAAGGATTTGAAGGATGATTTCACAGTACAACAAATTCCACAGGTCCGCCCGTCACAAATGTTGTCGTCTTTGAAACCAAGGTCACAGATGCAAAGGGCACTGTAGAAGGTCCGGATCTTTTCTGATCCCTCGTTTTTGGCCCTGGAGAAATCAGTACACACGTGTAGAACGCGTTCGTGAACATGAAACACTAACCAATATGCATCATGACGAACTCTGATGTCGCGAGGTAAAATCACTTCGTAGGCTTTCTCGAACACGGGCGGCTTGTCCTCATTTCTCTCCCACTCACTAAGGAATTGCATTCGTACTATAGACGTCGTCGGTCAGATCATCAAAAGATTGAGTCACTGTCATAAACTTACGATCTTTGAACGTCGAGCTATCCTGGTTCAATTCTTGCAGGCGTGGCCCTACACGACTGCGTCGATCACACGCGATGCACAAACCACCTAGAACCTGAGGTTGCACCATGCAACGAGTGCAGCCGGCTGCGCGATTTTGTAAAACACCTTCACTGCAGCCGTTATCCGGTAATTAATTCACAATTGCGCAGAAAGATGGAACCTACATGGCGTGGTCTTCTGAACAGAAATTGGAGAAAGCCGTTTTTCCGGTGGCATGGCAGCCAGGAAGCAAACATTCAATTATACCAACCGCACGACCACCATTCCTTGCGCATGTCCTACTGCAATAGGGGTGGAGGACGCCTTTCCCAAAGAACTTTGGTTTCAAGTTACACGTCTGAAATGATTGATACCTTGTAAGTTCTCTCGTTCATAAAAGGAATAGCTGACTGGCCTCACACAGATCCTTAGAAGCGGCAGTAGGACTCTTGTTAATGCGGGTTTCACTCCTCATGACAAAATTTCGAACAAGGGAGACCATGGCTTGATGCGGCGGCGGATTGACGAGTGTGAGCAAAAACCTAGGTTGTGTCAATGGAGGAATCACTTACTTTTCGTACTGTAGAGAAATCTGGTATGGGATAAAAGGAAGGAGATAAGAAATGTTGAAAGTAAGAGAGAAGCGCCCCATCAACTCATACGCCCTACTTATAAATTTGTCTCTTTGTTGTCAGTTGTAACCAACTGCTATGCAATACCACATTTACAGGTAATGGGGCAATTTCGTTATCTGCCTCGTGTCATACACGTTTTGACCTCATTGTTTTCGTAGCGATTATTGGCGTTTCAGGCATGGTTCCACTGCTATTACATGCCACCATTTAAAAACAAACACCTCAAATAATCCTCTTCCGTCACGGTCGTCAAACGTTTATACTCTGAACTAACAGAGTCAAGGACAGCCTTCGTTCGTGATGGCGGCACATGTTCCCACTTTTCTATCTCTCCTCAGCACTGCCGCGTCTGCGTATCCCGCTATCGCGAAGTTCGCTAGCAACTCATCGGCACCACCAGCACCACCAGCACCACCTCCACCAACCGCTCCCTCCCAGCAGCACACATCGAATGCTCTTGCACCTTCTGCACCCGTAAACGTCCCCGGATCTCTCCAGCCGCAGTCAAACAATGGGCCGGTAACGATGGGTAGTCCCCCGAACCAGGGAAACCCTTTCTGCGACGTAAGTGTTATGTCCTTAATAACGTGTTGACCTAGCTAATCTGGTAATCCAGTATTGTTCTCTTAGGCCCAAATACTCCGACAGTGGCAGGCTTCATCCTTATTGCAGCAAGACGTGCGCAAGTAAAGATAAGCGGAAGAATTGGACGCCGGCCATGGGCAACCAACCTCCGCAGCTGGCAGTTCCTGGAGCCTTTTGCGAGGTGGGTGACTTCTTGCTTTATGCTCATAGACTGACGACTCAAAATGGAATGATAGCATTGCCTCGTCAACGTGAAGTACTTCGACGGCACGAAGACGCACCCGTTCTGTAGTAAAGCCTGTGCTAAGAAGGCGAATCGGAAACAAAGCTTGAATGTAACTATACCCGCGCCCAAGCGTGAGTGAACTTACCTCAGGTTATTGGTATACTATAGCTGAATATCTTAAAGCTCCAGGAATATGCCAAGCGCCGAATTGTCAAAGTCAAGTATATACAAATTCTAATGGCTCTCTTGGCGAATATTGTTCAATAGCTCATAAGACGTAAGTCGGCCTAGCGTACCGGTAATGTTCTTGCTTTCAAACTTCGATCACTAGCCTTGGAGAAACCCTCTGCCTCATGTGTCTTCAAGCTCCCAAGACGACGTTATCCCATTTTTGTAGTCAGACATGTATTGATAAGGTAGAGAAATTGGGGTCGACGATTCTCGAGGTTCCTGTTGGTCACGTCACCTTTAAGAGTGGTAAGCGTTCCCTTGGAATCAATGCTATAGTTAATGCTAAAATCAACCAGTGGCGGACCAATTCAAGTCATCGTGGCGCCATAATTCTCAATGTCCTTCTGTCCGTCGAATTTACAAGATATGTTTTCCCCCCTCTTCCCTCGCCGCATACAATACCTACAAGTACGGTCAAGTTTATTCTTGGATCCGACGTTCAAATATCTCATAAATTTTTTTAAATCACAGATCTTCTGTGGAAGCTCGCGGACAGTTCGCGAGTCAAGGAAGATCTGCCGGAAACGAGAACCGCCGTTGGCACGGAACGCGGCGAGAATGCCATCTCGGAGACAAGGGCAACACCCAACTATGCGCATCGTCTACGTGTTCTTTATGTTCCATCGTTAAGAATTCGTACGATCTTAGTCTCTTCGGAAAGAAAACCGGATGGGGAAGGTAATATAGCTTCCCGTTTGCCTAGATTTGACATTGATCCCTTGCCAGATTCGGTCGCGGGATTTATACCTCTTCGACGTCTTCCAAGTACGATTGTTACACTCTTTTCCCTTTTCCTTGTCTTAACGCCACATAGGTCGAATGATTACTCGCAGAATGATTGCAAATCGAATCTCAAAGCTATTCTGCTCAACAAGGTCGTCGTCGGGAAGGGACACAAGCTGACACATGACCTTACGAGTCTCACTGCGCCCCCTCATGGCTTTGACTCCGTACGTCTGCAGATATTATGTATTATGATAAAAGTTCACTTTTTTTTGTTTCAGGTACTTGCTGAAAGAGGCGGAAGTCTGAATTATGATGAACTCGTTGTATACACGAATGACGCTATCCGACCCTCATTCTTGGTCATGTATGAGCTTTAGGTCATTAGTTTCAAGCCGAAAATGCAGTTGACCTTGTTCTTGGCCTATGTATATGATAGCTTAGACTAAGATTATTTTTAGCGGCTTAATTTATAAGAAAAGCTCAATGTATGCCGTACGGAAAACAAGCCTATGATAATATCATTATGAATGTGACATATTGCAGCATGGCCGTGTACATAACTGCCTGACTCAGCGTGCATATCCCTATCATGTTATCCTTCACCTTGAAGTGCTTCATTTCGTAGGAGTATCAACGGGCCGAAGAATATCGCGTGTGGACTGCCAGGCCAACCACATCAGCACGAACATGCCACAGCTCAATAACAAACTTTCCGTAAATGAAAAGGTTCAGCATGTGGGAATCGTAGCAGAAAAATACAACCCTCACCTTTGAATGACCCCAAGTGCTAGTTCAAATGTCATTAAATCTTCTTGGATGTAAAGGTTCACACTCACCGAAAAGAGAACGAATCTGTCCACAATATACGATATTTGCGCAGCTTCTCTTCACTAATAGCGAAGGAACGGCCGCATTCAGAAGACCTGCACTGAGTATCCATAAAATCCAAGTGATGAATATCCATAGGGCTTGTGAGCCGATAGAGGATATTGGCTGCCTTGACCAATCCGGATGAATGAAAAGGAATGAAGCAACACTGGCAGTAATGATTGTCCAGCAAGAAGTGAATCTGAAACAATGTAAGCTTTTAAACAACCTGGTTGTATAATAACTCACAGCAAAACTCTCACGGCTAGGAGAGCTGCGAGGTTTGGATAATTATCTTGATAATTATATTGAATTACGAGCCAAGTCGAAATTGCGAGCTATCAGTGAAGTTTCAAAAGAATGTCACTTCAGGCTGGTACGCGTGAATACTGACCTCAGCCAAACCAGTGAGGACCAAAAGGATATAGAACACTAGGAGTGATGGAATGAGGACGCAGCCTGACAGTGAGAACAAACGAACGGACAAGGGGCAAATCTTTGTAGCCGGTAACCAGACGCCTTGTTAATTGGCCTCGGTTTCTGTACGGAGTAGCGGTATACCCATGAGATACCAGCCAGAAACATCAACGCTATCATGGGAACGGCGCATGCGATGATACTCGTCAACGTAGTCGAAGTATACGAGGAACTGAACTGAAGAGGCTCCGCCGTTGCATTAGTATCCGCCCGCGGCATGTAATGGTAGGCTGGTGTCGAATGGGCAACTGGCATAGTTGTGGGATTGAAAAGAGTCGATGTAAACCGCAGGTGCAAATATGGGTGAGATGTCGAACACGTCCACTAGTACCTCCCGTGGACAACGTGTACACATTGATCGAACGACTTTCACTAGCCAAAGTTGTGCGCGTGGGCTCATCGATCGAACGCAGGACCCATTGAATTTTGAATTACCCCAGACACGCGACACAAGGGTGGGAAAGGCCGAGACAGGTACGGTGACACCTTGTGAATTGGAAGCTTGAAGCAATTGTCGAGTTCATGTAGCCCTACTTTTCTTGAGAAGGATTTGACAGAAAATCGCTGCCTAGTAATATCGAACGGTGGTAGAATGCTGCTACCACTACCCCAATGACGCGAAGGTGCAGATATTAGGGTCTAAGTGGTCCGCCGCAAGTCCGCAGCGATATTTAAGAGACATGTTGAAGTATGCCTGATTGCGCGCGGTTAGTATAGAAGTTTGTCATAAAGTAGGTCTGCGTGAAGAGTGAATCGTGCACAGAATGTGTTCCGAGTCCGGTTATCCCCGAAACATCCATTTTTGCTTCTTTTCTTTCTCACGTTTGGCTTAGTATTCAAGTATGTAGCTCGTTTGTATTTCAAGAAAGCATTGGGGCACAAACGTCATATTGATTCATGGTGTAGACATCTGCCCAGTTTCATGGTTCAAAATGATACTAAATATTTAATTGACACGATGAATGATATCGTCAAGAATCACAATTGGCTTCTCGTGGTCAAGCTTAGGACGAGCCTCTCCAACAGGGAGATAATAGGGCGCTCCCTTGATTTCGACGACAAGAGACGTGAGTTCTCCTTCAGCCTGTAAAATCCCGAGTGAGCTACAATACCGTGAAGAGTTAGAGTCACTGACCGATACAACTTTGCAGCCGATCTTCCTCTTCTTCAAGTATTCTTTGACTCTGGTGGGCTCATAAAGCGGGACAGCGTCATCTTCGTGATCCGCATGCTGACCGATATCGCAGCCAATGTAGTAGTTCAAATGAACGAAACCTTCTGCGATAAGGTCTTGGCTGCGGGCACAATTGGCACAATTCTCGGATGTAGTTCCACGGAAGGCATCGACGGTTCCAATGATAGACTCCAGCGTGCAACCTTCACCCTCGTCAAAATAGAAGATGATTGAGAAGCTGTTGTTGAGCTCGTAATATCTGAAGGTAGCGTGGATGACCCAGTCATACAAGGCATATTGAGTCTCGTGGTCACTCTTCGCGCGTTGGAAAGAGGACAAGAGACGGAGAGCGGGATTTTCCGTTTGAGTGGTGACGAACCCATAATGCTTGTGGACCCAGTCATTGATGTATACGCTTTTCTCCTCTTTTGACTTCCCTCTAACCGGGTCGAAATCAGGATAAGAGAATCCGAGTGTCTCCCAATCCTCGAGATCATCCGATTGCCAGGGATCCTGATTCTTAGTGTAGAATGGCTCAAGGGCTAGGGAGAAAGAATGCATCTCAGGAAAGGCTAACCTAAAACTGAACTCAAACGTACGTGAATCCTCCGTCAATACTTGCCCAGGAATAAGGCCCATAGTGGCCTCCCTGTTCATACCTTCACTGACATATACATCGTAGTTCATAGTCTGCCAAAGGGCAAGGAGACGATCAACGTTGCAGTGATGCATCCAGAATATGGGATCGAACGCTGGTGAACAGAGTACGTTCAGAGCTCAACTCTAACAACTAAGGCTTACAGAACGCCTACCAGCGTGAGGAACGGAGCCCATATGGCCAGGCACCAGAGGATCCAACGTCGGGTCTCTCCCAATCAAAAAATGGACAGTGTTGTGCACCATCTCTAAACTGTTGGCGTGCGCCCCGACGACTACACCGTGATTACTGAAGAGTTCCCAGGTATAATTCTTCGTCAACATGTTGAAAGTCCATTCACGGAACCCTGGGGCTGCCGCTTTGATTCCTCTATCAGGACGAAGACTATCAGAATGAGGCTTTCATTTCACCCGAAAATCACCTACGCAATCATTCCCTCAATGTTTTCCTGCTTCTGAACATCGGGGTATCGCATTGTGGTCTGCCATTGGGCGAAATCACCTTCAAACGTAGGTTCGATGGGATGGAACTTGTAGTGAAGTATAGGATTCTCGACTTCGATTTTCGTCCCATTGTAGTCGGTAATTTCGACCTGTTTGTCCCTGATGACTTGGTCCGGAAGGCCGATAAAGTCAGGATCATTAGGCCAGTAACCCCAGTCCCAAAAGGGCTGACGCAAATCCTTTGCCGCCTGGATCCATTCTGCCTGGTCGGACGTGGTAAATCTCTGCGCAACAGTACCCGCGGCCTCCCAGAGAGTTTGCTATCAACCAACCGTATCGTATTGTCAGTCTCGGCTACATGCAATGAAAATATCGGCATCACCTCCCAGGTTGACTCGTATGCCCGATGCCAGGTAGGGAAGAGCACAGTTCCATGGGTGCAGTAATTGGCCTTGTAGAGGTGGAGCTGCGGCTGTGCCTTTGCCCACTCGGTATAGGGCAATCCATGAATACCACCGAGCTGGAAGAAGGAAGAATAGTCCGACTGGTCGCGAGCTTGAAGGATCTCTGGACGGTTTACTACATCAGAACTGTGCAGCGGTAATAGGGTTAATACTCACGGAGTGCACGAACGTAGAGAGTGAAAAATTTATCATTCTTCACAAAATCAAGGATGTTGAGGCGATTTTTGATCTCGCCGGGAATCCCAACGAGGGGAATAAGAGATATTTTGTCAGACATCTTCAGAGAAGGGCTTGTAATCTGAGTCACTAGTGAGACGGCATCGTCGCTTAAATATAGGAAGGGATATAGAGCTCATGAAAATGAGGTGCATCGAAGTCGCCTAGTGTTTTGATATGGGATGTTAATCGGTAATTTTGACTTCAAGACATGCTGCCACATAACTTTCTCCTACGTCGCCGAGCCACGCTGTTTTCGCAATGAAATCAGGTTCTGAGAGGCTGGAGATTAGAGGGAAATACCTTCAATCAGCTTCATACGTCCTGCACTTCCAATTGAAGAGTTCCCTAAATAACAGCGGCGCTCAAGGCTGTCTTGCGTATCATCATAGCTTTGTATCGGAGCTAGTCAGCTGTTTCATTCCTGTATGGGGTTAGAAACGTCCTAGAGGCAACGATCCAGTCGCATGAATGCCTCAGTTAAACAATGGAAGTTGGTCATCTCCGAGATGCTGGAAGGTGTCTGGCTTTTGCCACTGTCTGATTACAAGAGAACCACTGCAGGATAGACACGAAGCACAGGAAAAGTTGATTCCGAGCAGGTGTTAGAATTGGGGGGTTACGCATCATGATCGTGAGCGAGGTCTAAGAGCGATGTTACTACTCCGAAGCGACAGTAAAGGGAGTGGAAGGTGCTAGATTTCGTCGAAACTCAGGTGAAGGTAAGGAGGGGAACAAGAAACTAACAATAGCTGGCAAAATCGGCGTTTGCCGGACCATCATCAGATTTGATCAAAAATGATTTAGCCATTACATTGTTGATCGCTCCTTGATTGCTTTCATCGTTATCGCGTCACTTATCCGCATTAATTCAATAATTTCAATTCACCCAAAATGGCTGTGGGTTGTGCTATCCAGAAAAACCACAATGTCGTCGAAGTAAGAGACTTGATATTCTCAAATATATTTCGATTTAATTCTGTTCAGACAGGAATAGGGCCGTCGAATTTTTGTATCTTCTACCTTCAAGAAACTTATGATATGCGAATAGGTTCGAGGCGGCTGGCCGATGATTTCTATACGCCTTTTATGTCGCAGTATGCTCGAGAAAAAAAACCAAGTCCTAGTGCGTTAACGGCGACCATACACTGTTCGCAGTCATGGATTTCTCAACCCGCTCAATTTTAATACAGTTTGTTCACTTTTTCCGCTCGAGAAAACGCCCGGTATCATTTCCCTCCTCGCGGAAAAACCGAATCCAACAATGTTCCCGTTGACTTCGCTGTCCTTCAGTGCCCATGCACCTCACTCTTCCGATCCTGCCGACGAGCAGTCATACTCGCTTACACAAGAGGAGATAGCACTTGGACTGCAATATAGTGATACGGCCGGTATCAAACCACTGAGGGACTGGTTGTACGGCCTTCAGGAATTCAGTCACGGAAGGATGAGAGAGGAGGGATATAGTGTGATGGTTGGGAATGGATCACAGGATCTCATTTATAAGGTAAACATCTATCCTTTACCGGTAATTCTGATTTTGAAATTGGAAAATCCAGGCCGTTATAAATCTTGTAAATGACGGTGATTCCGTGCTAATCGAATCTCCTGTTTATGCGTAAGTTGAAGGTTTCTTTTTCGGAGTGGCAAGGAGAGAAGCTCAAAACTGACAGTTTCCGTTTCAAACAGTGGTGTAGTGCCGATATTCCAAAGTTTGCGCTGTAACCTTGTGGGTTAGTTGTCGCAGCCATTAATAGCCTCGTATCGAGATTAATCTCATGTTCGTTTGGTGATTGTCAGAAATTGAGACGGACGAAAATGGAATAGACTCTTCCTCTCTTCGCTCAAAGCTCGAGAACTGGCCGGCAGGTCAAGCTAGACCCAAGATCCTCTATACAATTCCGGTACATCCCTTCACCTGCCGCTATGTTGCTATGAATTGATAATATGACAGTACGGATGTAATCCCACCGGAATGACGGCCACCCTCAAACGTCGAAAGGAAGTCCTCCAACTCGCTTATGAATTCGATTTTATCATCCTCGAAGGCTCGTCGTTCACTGATTGTAGCCCTTGGCCTAACGTTGAACTCACTGATCCTTGACAGATGACCCATACTTCTATCTCTACTACGGCACTGCTCGTGTACCGTCTTACTTTTCGCTCGAGAAAACTGAATTACCGGAGACAGGCCGCGTGCTCCGGTTTGATAGTTTCGCCAAAGTCCTTTCTGCTGGTATCATGCTTGGCTCCGCATCGGGACCTAATGTGATTTTAGGATGCATTGAAAGATATGTGAGTCCCACTTGCCGTCTAACTCTTTTTTTTTTTTTTTTTTTGAAATCCGCGCCTTCCTTCCCTTGATGCTTGAACCCCTTCATGAGTTTTTTTGAGACAATAGCCTCGCCTTGCGGGTTCTGTCAAGAATAAGCGGGCACGACAGCTTTTGCTAACGCGGCCTTCCCCAATTATAAACACATGCTGCTTTTCTTCTGTTTTCTTATTCAGATACCAAATATTTTTGTCTTTCTTTCCAACATTTAACTTCCACCCTGTAGACTGCAACGTCCAACCTCCAAGTGTCGTCCCTTACTCAGGTCATTGCTTACAGATTACTCGAGTCGTGGGGGTATCAAGGATTTAAAGCACATGCTGATCGTGTCGCCCTGTTTTATAAAGAAAAGAGAGATGTGTTCCAAGCAGCAATGAAAAAATACCTAGACGGATATGCAGAATGGGTCGTACCTGAAGCTGGAATGTTCTTCTGGTGAGTGCTATTTTCAAAAACTACCTCAGCCCATGCGCTGACCGACGCTGATCCTAACCTTGGCTACCTATAGGTTTAAGTTAATTTTGAACAAGGAACTTGATGGTGGTGAAGGTGATTCAGATGTGGTGATACGTACCAAGGCTTTCGACAAAGGTGTTCTTGCACTTCCAGGAAGTGTTTTTATGCCGAATGGAAGTAAGACGCCTTACGTTCGTGCCTCGTTCAGTTTGAACTCTGCGGAAGAAGTGTTTGAGGCTTTGAGGAGGTTGAGATCGGCTTTGGAGGAAGTTTAGTAATGCGTTGAAGGAATGAGATCGGAGAATGCTTCAGTTTGGAATATCAATGTGTAATCTAGAACCAATATTGAATAGGTATCAACGCTCTCTTTTCAGACAGGGGTGCTACTAGAAAATAGAAGTGTGATTGGGGGCAGAATTTATGTGGCGAGTGAAAAGATGCGTTTAGATTACGCCAGACACGATTTAGATATTGATATCAATGCGTGGTTCTCGGCGTGGCGATGGGATACAATGCAAGCTGTGTATCAAGAAGGTGAAATTAGTTCCAGGTTTCTTTTTGGAGCCAGAATATCGCTCCTATCATGGCATTCTATCGTCTCTCGAGAATACTCACGTAGCCAGGCGAATACCTGTTCTTTAATAAGAAACCTGACCACGCAATATTAATATTGATGAACCTATAAGTCGATCGCCATGATCAAGTAAACACATCTCTCTCACTCGCTATTTCTCACTTATCTCCTTCAAATATCCTTCGTAGGGCTCGGTTAACAAGGGTTTGGTCGTCAGTTGAACGAGATTGCTCACAAATAGTTAGAAACTTGCTATCAATTCGCTGTCACCTAGACCCGTAGTATGACATGATTCCAGGCAAATGATTCCAGGTGATTAGTAGGAGGATGAGAGGATGAAAGGCTGAGTTCACCGGCATCTGACGTAGGCGGAACGGCACTTCCGGCGGCGCCTTCCGCCCTTCAAGTGATGGGCACGGAAGATGCCGGCAACATCCAGCGAAGCGGTCCCGGAGCTCAGCCTCTCATTCTCCTATACCACAAATGGATGTTCTCCCTTTCTCTCCATTGTACTCAAAGTCCGTAAACCTAACATGCCAGTGATTCCCGCCTAGATTCTCTCGCTCTTCACTTAGACTCAGCGCGGCCTCCATTAAGGTGGAGTGTATCAGAGTGTATCATAACAAATCCACCAAGGACCAAGATTAGAAGCCCCTACGCCATTCGAGTCATTTTGGAGCGGTCAGTCGACGTTCGTTGTTCTGTTAAAAATAACCCCACTAATTTATACTAGTCAGCGGCTTATCCATACCGTGTTTTCCGTTCGATAGGAATGGTACCTCCAATAATCAACGAAGCTTTGCCAGAAGTAAAAAGTTTGCGCCTTTACCGACTCTCCTTCTCTTTTCTTGCCGCCGTCTTATCCGACGTACTGCCGCGTAAAGACACATCGATTTTGGTTGTGTTTCGCCCATTAGTTCATCATCGTGGCACTCGATGAACCAGTTTCCGGTTACTATCCGTCTACATATGTGGATAAACTTTTTCCTCAAAGCAAGGTTTTACGTTCTGATCCAATGGTTTCTTCCCTGGCTATTCTGAACACTTTTACACGGAATCAGAAATAAGCTATGTCCATATTATCCATACCATAAACTGTCTCCACCGGGCGCAGGTGACTGTGTTTGATGCTGTATATTTGGGCCGCTCGCAATAACTGAAAGTGCGACCATGGAGTACTGTGATGAGCAAGCAGTAATGGGCCAGCGATAGCAGCTGGTGAGTCGTACTCAATAGAATCATTGGCAGTGTATCCGTAAGAGTGATATTACATATAGGGGCAAAAAAACAAGTGAAATATATCGCATAGGGGGCCAGCGCTTGAAGCTTGACTGCCCAAACTTGATATGTACAGCCGTTTATCCGCCGTGCATGATGGAGTCTACGTAACATCAGCAGTCGACGTACCACAGCCACAGCGCTAGCCAAGAAACCCGCTTACCTCGGAAGCCCCACTCATCGGTGAGCGTCATTTTTAGGTATAAGAGAGCTCAAGTAGGCCTTTCATTCGACTAACTTACCTAGGAATGTCGCTGATTGCTACTGTCGGACCTACTGGCGGAGTTAAGAACCGTTTGAACATCGTTGATTTTGTGAAGAATGAAAAGTTTTTCACGCTTTATGTACGCTCCCTCGGTAGGTGCAACTTTATGTCGATTCTCGTCTGTCAACGCTTGCTGATCTACGCTGTTCAGAACTTCTACAAGCCAAGGAACAGCATGACTACTCGTCTTTCTTCCAACTCGCCGGGATTCATGGTCTACCCTTTACTGAGTGGGCCAAAGAGCGGCCTTCCATGAACCTATACAAGGCTGGTTATTGTACCCATGGGCAGGTTCTGTTCCCGACTTGGCATAGAACGTACCTTTCTGTGTTCGAGGTAATTGAAATTCTATATTCCTTGTGCGGGCGAACTTTCTTAACTTCACGGTCCTCTTCAGCAAATACTTCAAGGAGCTGCCATCGAAGTTGCTAACAAGTTCACTTCTAATCAAACCGATTGGATCCAGGCGGCGCAGGATCTACGCCAGCCCTACTGGGATTGGGGTTTCGAACTTATGCCTCCTGATGAGGTTATCAAGAACGAAGAGGTCAACATTACGAACTACGATGGAAAGAAGATTTCCGTCAAGAACCCTATCCTCCGCTATCACTTCCATCCGATCGATCCTTCTTTCAAGCCATACGGAGACTTTGCAACCTGGCGAACAACAGTCCGAAACCCCGATCGTAATAGGCGAGAGGATATCCCCGGTCTAATCAAGTAAGTCGAATACTGGCAATTATGGTACAGTGACTTACCCTTTTATTAGAAAAATGAGACTCGAGGAAGGTCAGATTCGTGAGAAGACCTACAATATGTTGAAGTTCAACGATGCTTGGGAGAGATTTAGTAACCACGGCATATCTGATGATCAGCATGCTAACAGCTTGGAGTCTGTTCACGATGACATTCATGTTATGGTTGGATACGGCAAAATCGAAGGACATATGGACCACCCTTTCTTTGCTGGTAATGTCATCATTAAATGTTAGCTATTAATCATGCTGAATTCGCCCGCAAAGCCTTCGACCCGATTTTCTGGTTACATCATACCAACGTCGACCGTCTACTATCCCTTTGGAAAGCAATCAATCCAGATGTGTGGGTTACATCGGGACGTAACAGGGATGGTACCATGGGCATCGCACCAAACGCTCAGATCAACGACGAGACTCGTATGTCTATTCAAAAACTTCGGAACTTGATCCTTTGTAACACGTCATTCCCATGCAGCTCTTGAGCCATTCTATCAATCTGAGGATAAAGTGTGGACCTCGGCCTCTCTCGCTGATACTGCTCGGCTCGGCTACTCCTACCCCGATTTCGACAAGTTGGTTGGAGGAACAAAGGAGTTGATTCGCGACGCTATCGACGACCTCATCGATGAGCGGTATGGAAGCAAACCTTCGAGTGGGGCTCGCAATACTGCCTTTGATCTCCTCGCCGATTTCAAGGGCATTACCAAGGAGCACAAGGAGGATCTCAAAATGTACGACTGGACCATCCATGTTGCCTTCAAGAAGTTCGAGTTGAAAGAGAGTTTCAGTCTTCTCTTCTACTTTGCGAGTGATGGTGGCGATTATGATCAGGAGAATTGCTTTGTTGGATCAATTAACGCCTTCCGTGGGACTACTCCCGAAACTTGCGCGAACTGTCAAGATAACGAGAACTTGATTCAAGAAGGCTTTATTCACTTGAATCATTATCTTGCTCGTGACCTTGAATCTTTCGAGCCGCAGGACGTGCACAAGTTCTTAAAGGAAAAAGGACTGTCATACAAACTCTACAGCGTTAGTATTTACGTCAGGAAACTCTTCCTTGGACTCACTGTTGTTTAATAGAGGGAAGATAAATCTTTGACATCGTTGTCAGTCAAGATTGAAGGACGTCCCCTTCATTTGCCACCCGGAGAACATCGTCCGAAGTACGATCACACTCAGGACCGAGTAGTGTTTGATGATGTCGCGGTGCATGTTATCAACTGAATACTGTTGTAAGATTACTCTCTCAATGTGTAATAACAGGAAGTTGTACTCTCTTATCAAAATAGCCTCTGATGGTGATATAACGTCGCCGCTCTGCTGAGCGTAAATGATCATATACGTTTAGTAGATCCACGTGCTGGAAAAGTATGGCAACTGGGAAGTAAAAAATCTGATTGCAAGTTATGCGACATTCAGTAGCGTTCGGAACGAGGTTTCAAGAGAACGGTTTTCGGCATCTCGCGGTCACTGTGACGCCCGTGTGCCAAGGTTGTTTCGCCAACGTCAACTAGAACTTGTCCTTCAAAGCTTCATGGTCAACGACTCAAAGAACGACCGCGAGCATCTTGGTCTTCGGGTTATATTTGGAATGTTCGGCCTGAGCGGGAAGTCAAGGTACGTGTGATTACTTACAAAGTTGCAGTGAGCACATGGTCTTTCCTTCTCTTCTACATCATTACTATGCGCCTTGCTGATCAGTCCATTCCAGTTTACACAAATCTCACCGACCTCTATGGTTCGCTAGGTTCCTCCGTTAACCACGCAGAACGTTGGGACAACCTCGCAAAGGAGTTTGAGAAACGCTTCGGCCGCCCACCGGCGTATATCACGCGGGCTCCAGGACGGATCAAGTGAGTGACCAGTCTTATCAGCTCTTCATCTGTATTGATGGATACGCTAGTATTATAGGTAAGCATCGTGCCATCCAGAAGTGTAAAGCCTACTTAGATCCCTCTGGTAAGGCGAACATATCGACTATGCGTTGTTCGGTGTCTTGCCTGCTGCGATCGAGCAAGATATTCTCATAGCATGTGCTCCTCGCCAGCCCTCCGATAATAGTCAAGAAATACACGAAAGACCGGGTAGTGTAGTAGCAGATAATTTGAATTCTAAATACACTCGACAAGTTTTCGCTCCCAGTCAACGTGCACCAGAAGGCTGGCACCTCGAGATCAACACAAATGAATTGAGATGGGAGAGCTACGTCAAGGCAGGATATTATGTGCGTATAGTGGTGGATACCGTCTCTTCATTGCTGATGTATCATTAGGGCGTACTCTCCCGTTATTTTCCACCGGATAGTAATCTGCATCCAACTCCTGTGGATTTACTAGCCACTGGCTCAGTTCCTTCTGGTTCAGGCGTGTCGTCCAGTGCGGCGATCGTCGTGGCGAGTACGTTAGCCTTCCTAGCGGTCAATAACAAGGTATGTCTTCCACCGATAAATTAGAAAACGACTCAGATATATTGATAGCTCGAGCTCACTTCGGGTTCTACTGATGCGCCTCTGAGTAAAGGAGAACTCGTGAAAATGGCAATGGAAAATGAGACACGTGTAGGCGTCAATAGCGGAGGGTATGTGCCTTCAATTCGGTTCAATAGACATCGATCAGACAAAATAACCTTACAGGATGGACCAAGCGGCTTCAGTCATGTCCGTCAACTCCTCAGCGCTCTATATAACGTTCTTTCCCATACTCAATACCTCCCCGGTACCTCTTCCTTCTGGGGCGAAATTTGTCATCTCCAATACTCTTGTGGTTGCAGATAAGGTGGTGACGGCAAAGTTTCGCTATAACCTCCGCGTGGTTGAAACTCTCGTCGGCGCACGCATACTGGCTCACAAATTAGGTGTCAAGCTAGATACCATGGAGAAAGTGACGTATAGAGAAGTCTTAGGTCGAATTGTTAAAGAACAGCAGGATTGCGGGAGCGACGGTGATATGGGAGCTGGTTCTTTGATTGTGGCCCTGAAAAGCATAATGAGGAGCCTTACGCATCTTCTGCCAAAAGGTGTAGATGCGAACGCTGAAGGAGATGAGCGGCAGATGGGGTTGACAATGGAGGAAATGATTGAGATGAGTGGATTGAGTCAACAAACTTTCCACGAAGTATACCTCTCTTGGATCGATGGTGCGTCATCTTGATATCAGTTCGATTCGTTCCAGCTCATACCCTCATTCTCAGTCGAGGCCACTCACTTCCAGTTATACAAGCGAGCCAAACATGTATTCACTGAGGCACTACGTGTACTCCAATTTCGCAAGACAAGCCTTGACGCTACGGACGCGTCGCCTTCACTGAGCCTAAATCCGTCTACTTCGCTGGAGAAGCTGGGAAATCTGATGAACGAGAGCCAGAAGAGCTGCAGGGAATTATTTGAATGCTCGTGCCCAGAGTTGGATATGTTAACCAAGTTGTGTCGAGAAGCAGGAGCGTACGGCAGCCGGTTGACAGGTATGCTTCTGTTCGTCATCTAAGAAGCGAACTTAATATCTCAATCAATCAAGGTGCGGGGTGGGGTGGATGCGCGGTGTCACTCGTTGCAGAGGACCAAGTTGAAATTTTCATCAAGAAGATTAAGGATGAGTATCCTCCGTATAAGGGTCTTAAGGAAGAACAGCTAAACGATGTAATCTTTGCAACTAAGCCTGGAAGTGGAGCTTGTGGTATGCGCTTCCTTCGTTTTTTGAGACTCTTGAGCTAATTGACTTCATACAGTATATAAATTTACGTGATTCCGGGTCGTTGATAGTTTCACTATAGTGTGATTCCTAATACCTGTGTAGTCGCTCGGACTCAAACATAAACATCAGAGAGACCAGATAATGTGACCTCAACGATCACTTGTCTTCACACTCATGCTAGGTATAAGGGTATAAATAGCATAGTTTTGATTGACTCATCCGAGGATAAGTGGTCAACCTATATATAAGATATCAATTGTTCGAAAGTGAATGGAAGCGTTTGTATAGCAAGGGGGTTTGTGCGTTCCATACAGGGGCCTAAGTAGTCTGTGATCTGGTGACTTGTCACCTAACCTCCTTTCATCCCTAACCCCCACCACAGCCCGCGTCAACCATAACTGGCGATGGAAGACCTCAAAAGAAACCCGCATCTCGTTAAAACTGTCAATTTTGAACCATTTCTGGATGGAAGCAACAAGCAAGCGGTAGCAGATGCTTTGCTAAGCTCGTTTAAGAACGAGGGTTTCGCTTACCTCGTCAATCATGGGCTTCCTCAAGAGAAGATTGATGCAATGTTTGAAATGGTAGAGTGAAATCTCCAATTCGTACTCCATAATTCATTTATGTCTTTTATGAAGTCGAAGGCTTTCTTTGAAATGCCGCATGCGAAAAAGATGCAAGCACCACATCCGGCATCTGGTGCTCACCACAGAGGTATTATTCCTTTTGTCCCCTCTCTGATGTCGATGAACGATGTTTACCGTTTCAGGGTATTCGGCTCCAGGCTCGGAGAAAATCATACGTTATGATGACAATGGGAAGGAGTCCGATCCTACTATAGGACGAGGTGGCGCTAGAGAAACCTTCGATGTCGGAAGCGAGAATGATGAAGGTATGCCAAATATCTGGTTACCAGAAGAGACATTACCCGGTTTCAAGCGCAAATGTGTGGAGTTTTTTTCGGTATGTTCTTTCTTGTCTTTCAATATTATTGAAAGGAAGAAGTTGATGACGATGATTAAGGACTGTTTCGAAGTTGAGAAGAATGTACTTCGAGCGTTAGCTGTGGGATTCAGACTTCCTGAAGACTATTTCGTGAGGATGCACACTAAACCTGACAATCAATTACGTTTGGCGCACTATCCGAGGTTCGTCTTTCTCCGATGGTAATATTATCGCAAGCTATTAAATCCGTCTAGTGTGGCGACGAAACCGCTACTCAATGATGAAATCTCTCGCATAGATGCTCACTCGGATTTTGGATCCATAACGGTAATTGTTCTTCGTCAATTCCCGATTGGCAACGACTCTTATTAATCTTACGATAGCTCCTCTTTCAAGACGATGTTGGAGGGTTGGAAGTGCAAGATTTAGTCTCAGGAGTATTTGAGGTGAGTAGATTAATACCCAAGTTTCATGTGCTCAAATCATTTCCTTTTTGTTTTATAGCCCGTTCTTCCAGTCCCTGCTTCCATTCTTATAAATGCCGGAGACTTTTTGATGCGATGTATGCCATTACAGAGGTTGTTACATGTATTACTCATCTTCTCGATTTAGGGTCGAACGACACTATCCAGAGCACTAAACATCGTGTTCAAGCACCTCCATCTATCAAGACTGATACTACACCCGACAGATACTCTATCCCATATGTGCGTGCCAATTTCAGTCGGTTTCGAGAAAGAATTTTCTGGAGCTGATGCAATCACGAAACAGTTCTGTTGCCCAGTAAGATCTCGTTTTTGTTATACTATGCTCACATGGAAATTTATTATACAAAGGATTTTGACACAGTCGTTGATTGTATACCTGGAACATGGAGCGCTGAGAATCCGAAGAAGTATGAGCCCCTGTCGGTGAGTGGAGGAATTTTTTCATCAACCAGTTTGAAATTGACATCTCACGAGGTGGGAGCGTACATCCTAGCGAGGCTGGCGGCGGCATATTGATAGAATACCCGATGGGTTTCATTAAGCATGCTGATCCGTTTAATGAGAACGAGATTGGTTTTTTTTTACAGACTGCAGTTTTATGCGGAAGTTTCTGTTTTCATTTTTGTGCAATATGCCTTCGTCATGTATTCTGAAGTGGCTATACTTGAGCGACGCGAATGGCCTGTCTACTATGATAATCTGCCGACAACCCTTTCGGCACTGTGTGCGCAACACTACCAGCCGCATGGAAACTTTAAAATCGCTTAGGCTATGTCTCAATATCAATCACGGAAAGCGCATCGCTGGGGGATACTGTCGCTTAATTCTGCTTCTTCAAGGTATTCGAAGGTCTGTCGTATTTTTACAGATCTCTGTCCGTGGTATAGCTACATCATGTCCATGTTTCGCAATAAGTTATAGTCCATGATTGAGTACAAGTTAAAAAATAGACCTCGTACTTTTACTTATCAAGGCCGGTTTCCAAGGGCTCTCCAGTCTGCCCAGGATCCGATTATCTTTTGACCTTGTAATTTTTCATGAGTAAACCAGACATCGAGGCGTCAATATACATACTCACGCTTTTTCGCGCATCAAGACGTCTATATTAACATGTCTGTGGCCCCAAAAACTTGTTATGCTCGGGATGTGATGCGCGAAAGCTTGCATGAGACCTGTATCATTGGGAGAACCTGCTCTCCATACTCCAATATCATTCAACTTCCATGCACTGAAATTCCTCACTCCTAGGTCTCCTTCGAGAGTCTGAAGATGAAAATTGAGGCTTGGTAGATCATATGGCACATGAGGAGTACAGGGACGTACCGTAGAAATCGAGGGTTCTGCGACATTTCGACTTTCATCAATGAAAAGAGATAATCTCTTCAGCTTCGGCAATGTGTCAGCGAAAAGCTGGACGATATCAATATCCAATCTCGGTAAATTAAGCCTCAATCTCTCCAATCCTCGACACTTCTCTAATTCACGGAGAACTTCCACCAACTCGTCCACTTGCAATGAACGATCTCGAATACACATACTCGTCAAGGTCTCGGAAGACCGCGAGATTGCAGTGCGAATGACAGTCAGACCTTCAGGTGCATGTGTAGGGAACAACTCTAAAGAGCGCAAGGATGTGAATTGGTCACGATCGTCTGCAATAAGACTTCGTAGAAACTGCGCGAGAGGTAATTCGGATGTCCGATCAAGTGCTGCTCCAGTTGGATTTAACCGTAATTGGAGAACTTCCAACGAGGGTGAACCTGTGCGGGACAAAAAGTTCATGAGGCCACTCGGATCTTGAAAAGCGGTCCTATATGGCATTCGTAATCCTATATGTTTCAACTTTCTGAACGTATTAGGGAAATGGTTGAACAATGATGAAAGATCAAAGTCGGGCCAAAAGAATAGTTTGAAGGTTTCGAGTTGGGAAGAAAATGAAGCGATGAAGGGGGCGATATAATTCTCCAAGGAATCCAGTTCGTGCGCGTGATCTCGGTTGAGATCGTACAGGTTAACGGTTATATCGAACTCGAGGTGTTTGAGGCTTGGAAGTGAAGGTTCAGATACCGTGAGATGTCGGAAAGTCTCGAGGTCGCCACTAAAGATTAACGAAGTTAGATTTGAGCCAAAGGAAGACCAAGCAGTTGTGAGGAGTAATTGGAAATCAAAATCACGTCGGAAATCCCAGCAATCAATGGATAAGGTTTCGACTCGGGTAAGTAAAGGCATAGTGGATATAACAAGAGATATGATTTGGTCAAAAGTCGGAATTGGCTCTGCGAGAAGGTAGGAGAGTAGGGAGTATGTATGACGTTTCAGGATTTCAAGGGATACAGTGGAGGCACCTGGGGCACCTAAAGGATGGTTTTGGCTCTCTGATTGCCTCATGTCAGCGAGCTTAACGACGACGTGGCGAACAAAGGGTGCACAGAAAGGCGTGCTATTATTGGGCCCATAAGGTCAAGAGGGCCCACCATAAGGACTACGGGACGTACCTTATGTGGTTCAGGAATCTCGAAATGTCGGGATCTTCCCAGTTCTGGAGAATAATAAGGCCATAACGAAGCTTGAGAGAACGGTTTAGCCAGGCGCCGGTAACAGAGTACAAGTTGACGAGTTCATCTTCAGGAATAAAGTCAGCGATAGTGTGCCAGATGTCCCTAGGTAAGTCGACTAAGCTTCGAGGGGGTGATGGTGCGAAGGGTGAAGACATGATCATGACTAGAGAGGGAGAAGAATATTCAGGGAAGATCATTCATTGAATCGATGACGAGCCGTTACGCGTTACAAGCGGGCATCGACTCCGAACTTGACCTTATTCAGATTTCGAACAAGGGACACTGTCTTCCATTCACTCGGGATGCGAACGCCGAACGAGATACTTTGTCGAGCTTCCAGCTAACGGTGACCGGTAGACCGTCGACCACTGACATATAGCCGACAGGATACTAGTAGCTGGACAGTGTGACCGTCACATAATCCTCTCGCAGCCTTTCACTTTCATTCGGTAACAATAGTGACGAGACCGTTAATGCGGACAGAATTTGACATACCAAGTTGTGCACATAAATGCTGTGCGCTACTACCTGACGCGGCTTATATCATCTTTTGATCTTCATCAGTGCTACATTGCATGACCCCCCTGGCTTTAAAGCCAACTAGTACAACGAGTTGGAACCGGATAGGACTGCTTTGAACCGCTCTGCATGATCCACGAGTTGCTCAGAATCCATAGCGCAGCAACAGTGTGGGAAAGGAGCAACTTGCATCAGATGATCTCCAAGCCTATCACAGCCTGAATCTTAATCGCCGCAGCAATTGAGTGTCGCGCGGGCTTTGAGGCTGTCTGATCGTACAACGCTGCCACCAATGTGCGGTGGGTAATCTGTCGCGGCATTTTCACCAAAGGCATGGAGGAAGAGGAGGCTACTAGTCAATTCTCGATTCGAATTGGGCAATCACAAAAGTGGTATTTTCTACACAGCTCCGGCATCGGCCGATCCATCACTTTTGTCCGTCTCGGTCACATCATCGTACTTGACTCCAAAGACCTTCCAAAACGTCCTTCCCACTACATTTATACCATCATATTCATACGGCCACATAGGCTCCGGGTCGCTTTTTCCCAATAAGTGAGCAGGGGTATTCCCCTCACCAAAGTAGACCCGTGCATCATGCTCCGCAATCCTACCGCTCTTGACCCATTTGCGGACGAGGCCAGTCACTATGGAATCAGTGAACTCGGGGTGACCTTGAAACGTCAAGACGCGGATATGTTGGTGGATTTCGTGGCACTTTCCACGCAGTTCACACTCGTTGCACCTTTCGTAAAGCTGGACGAAGCTTTGGTTGGGAGTCCGGATAGATGATCCCAGGAGGTAAATCGAACCTGTGGAGAAATGGTTGGAAAGTGAAGGAAGCGGAACGTGGTCTTGATGAATCTGTTGCAATTCGTACTAGATCCGATGTCAACCATTCAAATCTCTGAGTAAAGGAAGAACAATGAAAGCTTACAAGACGTTCGACCCCAAATATTTCTTTACCCATGTGTGTCACATTTATGGCAGTCAGGCCATACTCCCATTTTGCGTTGCGTTCAACCGTTCCACCCAATGCTCGAGAAATGATTTGAAGACCAAAGCAGATGCCTTGATGAGATTAAGATTCATTAAGTGGAGGGAATGTTTATCCTCAAATGCACTTACCGAACATTCTAATACGGGGATGCTTGGTATGAATAAACTTTGTGTATTCCAGAAGACGAGTGATCCAGGCATCTTCCCCGAACGCGTCATCCCCTGATAACTATTTCAAATCACCGTTGCCTCAAAAACAAGAAACGACACTAACGAGATCCGGTGAGCATCACCGCATCGATTGTCTCGAGTTCTTCAGCGGTTGGGTATTCTTGACGCTCGCGCACATCATACGGCATCATATTAAGGCGAGGCAGTACACCTTGTGGATATGAGCCACTGAGCCAGCGGTCGTAAATTTCGGTAGTAGTTCCATAGTTGAATTCAGCAGGGAGCTCATCGCAGATAAGTAAAGCCAAGTTGACTGGTGTGGGTACAACAGACATGATGGGTTGGAAGATAGCAGTACGCCATGCTTGCGTCTCATTAAGTACTAGCCGTCCAGAAAATAGCGCGACGCCACCGTCTGTCTTCCGATAATCAATAGCCATCTAATCACCATTTATCGCACATCGTATACGACTTCATCGGGTTCATCAGATACTAACTTTTCCAACGCAACGCAAAGGGGGAATAGTGCTTGGCAAAGAAGTTCGTGATGATACTGAGTTAGGCAGATTTAGCTCGTTATCGTGGCTCTGCACTACGCCGCAACATCACCAACCTCGGCGTATATTTTGTAGTGCCAATGCTGGCATCCGTATGCTGGTAAATGGTGAAAATACTCGAGCTGTCGGGTTTGAAGTTAGTGAGCTTCATGCTTCAACATTCGTTCATGAGTCGCCTCTGACCAGACTCACACCCACATAACGGAGATGACGTCTACTGTCGCGAAGAGAGACACGTGTCTAACTTTACCGACAGGAACACTGATCTGGCCTTATTACCTCCCCAAACTTCTTGTCACAACAACATCTGGCATGACCGATGATCTTTGACCTATTTACTGGCCATGGTAATGGGCCAGTGGGTCACAACTCACGGTGTGTAGTCATGAGGAGCAGCCCCAACCTCAGAATCTTGGACATAAAGAAATCAAATATGCGGAGGAGAGGAACAGAGAGCTTTATACCTAGATTCCGTGTTATGACGCTGTCATTTGTGGACGTGGCTCTGGATCTGGGTACTTAAAAACGTGGTTATTCCAAAGGCAAGTTTATCAATAACCTGGAGCGTGAAAAACGTTGAACGAAAAGAAAAGCTGAATTATCTGTTAATAGAGCTCCCGGATGATGATTCAAACTTGAAGAAACGATTCTACTTCGATAAAACAATGTAGTACGGCCCTTTGTGTAGCTGCGGGTGATGCTTGTTATACCAGTTCCAGGAAAAGATAGAGTCGGCCCTACAAGTGTGGTTACCCTATTGCTCGCCCTAGTAGTTTTTGACTCAGCCTGCAGCGAAAAATCTGTTCGCAGGAGAGGTCGGGTCACGAAACCCCTGAAATAAGCCACAAAAGGCTAGTGGCAGAAGCAAGTTATTAGGCGCCGTCCTTCTCGTGATCGTATAATCAGCGGATATCGATAATCGCGGTAACTCATCATGAATGCTCATGACTATTTAAATTTCATATCGATATAGGCTAAACGACATCTTCCATTTGCCTGTCAATAGTCAGCAATCAAGTACCATTGGCCAGACTCTGTTACTTTTTTGAATAGAAACTGTAGAGGATGTGTTCAGGCTATGCCCGAAACATTGAATTTTTGTTTTTCCTTATTTTATTTTCTCACGTTGGTATTTAAGTAGTTCCTGGTACTTAGATATGTAAGCAGGCTACCTAGGCTACCACTAGTCGGCCTAGTGATCGTTACACTAAAAGCATTATCTTATGATATTCTGCCCCCGGCTAGTATATGTGCTGTAATCGGCTTCCGCCTGATGAAATGACCAAGAAATACAAGCATCGGCTCGCTCAACTTCAGCTTCGAAGTCATTTATTAATCTTTCTCCCGAGGTTGACTGAGCAATGGCTCTCAAGTCCGGGCCGAATCGTTAGCCTCAAACTGTTGACGGACTCGCGTCCTTCATTAATATTGAAATCCGACGCTCGCAGGAAATGACGCAACGAGCGCAGGTGTTCAATGGTGTAATAGGCTTACAGGGATTACAGGGATCGGCGCGGGCCATAAGGCTAGATCATACTCGGAATAATCCAGAATTTAGCCTAACGTCAAAGTAAAATATTTTTAGTCCCGGCGCGTACAATGATTTTCGCCGCTTGTTTACACAGGTTTACACGCGCCTTGTATTTTGAGGCACCGAAGGATTGCGACTTACCATAATATGCCAAAATCCACCCACACTTACTCCATTTGGTTAACCCATGCCGATCCTCTTGAAGTTGAGAACAGGGCGGGACTAATCCGATTCCGGAGGTTGCAGCGCTAATTGGGAGACGAACCTCAGGCTTCCGCGGGAGAGAAGGGACATACTCAGGTTCCTCTGGCATTCATTTTCAACTACCTATCAACAATCATGAACGCTAAATGTCGGTCAACCGAAAGAAGGCAGTACAAATATGACTCGAGGCGCTTCGGAAATATAAGGAGCCTTGCAAATTCCTCCCGAAGACAAACGAATTCAGAAGTTAGTTAGGGGAGAACTCAGCGATACTCTGACACAGTTGAAAATAAATATTTGGATTGAGGTTCCAATGTTCCTTGATACATGATTCAATTTCATGGGAGAGGGTCGAAAGGGTATATATATCGCCGGTTGTACCCATGACATGAACTGTATTCACGTAATAAATATGACTCTCATAAAGAAATAAGGGTGTCAGGCTGGAGACGAGTAATGAAATGCTATGTCGTAGTGGGATAGGATTGCGGGATTGCGGGTAATATACTAGGAGGCGAGTAAAGAATAATTTTGGCGTTCAGGGCGAGAAAGGGAAAGGGGGCACTCACAGGCATGATTCCATCGTCAACACCATTCCATTTCTGAGGCTTTTTGTCAAGTCGACGAACGAAATACGAAGAAGAGGGTTGTCATCGTTCCAAGCGGATGAGAGCCGAAGAGTTACTATATAGCAGGAGGCTCAGAGATGATCCAAACCGACGTCTCGGTGTAAGAGGATTTTCCCATCCCTCAACAACAATGCGACCATCGGACTGCTTGAAGCACGTAATCAATGGAGTGGAACATATGGTTGCTTTCAACAATCTGAGTTTGCAACTGACCGCCAGAGAATCAATCAACCAATTGCGAGAGCGATGTTACAACAGGTACTCAACGCGCACGGGCATCGTGATTGAGAGACGAGTTCTGGTGCTGGAGGATAACTCGTAGAGCATTCCAGAAGTACAACAACGAACCACTTAATATCTAGCAACAAACACGAAAAGAAAGTAAGGAGAGAAATAGCGTAAATGCGTCCGTCTCATTTGGAATGCTCAACTGAAAAATGAACATGGAGTCAGCGAGGAAACTGGATCTCCAAACTGTTCCTGTATACATTTTGGTGTCAGGGGGAGTCCGAACCATGGAACGCTGACTCTAGTTCCTTATCGACAATTGTATTTGTCGCTTGAGCAAGTTGCACGGTACCTGGAGACCAAAACATTACCACCATAATATATGTGGTATCTAATATATACATATATCACATTCATGTATGACAGGCCATTAACGTCCTTGGAGTCTATTGAATATATGACATTCAATTCAATATGTATAAATATAGTATAAGCTATTACGGAGCAACATCGGGTTGCATCAGCTTTCTGCCACGTCTAACATTTTCTAGATTGAAGGGAAAGGCTAAAAAGAAGGGCCTGCTTGTAATTTGAGCCGTTGCATGTATCGAACAGAGTCACGCCGCTGTGTCGGACGACTCGAACCCTCAACCCTTTACTTTTCTAAATTCTGACTTCACAATTGTCCTGGTGGCATCATACCAATGCGCTGGTCGACTTGGCTTTGCGCAGTCCAAATGGAATGTTCGCAGCTTTGTCTTAATTACTCGCTATGTGGTAGTAAAGCACTGAGCCACACTGAAGTTTACGAATGATCTGAGAAGCATTATACTTTTCCAAATTGTACGGAAACTTTTTGACTACTTGAAGACGAGTTGCCAACCTCCGAATGTCGGGAAGACGAACGCCAGATTAGAGTTCACTTTTCCCATCATGACATCGTCTCTTTTATCGAATAAGACTGCTAACATAGCAAAATTACAGATCGGCAGATCTCGTTATTTGAAAGTGAGCTTCACTGAGGCTCGCCACTCTCGCATCGAAAGCGGCAATTGCCTTTTCTGGTAATGCCATAAACATGCTAAAACCATCATGTGATTTACATGGCTGTACGAAGGTGAGGAAACAAGCCTTGGTTAAGAAAAACCTACTTCGAACTGTCTAAATAGAAGGCCCAGGCCCTAACTGGCGTAAAATTCCAGGATGCGCTCGGGCTAACAGACACAGACTAAGACAAAATCTTTTACCGCGAACTACTACTCGACATCATATACCTGGTAACGTCTTTCACCGTCAGAGGCAATGGGTAAATTCGGCGAGTTTCATCGTTCAACAGACGCAAAGGTTAACCAACAATGAGCATGCGTTGAGCGAAATGGTGAGCTTTTTCTTTCCTTTAGCTTTCTACCCTCTAATATCCGTTCACTGTGCAGCCCCTATGGCTTTCCGGCACAGAACACTTACCCTTACATAGGAGGTTGGAGATCGACTTTAACAATCTGTTCCGCCATATGCTCCATAGTCGACCCCGCTCCCGGATCTAGTGCCCGTTCGTGAATATATTTCAAGCCTTCGAAACACAAACGTCGATTGTGCTGACCGCTCTGGAATCGGGTGGCACAATAAGTACGCTAGGTCATGGTCCTTTACTAGCTCCAGTGTAGATTATCATCGTTTAAAAAATTTCAAGCTGCTGATAGGAACAAAAGTAGGTTGCCGCTGTGTTCACGCCAGTGCCTTATACCCAAACACATTTCATCGCCGTTAATCCCCTTCCGCTCAATCTCACCTCCATGATGTTACTAAACCCTTTCCATGTTCATTTTGTCGTCCTCTCCCTGCTTCTACACCACCACGTCCCGTTGACGTCGCCTGACACGGCCGAATTCACCATCATAACCTGACGGCCAAGAAACCATGTGCGTTCCAGGCGCATCAGATGAATTGTTAACCCCAGTGGTAGCCCAGATACTCATCGCCATACCTACCCTGGCTTGGGGGTCTTTTTCTTCCCACATTTTGAGTCTTAGCCATCTTAGCTTCGGATATTCCAGGCGTGCGGATCGGTATGCAGAATTGCTCCTGAAATTGCGATCGTAGCAGGTCAACATGAGGGCATTGATCCCTACAAAAGCTAACTTACGGAGAAGGAGAAACCGGAACACAGACGCGGGATCTCAAAACATTGCAAACCTAACATCGTAGCATTGTAATAGAGCTTCGGTATTGTAAGATAAAGCCGAGCGCTCCAACCTTATCGGATGAACGCCTCCTGATCCATCAGAAATGAGTGTCAGAGTGTGCATCTGGGGTAGTATCCTATAATACCTTGTTGAGGCTTGATCGGAAGGCGTGTGGGTCGAAATCCACCACACCTGTCATGCCGCTTGAAGATAAATCGGATTAGCGCAGAGCGGATGTTGTCCATTGTGTTGCGCATGTCAAGGCAGTGACACAGTTTGCCGCCTCCGCCTCTTCTCCCTCTTCTCCATCTGATTGTTTTGTATGATAAGAAGATTTGCTTAAGTTAGCTTGGGAAGCCATCAATTCCATCTCATCACCGAAGATCGGACATCTGAACGGCTGTGATCTTGGGTGATGTCATCTACTCAATCTATCGAGAGTGATAGTATCGTACTAACAATTGACGGCAATTTCATTATCTCTATCCCGTTGGTTATGCCATCCACTCCTTGTCTTAGAATCTCAATTCTAAACTCGCCCTAGTAGGTTACAGTAAACTATGAGATATCTTTTCCAGACTTGCCTGTCATGCTGGGTTGAGTGTGTTTTTTGTTTGCGAGTTATGCTATCTATCTACGGAACTTTTCTCCTTCCGTGTCGAATCAAACCCTGAGCTCCTGGTAAAAGAATCAGGCTTCCGTGATTTCGCAGCATTCTCCGTGGGATGAGCAGTCCCTGCGCCGTGAGATTCAATGCACAGTTCAACTTCACCGAGTCAAATAACGAGTGATTGATCGGCGACAATTTTGACTGAACGAAGCAATGGTTTGATGATAGAATATGCTTAGGTGTTCTAGTCATCATCTTGTCGAGTAAGCCACCGGTTGTTTTCCATTCAGCGACGAATCTACCATGTGAAGGAGCTCACGTCACCTGCATGATAAGATTTGCCCATGGCGCAGTGCACGTTTCTCGCGAACACTCAATATCTCAATATATATCAATGAACCCATTTGCCCAAGCCTTCTTGCGCGGGTTTTTGATCCCGCGGGTGCAAGGGAACCCGTTGCCTCACCCGTCAGAAACCCTTATGGGTATGGCATGGCGGGTACGGGTACGGGTCCGCCAAGTTTATGAACTGGTTACGTTCCCTAAATTCAGGTGTTCTGGAACTCATAATTTCACGGTGACGTTTAAGAAGTTGATGAGCCGTTGAAAGCTGTCAGTGCAACAGGTAGCGCATCGGTTTCGGCGCTACACGAACTATTTATTAGAACGCGAACCTGGCGCTCCTGGATTTCTATGGGGTATCCAGAATCGCTGTGCATGGCAGATATGACAGGTGTTGCATATTGTGGATGATTTGGGAAGGAGCAATCGACATTACAAACCGAGGTATGTATTTTAAAGTACCGCCACGTCTAACGGATATAAGATGACTCCTAGCTCCATCTGTAGCACGCTCGCTAGTGTGTTCGAATATTAGAATGCTTTGGAAATTGAGATGCTGAGCTTAGTCCAGTTAGAAACAGATACTGGGGCATATAGTTTTGGGAAACACTAATGGTCTTCTTTGTCGTATAGCAACATACCCACATTCGTAGGGTTCTCAATGAGAAGTATCATCCGTTGCCTTCTCCTCGGGGACCTGCCATAATCAGATGGCTTCTGTCCCAGTTCGTGGGCATTACGTACAGTGTATATGTCTGAATGAAGTATATTCCCTTTTAGATGAAGGGTTATATAAGTCTCGGGAACCGATGGGTCCCACAGATTCGTCCCATCACAGGTAAAGACTGTCACGACGCTTCATATATGTTAAATAAGATGCATACGTCAAGAAGATAGCCGATTCATTAGAAGGAGCATAGATGAAGGAAGAAAACATCAGGATTCGAACAGACACGATCTCTGACATTTTAAGTCAACCCAGGGTTTCGGTAACTTCGGAACAAGCTTATCTAATCAACTCGGGACTGGAAGGAGTCTGGCTCAACCCCAGGTAAGGACTATGAAAATACCTCAAGAAGCCAAAGTACTCACTGAATTGTTTTGTTATTCTGATTGGCAGCCGACCCATCAAAGCCAAGCTAGGCAATATGATGTTTGTCAAAACTCAGGGAGAAAAAGTGGAAAGATATTGGAGTAGTGGGTGAATATAAAATGAGGATATCTGAACAGCGTAATTTTCAGCACCCCTCCTCGTCGCTAGCAACCTCAACTTCCGCGCTTTCTTCTATTCTTCAGGAATCATGAAGCTTGCCTTATCATCAATAATTTTGTCCATTGTGCTGGCATGTCGTGCAACGCCTACGTGTAGTATGCCTGCGCCAGGACTCGAATTGGGTCGTGCTTCAGGAGAGTCAGTCGGTGCCGCATACTGTGAGTTTATTCTTTTCTTTTTGGTTGACACACCATTCAAGATTTAATTCCCTCTTATAGTTGCTACGAACAATCCTAACGGCAACTTCATTGTTGCCTCGGATATTGGCAGTGATGGCAAAGTGGTGGGAACATAATTCCAACTTGTATTTTTCATGTGATTTAATTTATCGCTATCGCAGACTCTGAGGAGGGCTTATGACGCAGGCGGCGTCGGCGTCCATGGTATCCAGAACCCCCCCGTGGCTGACTCCCTGTTCAGTCAGGGCTCCACGAAAACATCTGCTGTGGGAGACATGGTTGCCCTCGTCAACGTGAGTTTAATTCTTCTTCTCAAAGTTGCTCGCTTCTGATGATGTCATCCAGGCTGGTTCGAACACGATTGCACTCTTCAAGATAAACCCCGATGATCCTACGGACCTAAAAATGATAGGAGAGCCCGTCTGCAGTGGTGGAGAATTCCCTGTCTCTCTCGTTTTCAACAAAGCTGGAGATATGCTTTGCGTCGCAAACGGTGGTGCTGTCGACGGTATCAAGTAAGAGCATGGAACTAGTATCATTCCCAGATACACACCCTGACATTGATTTCTAGTTGCTTCACAGTCGACCAAAAGGAGGGTTTGAAGCCGAAGGATGACCTAGTGCGTCCGATGGGACTTAACCAAACTACTCCTGCAACCGGACCTTTCGGGACCGCCGGCATGATCTCCTTTACCGAGGACGAGAGCCAGCTTGTAGTAGCAGTCAAGGGAGCACCACCCGATATGCCTGGTTTCCTCGCATTCTGGGATATGAAAGATGGCTGCCCTTCTACCGAGTACAAGAGGTTGGATCCGCCCAAAGGTTCTATCGCACCCTTCTCCGCGACTGTCATGCCCGGCAAGAACGCCCTTATGTCTGCGGATCCCGGCATCGGCTACACTATCTGGGACTTAGCAGACCTTAACGATGGTGGCTCTGGAACAGCTAGTCGCAGTTCAGCTAATGTGGTCGAAGGACAAATCGAAACGTGCTGGTCTAACTATAGTCCAAGCACCGGTAATTATATTCTTGTTGATGCCAACATGTCCTTTATCTCGGAGGTCAGCGTGGATGAGAATTTGAAAGGGACTGTCATTACCGTGAGTGCTTTATCTAACTCGTAGGTTTCTCGAGCGAAGTGTTCATAAATGTTATTCACAGCACATTCAACGACCTGATTATCCCCGTATCATCGATTTCGACATTGGAACGATCAATAACCACGAGTAAGTATCACAATATGACCTTGGGCTTATTGAAAGCTTATATGCCTTGAAGCTATGTATACGTTCTCGGGCCCAATGCGACTGTCTTCGATGTCCTGTCACTAGATGGCCCTGGTATCACCCCTATCCAGAGAATCCAACTTTGGGAGCCCGCACAGCGCGCTGGCCTTATGATCGGTAATTTTTCACTTTCTGAACATGTTACCGTGATTCTTATTTCCAACCATTAGATAACAACCACATGCAAGGGATGGCACTTTACTTCAAGAAGTAAAATAGTCGTTTTTTATGTACCATTTAGACTTAATCAATATATCTCTTACTATATATGACACTAAGCTACCTATCCTGTCTCCATCCATGGAAGTGGAAAAAATTGACGTCGAAATTCGCTATTGGCCTGTGGGATGGGATGAAATGCCTCGGGAATATCGTACTGACAACACGTCTTACCATCGAGCTCAGATGTGAATATCCGACTCGGACTTTAGCAACAGAATGTTCCCATATCAGAAATATGGCAGAACTGTGTACCTTTCCGACTCAAAGTTCCATGTCCACAATATGGATGTAACTTGATTTCTCGACCCTTGTATTGACTACTGATATCATCTGATCGACGATAGAAGTGGCATATTCACAGTTGTTAGCATCTTTCTCTCTGCACCAGGCGGCAACAGAAAATCATCGTCCGCTGTCAAACTTAGTTTCAAAGGCGACTGCCTCAAAATAAAGAATACCCCGTGATTCAATCTGATAAACTACTCGACAATTCGGCGTTTCCCGCATCAGATCCACAAACAATGATTAGTCCTTTGATCGCTTTACCACTATCTTGTCCTACCCGTCCGCACTAATCTAATCCACCGAAAATGACTGTGGGGGGTGCTATCCAGAAAAACCACAATGTTATCGAAGTAAGAGACTTGATATTCTCAGATATATTTTGACTTAATTCGGTTCAGACAGGAACAGGGCCGTCGGATCTTGTATTTTCTGCCTTCAAGAAACTTATGATGCGCGAACAGGTTCGAGGCGGCTGGCAGATGATTTCTATACGCCTTTTATGTCGCAGTATGCTCGAGAAAAAAAACCAAGTCCTAGTACGTTAACGGATACCATACACTGCTTAGCAATTATGGATTTCTCAACCCTCTCAATTTCAATGCAGTTCGTTCACTTTTCCCGCTCGAGAAAATGCCCGGCATCATTTCCCTCCTCGCCGGGAAACCGAATCCAACTATGTTCCCGTTGACTTCGCTGTCCTTCAGTGCCCGTGCACCTCACTCTTCCGATCCTGCCGACGAGCAGTCATACTCGCTTACACAAGAGGAGATAGCGCTCGGACTGCAATATAGTGATACGGCCGGTATCAAACCACTGAGGGACTGGTTGTACGGCCTTCAGGAATTCAGCCACGGAAGGACGAGAGAGGAGGGATATAGTGTGATGGTTGGAAATGGATCACAGGATCTCATTTATAAGGTAAACATCTATCCATTACCGATGATTCAGACTTTGGAATTGGGACATTCAGGCCGTCGTAAATCTAGTAAATGACGGTGATTCCGTGCTGATCGAATCTCCTGTTTATGCGTAAGTTGAAGATTTCTTTTTTCCAATAAGGAGAGAAGCTCAAGACTGATAGTATTCCATTCCAAACAGTGGTGTAATGCCGATATTCCAAAGTTTGCACTGTAACTTTGTGGGTTAGTTGTCGCGCCCATATTTCCGTATCGGAAGTCTTCATCTCATGTTCGTTTGGTGATTGTCAGAAATTGAGACGGACGCAAATGGAATAGACTCTTCATCTCTTCGCTCAAAGCTCGAGAACTGGCCGGCAGGTCAAGCTAGACCCAAAATCCTCTACACTGTTCCGGTATATCCTTTCACATACCACTATAGTGCTATGAATTGACATTATGACAGTATGGATGTAATCCCACTGGAATGACGGCCACCCTTGAACGTCGAAAGGAAGTCCTCCAACTCGCTTATGAATTCGATTTGATCATCCTCGAAGGCTCGTCTTGTTCACTGATTTTTTAGCCTTTAGCATGATTTGAACTCACTGAATCTTGACAGATGACCCATACTACTATCTCTACTATGGCATTGCTCCTCGCGTACCGTCTTACTTTTCGCTCGAAAAGACTGATTTACCGGAGACAGGCCGCGTGCTCCGGTTTGATAGTTTCTCCAAGGTCCTTTCGGCTGGTATCAGGCTTGGGTCCGTATCGGGGCCTGATGTGATTTTGGGGTGTATTGAAAGACATGTGAGTCTCACTTATCGTCAAACTTTCTTTCGTAATCCGCGTCTTCTATTGTCATCCTTCCTTTATCTTTGAACCCCTTCATGTCTTTTGTTGAGACAATAGCCTCGCCTCGTTGGTGCTGTCAAGAATTAGCGGGCACGACATCTTTTGTTTAAATTGACTTTTCACATCCTGCATCTTCTGATGCCAAAAAGTTTTTCGTCCCTCTTTCCAATCCGTCTACTGGGACGTGCGCTTGGCCGCCTCGTGTGCCTCATGTCGAGAAGGATGTCTGTTTGAATGGCCGGCTAAACTGTTTACTATAGCTATTCAGTGCTGCGTCCCTAATTCTGTAACTTTTCTTATTCATTTGCACCCTGTTTTTATTTCCCCCTTACTTACGTTACATTTAACTTCCACCCTGTAGACTGCAACGTCCAACCTTCAAGTCTCGTCCCTTACTCAGGTTATTGCTTACAGATTACTCGATTCGTGGGGATACCAAGGATTTAAAATACACACTGATCGTGTCGCCCAGTTTTACAAAGAAAAGAGAGATGTGTTCCAAGCCGCAATGAAAAAATATTTAGACGGATACGCAGAATGGGTTGCACCCGAAGCTGGAATGTTCTTCTGGTGTGTGCTGTTCTCAAAAAATATTCCCGTCCATTCGCTGACGGGACGTTGATCGATGACCCCTAACCTTGGTTACCTATAGGTTTAAGTTAATTTTGAGCAAGGAACTTGATGGTGGTGAAGGTGATTCAGATGTGGTGATACGTACCAAGGCTTTCGACAAAGGTGTTCTTGCACTTCCAGGAAGTGTTTTTATGCCGAATGGAAGTAAGACGCCTTACGTTCGTGCCTCGTTCAGTTTGAACCCTGAGGAAGAAGTCTTTGAGGCTTTGAGGAGGTTGAGATCGGCTTTGGAGGGAGTTTAGTAAAGGCGGCCGAGGAATTGGAATAGGTAATTTAGAATGGATTTTGGATAGGATATCATTTGCAGGGAGGGTAGATCAATGTGCGAACTGTCGGATTATAACCCTCTTTCCAAAACTTGAAATTTTGGGTATCTGGTTGCCAAAAACCAAGACATCTGAGAGGTTTGTCTAGATCTGTATGTAATTGTAAATGTCAGGGTCTGTACCCGGCCCAACTTCGAATCCTGTCAACTACACCATGTTTGGATATATTGACTATAAATCGCATCTTCGCTTGATCTTCGCGGTGTTTAGAAAAACGGTACTTAAGGAGATAACGTCAGAAGCAGGCCGAAAACAGTTCCAGCAACTACACTGTCATAACGGCATAACGCTGAAAATGTGGCTCTGAGGACTCACTCAGGTCGGACCGGACTTGTTATAGCGTACAATATGCTGGGCTGACTATGTTCTGGAAATCTACCGAGTTGATAGATCGGTGAAAGTCTTATACAGCCGACGGAGCCAAGATTTTTACTCCTCTCATTTTCCTTTGTCCGAGTATTTTTCTTTCCCAGTTCGATAATAAACGTTTAAACAGGCGACTTGTAGGTAAATGCAACCCACGATTCTCCGCCGCGTGGGTCCTTTTTTCCTTCCGAGTGAAAAGTCATAGTTTACATTGCTCAAATGATTGAATTTATCATGAGCCATTTGATTCGAGCTGTCAACCCGCTATTGTTGACAGCCCTCGGAAGTGGCGTTTATTTGTGGAGGTGGGTGTTCTTGATTTCTAAACACTTACCTCGAACTTGTGGCTCACAGCGATATGGAACGAAAGAAACATTCAAGGGCATCTACTAGCAAGTGTATCTAGGAATACGGTATAGCACCGCATTAGGCTATCATTATTCCTTTTTTTGTTTTTATTTTTTTTGTTTTTGTTTTTTGTACTGCATCGGTCCTCGGAGGACCGCGCAAGACGACATACCGCCTTTGTCGCTATGGTTTTGGTAAATGAGCGTAATGCGATTAGTATCTGTAGCAAATGACGACCGGCCGAAAGAACCGCGAATTGGCAGGGTCAGAACATATTTGTATCTGTTTACCTCCCGCTAGAACCGAAGTAACGTTCGTTGAATTGCGCTGGGGTGGGAATTTTCTTCCTCTTATTTGCTTTTGAAAGTGAATGTTTTAACGAGACATATGAAAGTCGTTTACAGGAAGGCTTCGATGGAAATGCGCATGGGAATTTTATGATCTGACTCAGCGTTCTAGACACTTGGACGGCGTTACGGAGGTCGGGAAACTGTTGTCACTTTTTTATTACGGCCGTGGTGTGATCTTCTATTGCTGTTCTTACCTCTTGCCACTTGACAAGGAAACATAACTGATATCCTCTAGTGAGTTAGTTCCAACTCCCTAGACCGCGCGGTCTAAGCTCATTTGTACTTACATGTGACTGATTACTTTGCATTTATTTTCCATGTGGGTTGGTTGCCGATGCCGGTTGCAGCTTCGACATACGAGTATAACAAGCGATGCTGATTTCAAGCGCCATCTTGATCGATCAGTGCTACAAGGTTGAATGTGATAAGTGTCACAAGACTACGTGGAAGGTAAGTGGCGCTTGAGGTAATTGAGTAACGGGTGCTGAATCGTGTGCGCACACCAGGGCTGCGGAAAGCACGTTGACGCTGTAAGTGACATCGAGTTGAGCATATCTGCCAGGTTTGATAGGTTATCCAGGTGATGGCGGACGTGAAGGAAGAGGAAAGGTGCCGATGCGCTGAGAAAGAGGAAAAGTAGGCTTGATAGAAACAAAATAGAATGAGGAGATCTGTCCCGAAAAGGAAATGCTTGATATGTTCTTCATAAGTTGTCTTGCATCTTCTCCACCACCCATGTCCGTCCCCCACCTCTTCTGACTATGTTCAACAACCACTACTTCCGCTATGCTAGAATCGGTAGCGGACACCACGGCGAGGTCTTTCTCTGCTTCAGAATAGACAATAGATTTGCTGGAAATGACGGCCGCCAGTGGTTTCCTGTAGTGCGTCCCCCTCTGCTTGCCCGTTTGTTAGCTTGCTCATCGTCCTGCCGCGTTTTCTTGCGACCAGGCAATGAAATCCGTTAGACGTGACACCGTCATCGACAAATACTCCAGGCTCAAGGCTAACCGCATTGCTCTCACCGCTCCTGCCCCATCTGAGCCGGCTGTCGTCGACAAACTCAATACAACCGAACTCAAAATCAAAAAGGAGATCGCTATCATGAAAAAGCTCGCGCATCCTAATGTTGTACGTCTCTTTGAAGTCATAGACGATCGCATGAAAGAAAAAGTGTACATGGGTATGTTGTCGATTTCGTCATTGCATGTTATCCCCCTCGGGGTTATCTTCGGAAAAATTATTCTCGCGCCGTCATGTTCTGTGAAATGCTCACGTCTATCTAATTCTAGTGATGGAGTACCTCGGTGGCGGGGAGATCAAATGGCGCAACAACCATGATATGCCCACGCTTACACTCCAGCAGACTCGTCGAATCATCCGAGATGCCGTCTTGGGGCTCGAGTACTGTAAGTGAGCTTCGATCGTTCCGTCGTTCGCTTCTGAATTTCCAGACCAGTGCATTACCATGGAATAATTCACCGCGACATTAAACCTGGAAATCTTCTCTGGACGGAGGATAGACATCATGTTAAGATTGCTGACTTCGGTGTATCCCATTTTTCGTATGCTCAACGTCTAGCCGAAGCTGGCGACGAAGGCATCAACCCAGATGAATTGGAAGCAATTCTCATGGATGAGTCAGATCTTACTAGACGTGCTGGTACTCCCGCATTCTTGGCACCTGAACTCATCTTCGAGCACTTTGAGGAGAAGAACAGGCATTATGTCGTCTCGTCGCTGGTCCCCAAATTTTCCAGCAGACAGCCGGCTAAGCCTCGCGTCACCAAGTCTATTGATGTTTGGGCTCTCGGAGTCACGTTGTACTGCCTTCTTTTCGGAGAAACCCCATTTCTAAATGTTGCCGAGGGTGGCGCCACTGAATTCGCCCTCTATCGCGCCATCTGTAACAAGGACTGGGAAGTTCCTGAACTAATGTGCAAAGACAGAGTTTCAACTGGTGGACGGCATCCGAAGAAGAGCAACAGACAAAAGCAGTTGGATGGCCCCAAGGTGATCTCTTTGCTGGATCAGTTTCTCCAAAAGGACCAAACGAAGCGCATCACCCTCGACGAAGTCAAGGTTAGTCCAACTGTCAAACACTATTTTTTTCCCACAAAATTTCTTCGAATCATTCAAACGTCCAATTCTTGTCGCCTTCCCTTTTGAAGCGAAGTTTATAATTGTAGCTGATCACTTTTGAACCCTTTTTTTTTCACCCTCGTGTTAACACTGTCGGCGCATCTATAACGTGATCTTACAGCGTCATCAATGGATAACGGAAGACCTTCCAAATCCATCAGAATGGTATACATTGACTTCGCCAGGGGGAAAGGAAAAAGTCCAAGTTACGAAGGCGGATACGTTTTTCGCGATCAGCAGCGTTCCTTTCCGTTGGGGGTTTGGAGGATTCGGGAAGGGTATGTCAGCCCTTTTCAAGCCTTTAAAGCCTAGGAGCCGGACGACTTCTGCCAGTGTGCATTATTCGTCTAGGGTAGCTGCGGCCCCGACCTCCAATATGACTCATCCAAAGATACTTCCGAACAGGAAGAGCGTTGCCGTTGCGAGCATTCAGGATGTCCACGCATATGGTAAAACTGAGCTCAAAGGGAAAGGAAAAGCTGTTGAACAGGAGAGTCCACAGCCGTCCTCTCCCGGTCTTTCCACCTCTTCCAGCAGTCCAGCCCTCGATGCCATTCGACGACAACGTTCCCAGATGGGTATACTTGGCCACGAACAACGGGAAATTGACCGTCTGGGTGATTCCCCAAACCCGGCCTCTACGCATGCGGTCAGTACGCCGGTTGGTCCCGCACCGAAGTTAGAAGATATCTTATCTATTGTAACATGGCGACCTACGAAATACCCGACTCCGACAACGTCGCTTCGACCTCTCCTCGCCAACATCCATGCTGATGGTACTTCTACTTTTCGGTCTCCACCTCGCTCTAAACGACCACATGCAAACGTCAGTATCATTACACCTATAAAAGAAGCACCAGCTCGTACAGCCAGCACTCTTGAGCGAGACCTTCATCCACATGGAGATTTACTTGGGATATATGGCTCCGATTTGGATTTAGGAGCGCGTACGAATGCAGGGATGTTGAATAATTTCAAACGAGCTTCGAGTTGGGGACAAGGTGATGAAGTTTCGGATATGGGTGCCGGTAGTGTGAAGAGCGTGGGTGGTGAAGTAAATGAGACAGTGAAACTACTAGGGGCAGGTGGAGTTGAGAGTTTGGGGAGTCCAAATAGTCCGATCACCCCAGGTTCTTCGAACAGTCATGGTGGAAGTATCGGCGGCGGCCGCGCCACGAGTGGTGGAGGTGCTGGCGATATGATGGGGTGGGATCAGCTTGGAGAAGGAATTAGAAAGTGGAGATCGGTGAGGAAGAAACATCGCGCTGGTTCGTCGTCGACTTTGCCTTGGGTTGAATCGTTCGAGGATATGAGCCTGGGTGCTGCTGATCCGGTTCGTCGTGAAGGAGCGAATCGAGAAAGGCGTTCTAGACATGAACAGTCGAGAGGTGAACTGACAATGGACTGGATGGACGATAATTATTCGACTCCAGGTGGTTACTATGGGACTTCTATGGGACCTGCGACACAGTTTTGGAGGCACGGCACCGGGAGTTGGCGAAGGCCTAGTGTCAGTTCAAGTGGAGAGGAGGATGACGGTCCCCTAATTGTGCCATCGAGGGTTGGGAAGCCGGAAAGAGAAGTGGTGAGGCGGAGAGAAGATTCACTCGGAAAGTTTTTGAGCGGGGGAGATTCAGATTCGGAAGTTGGTGGTGATAATGGGGAGGGTAGTGAACATCATGCAGGATCCGGCTTGAGACCTGAGTTTCAGGATGAAGACCTTCGAAGGCGAGTGAGCGGGGTTGACGACGACGACGAAAGCGACTGCGATAGCGAGGACGAGCACGCTCAACAAATTACTATCAAATCCCGCGGTTCCATTCGTCGCTGAGTTTTGACATTTGGTTTTCCAGGGTTCCATCATTATCACTGTTGGCAGGACCTTACCAAATGATGTCCCCGGAAATCCCATTCTCCTTTTCGAACACACTCCATGCCATTCTCTCTCTCTCATACCTCAGAATCTTTTCGTTATTTTTGATTTTCGTCTGGCTTCTATCATTGCTATCTCCCCCCCAATCAGTTCGCAACTCTTCACATACTTATTCCCCACTCCTACCAAAGCTGTGGTATTAGACCAGCCCCTCCCCACTCCTTCAAGTTCGGACATTCATGTACATCTCGATTTACTTTTCGTTTTCTCTTTTCCGTTGTGTTATTCTGCTCGGCGGACATGTTGTCGTATTTTGTTTACATGTGTTGTTGTTTTCTGTCTTTCCGCCGAACCTTCTCCATTCTATGTATTTCTCTAGATTGTTGTTTGTTGTTGCGCTGTTCCACCTTCGTCGTCAATGTTCTGTGTCCTGTGTGATGAAAAAGTATAGATTCTCTTTTCTTTGCCTTTTTTATCATCTCTGCCTTTTGCATTGTACTTAGATTATTCCACATATCTTTCCATTCAATTTCACATAGATTTTTTCGGAGGTTTACAATCTATCTGCACTCTCTTCGGCCTATGGACATCTACGGATTTTTATTTTGATTGACTTTTTATCTTATCTCTACCTGGGACAACGAATGAATCGCGGAAGTTTCTAGAAGATATCAAAGAAAAGTCAGTGTGATAAGGATCAGTTTGAAATTCCCGGCGTTTGTTCCGAAGAGGCTCCAAAGCCGTGGTTAAAGCACGAGAATCCACCTGCCTTCTTCATGCTGTCTTCATCATGTCTCTATGTCTGGTATATGTGGCCCCATGTAGTCCATGTGCTTGTTCATTTAGTATTTCCGACTTGGCGATTGATGGGTTGAGTGCTCCTGGGAACGTTGATACACGAGCGGGCTGATGACGTAAAATTGATTGTACAGCGAACACGGTAATCTAATCTCCAGATACAAACGAAATTATTATTATCACGCCTGTGTAGGCCTCTCTTCGATTTATTACCTGGTGAAAGAGACGGGGCGCACTGCATGTCTGAGTTGAGATGAGCGCATAGTAGTTAGTAGCTCTGAACCAGCGAGACACCCTGCCAAGCAATTAGTACCTACTCACCCATTACTAGGAAGTAACTTCTACATAGAATTTCCTACCACTAGGGACCAGGAGTCCTGTGAAGGATGGGGACGAACAATTCTCATCACTTGAAAAGCTAGAGATTAAAAATTAGGCCATATCACCTGTTCATGTTATGAGTGATAGTACTGGAGAATTTGCGCAACATGATTCCTTATCATGCGCGATGAAGCGACGAATGTGAGGTAGACTTAATTTCGGGAGATCCTGACTCAAATCATAGTGCAAAGATTATTATCGCCGCATTCACTGCTCAAGAAATTTGGATTCTAATCAGATTGCAAACTGGGGGTTATGTTCACGGTTTAAGGCATTATTAATTAACCTTTGACCACCTGGGTAAAAGTTCTATAATTATCCAAAAGAAAGGGGGAAAGGGATTAGATATAGTTGGCAATGATGGCGCGCGATTGGCGAGCCGAAAAGTGGCGGTCAATCAGGTTTAAGTATCAGAAAAAAGATGTATAGCCGGACAAAGCCGATCTGTTCAGAGAGGACAGCGCATGGAAAACGATAATTTGGTTGTGGCGTGGCCTCAAGTCGATGACGATAGTGGCGTTAGCCCAGGAGTAAGACCTGAATAGCATTTGTACCGCGCGAGTACACCGGAGATTACCCCCTGGAGAATTGCACAGTACGTCTTCCATGAGTTGATATCAGCTGCTGTTCAGTGATTTCCTCATGGTGTGCTATAGTCGCTTCTTTGCTCTGGTACGGTAGGGCACACCCGTATATGAGCCTCGAGCTGTGGCACTGGCCAGACGAAGGCAAAAGGCAAAAGGCCAAGCAGCATGATGCACGTGATCCTGCTCGGCTCGTGAGTTGTGGCGTTTGCCAAGTATGTCGTTTCGCTTATCTACAAGGATCATATATGATATCTCCTATTCTCATACCAAGAGGTTATCCATAGTTATTATGAACTACAACGGTTTGGACAGCACAATTGATGTTCACCGTCAACTCTAACCTACATGCCTAATACTCTATTCAGTCAAGGTGGCATCGAACTCAGATTCCTTTGACCACTGATCTCGGTTCATTTCAATTTCTGGGAGTATATGACCTCTTTGGCTGGTTCCAATACACTTTCGGCCTTCGAGATCATCCCCAACAACGCCATTGATCCGATAAATCTAAATTGACAGATAGGACAAACCATTGACAAGCCACGCCACTCGCACGCCACGCCTTGGCCACGCCACATCGCCACGCCCTGTGGCGGGGAATTTCCTAACTCGGTTGCCTGAACAAAATGTCATGACTTGCTCGGCTGTCTGCCCCCCTGGCTGGAGATATGCCTTGCGCCGTAATCACCGATTTCATTAACGACATCAGGTAAAACAGCTGTAATATTCTCGGGCTTAATCTCGCACAGTTGATTATTCCTAGGTGCTACTAGATGCAATTAATGTGAGGATCTGAACCGAGTCTAAAAACACCGTTCGCACTAAGACTAGAACTCCTCCGCCGAAAATACTAGTCGATTTCATCTGCCAGATTACCACTACCGAGGAGCAGCTCGTAATAGCAGTCAAGGGAGTGTCCCACCATTCCTAGGTGCCTTACTTTTCTTCTATATGACGATAACTTCAGCCAAGAATGCAACTCTGGCTATTGGTCCTTCATCAAGGGCATTGCCAAAAGCTATCTGAGGTTCATCTGATTGATCAGTAATGTCAGCCCCGCCGGTCAGCCATGAGCCAAAAAAAAAGGTTTTATTCCCTTGATGGGTCCATTATTTCCGTTACCTCAAAGATCTACATCAACGATTATTTAAAACCAACGATTGTCAGTGTATCTGGCTCTATCTAATCCACAATTTTTCGCTTCCGTTTTATTCGGATTCATCTATAACACTATATCCCCAACCATTATTTTCATTTGATCTTGACGTTGGAAGCATTAATAACGACGGATAGGCATCACGATCTTGGTCTTCAGCCCATGTGCGAATAGATCCTAATCGGATCCCTATCAACAACTTTTTGTTCTCTTCAATTGATGATGATAGCAATTATCCTAATAACCCTCAAGGGATGATGATACCTTTGGTACCTAAGAGTAAAAAATAGTTCTCAGCTATTTTTGTCCATCACCATCGTATTCAGAATAAATCTCTGAGTGGACACTAGAGAACGAATTGTATTAAGATCAGTCCTTTCTATTTTTTGTTCCAGTTTTTTGGAAGGGTTCACTCTGCTCATACTCTGCTACTTGACTTCTGGAGATTTAATTTCATCCTCGGATTGATGCGTACGACTCGATAAGACCGCGGTGTCCATCCTTCTTACACAGTCTCATTTCAAATTCAACGGCGTAGGCTCAGAATATGAAAGGACACAAAACGATTTCTTCGGGGGATGTGAAGTACATGTAGACGGGGCTGATTTTTTTCATTAGAAACGGAAGAAAGTAAAAAAACAAGAGGACAAAAAGAATAAAACTCAAGCAAACACAAGAAGAAAAAACCCGAGGTATTCCGGGGCATTCGAACATAACACCAGGATGCGACTCACCGTTCGATACCTTGCATATTTGCGGAGCAAAGGGACTCTCATTGCGGGGCTGACCCGAACCCGGCTCAGGCTACGCAGCCGGTGGGTCATTGAAGATCCCCGCCCGCCTTGGCCGGTCCATAAACCCGCGGTGCGGCCTTTCAAGCCAAGGTGAAGAGGCGATGCCCGAAGAAGCTTTGCGAAATTCTGACGAGCGAATGTGTTCTTCCGGTGGTCGGAACGCCCTGCAATAATGTCGACCCTGTAAACCTCATAAGTAACCCTGCGTGTGGACGAAAATAACCTATATTTGGAAATGCCGACCGGACCTGATTTCCCCACTTGAAGGGACTAAATACGAAATATTCAAGGGTCGTCAGCGGGATGAAGGGTGTGACTCTGGGTTTGGAACACTTGATTTTGGCGAGGTTAGCAGTCAGTGTCAGCCCAGTACCGTCGTTTAAGAACAAGCGATGACCTTACGAACTCTTCGGAAAGACCTCCACGTGCGGTAAGGTTGATTGATTCCGCAATTCCAGAATTCTGTGGGGTTCCATAAAGAAGACTTTTTGATTGATACATTAGCAATGTACCCGTACATGGTACTGTATTACACCCCAGCGACAAGAATCTGCCTGGTCCTGAGTATGTCAACAACAAAGCCAGGATCTGAATACAAGCAAAGCATCGCGTTGATAAATTGAAGATGCCCATTAGTATACGCAGAAAAATCATTATAATTATAATACAAGAATAAGGCAAATAACTTCCATGGTCAGTCTGGTTCACGTGCACGAAGATGAAGATGAATCAAGGGTATGTTGTAAAAACTTCTTTACGTGAGGCCAATATCGACGCTCTTCATATGTATCAACTAGGTAAAACAGCCCGTAAGGGTACATCTTCAGTGACGATGCTAGAACACTCACCATGACCGCCACTACTGAAAGAAATGAACTGATCTTTCTTTGGTGAGCTCCATTCTTCGTCCTTTATTGCAGGCCCTTCAGAATTTTCACCATCACTACCGTCGGTCTGCTGGGACGAAGTCCAGCATCCACCATGTATTCTAGCTATTTTCCGGCCACTTTTCTTTCTTCCCCGTTGTTTCGCGATTTCCCAAAGATTGTCCATATGACGGGGTGGAACAACATAATCTGACCTGCCTGACAAAAATAAAATAGGGAGAGAAGCAGGTATACGAGCAAGTTTGCAGGCAGAATTCCACCGTTGAGTACAGAGGAAGGAAAAATATCCAATGATAGGCCAGTCATGAACGATATCAGGAATTGAAGTGAATGTGTTTTCTAAGATGAGTGCCGCTATCTAGAAACGAGTTGTAGAAGTCATACCCAGTGGGAGGTGTGAAGGGAACATAACAACGCACCTTGTCTGTGTTTCTACTCGCGACGTCAATAGCAACCGCACCTCCTAAGGAAAGACCGTACACGACCTAAAAGAGAAAATGAAACGGATTTCCAAACTATTGGGTTTAAAGACGTACGATAGGTAAACCCGCAAGTTCGTCATGAGCCAAAACCCAGTCCAGAGCTCCTTGAGCGTCTCTCTGCAATCCCCTTTCTGAAGGAACCCCCTGGCTATCACCATAGCCTCGGTACGAGACCGTCAAAATGTTACACTCCAACGAAAAATATTTTTTTGAGTGGTACAACATGAACCCATGGTTCATTCCATTTCCATGAAACATAATCACGGTCGCTCTTGGTGTTGAATGTTGGATGAGATAACATTTTAGCTGTACGTTGTCGGAGGTCGTGACAACAACGTCTGTATATGGGAGGTCCCACATTGATGGTTTCGGAGGTGCTGAAGGAGAGCACTTCAGCTATGAGAATAACAACAAAAGCAAGGGAGGCGGAGTACATTCTAGAGGCCAAAACGCAGCTGGATAGACGAGAAAGGGTTGACCATGAAGCAGAAACTTGAATCGAAGAAAACAGACATTGAGCCAAGGCGAAGCCAAGTAAAACACAGCAATACTTACCTTCTTGACGAAGAAACCGGGAGTGAGCCGGACAGCCATGACGGCGGGAAGAAGAAGCTTGATAGGTGGCGTTTATGGGCCCTCCTGTCCAAACGACGTGGGTGTGTGTGACGTGTGAAGTGCTGTAAAAACATTGACGTAACGCGTGTTTCCATAGCTATAAAGTCAATATAAAGTGTATTTTTTTTTAACACAACTCGTTGCTATGTAAAGCATTTCCTCATTCTGACCTAACCGCGAAAAATACCCCTATCAAAGTTTGACTACAAAGTCATCCGCTTTCCCCTTTATTGTTATCAAAATTCTTGCAGAACAATTCAAAGGGTCGGTCCAGGTTACTCATCCGATGGTGCCAGCGTAATGATCAAGGACGATGTTTAAAACTCGTCTGTGGCATTTGGATATATTATTAAGCATCAAAACATTCGCTTCGAGTGTTCCAAGAAACACACACATGTTTTGCTTCCAGAGCTTGATTCATGCAATTAGTTATCCCTGAGGTAATTTGTGAATATGACTATACTCGCCGATCAATGGCGGCTGCACCACCTAAAGACTGTGGAATCTGGATAACTGACTGCATAACCATTGGTGAGGGTTTCGGTTTCGGTTCTTCGTGGACCGGTATGAGGATCCAGTCTGGAACTCAACCTAAACTTCTTTTCACAGTTACTAAATGACATGGGCCCTGATCATGAAAAGCGAGTAAATTCGTAGAAAAAATAAATTGAGGGACACAGTGTCACTGCCACTGAAACTAAGGCGGATAAATAGCCAAGGAAACATTGAACGGAGAGAATATGTAGTCTTGGAATCAAGTCTCTGTGTACCAATCAAAACCTGATTCATGAACAGATCCGATAATCGGCACGACGGGCGCTCGACGAAGGCAATGCTAGGATGGTCCGTGCGGTGAAGCTTCTTTAACCGGAACTTCTTCCTCAGCTCGAGCCACCTCTCACCAAATGTTAGCAGTCCTTTCGGATTATATTCTAGTCTCACACTTTAGCCATGTCATCGTGCTTGGCTATACCCTCTGGGCCCTAGGTTTCCTGCCTGGTTCGAAAAATCCAAGGATGCACGATGCTCCTGGAATGCTGTTACCAGTCATCGCCAGTTTCGCTGCACTCGTCTTCGTGGACGGAGGGATAAGTCAGGTCCTATACTACGGATCTGTTCCAGAAAACTGGCTATTTCACTTCAAGGTATGCCAATTCCGCGAAATCGCGATGATCTAACACGCATAAAATAGGCATTGCTGGCAGCCGCCATGCTCTTCTACCCTCATTTGTCGACTGAATCTCTGGTCCGTCTCTTTCTCGTTATCGATGGCTCCTCTATTTGAAATAGTTATATTGTTTTTTAGCGTGTCCGTTCACCCAGGCATTTAGCTCTTGACTGTTATCCATTGATCATCTTCGGAGTATTCCTAGCCTTGTCGTGGATCAGTCTTCCATGGATGTATGATAACTTTCCTGGATTCCCCGATTTCAAAGGCGATCCTGCATGGTTCGAAGTCTGGAATATCTTGCTCACAGTCCCTTTCCAGACCATTCCTCTCATTTATGGTGCGTATATATCCTATTATCCCTAGCGGTCAATGCTCAAGAATACTGTAGCATTTCGTTTTGTGTACCTGGACTTAAAGCAGCGTCAACGAACTGGAATTAATACTATTCCTCCACCTCGGTATGGCGCCCTACCTGATACTGTTCATAATCAAAGGCATAGAGGGGATGCTGCGGATACGGAAGATGACACGATGCATTACCTCGTGGCTTATTTTGCATTGCTCCCTATTTTATGGCAGCTTAACGGCCCTTGGGATGAGATGAATTCATTCCAGAGAACTATCAGTGTCCTCTCTACCAACGTAAGTTCTAGTAAAATTTCGGTCAATGATCTTTCATTGTTAAATATTTATGTTTAGAGCTTGATCATGACCGTCATGACGTACTATTACCATTTGGTGAAGATGGTCCCAAAGCAAGAAGTTGCTGTTTAACACCCGGTTAATTGTGACGGATCCGCGAAATTGATGAACCTCGTTTCTCATACTCGACTTTCTTGTCTTGACAACTTGTATTCTGAAATAGTGACTGATATGAAATTGATTGGTCAACAATCGTTGCGTGCGTTCTCGTATCGTTAGTAATCAAGTATCAAAACATCGATCGTGAAAGTCGGACCAGTTCGGCCTACAGCTCACGAGAAGGAGTATCGGTTCTCAAGCATAATCATAACGTCTCTCCTAACATCCCTCCGCGAACTCCATTCTGCTTCACCCTCTCGTTCAGGCAAATTTGAAAAAAAGATTGAAGGCACTACCGAGACATTCTTAACAGCGGCATAAGAGTGTGAGGATTTGAGGAAAGTTACTATGTGCCCTACCCTGCCGTCAAATATATTGCATGTATTTTGTTCGACTGTGCGCCGCCCTCTGTCCTGGGTCTGAAGATACATACACCATAGAAATGTTCACATATTCATCCTAACATCATATCAGTTAAAATACTTAGAAAGGACTTTAAATCGGATAGATAATGGAATTGGAGCTATGCGGATTCAGATTCGGACATTAGGCAGTAGGTATTCAAGATATGCAGCATGATCTGGATATCAAATCTTGTCGTTCATGAAAGTTTGAGAATCATAAGTATCGCAGTCCACGGTTTGACAGGGATGGTGCATTATATATATAAATAGACTAGAAAGAAGCCAAATTTGAAATATTAACCGCCAATAGCGTGAGGATATTGTGAGGATATGGCCTTGAGGCTTATCGATAAGGATTTTAGATCCTCTTCATTGTAAACCACTATGCCTCTATCTACGAACAAAGATATATGGACCGAAATCCTCGAATATTTCCGTGTATCCTTATCTCGCGACAATGCAGATGAAATAAAAGAAAAGAGGCGCATTATACTTTCAATCGCCTTGGTATGTCACGAGCTGGTCGACATTGCGCTCGACGAGCTGTGGAGAGCTTTGACGACGCTTGAACCTATCACTAGTGTGTTCAATGCTCCCTTTTCTTCGAAGGTCCTCGAATATCAGGGTGGGGATTCCTATTGGGTCAGTTTCATTAGCTATATCAATAAATCCCCGAACATCTTGAACCCGCTTGAATTAGATCGTCCTTCCGGACAAGATCACGATGGGCCTCAAGTCGCGACTCACTTGTTATCTGTCTCGTATCAAATATCTCCATCTTTCTGGGAACACCTCCCTGAGGGAGTACTTACTGTGGCAATTCCTCTTTAGTATTGGTTTCTCCCCCCTGTGTCCCAATTTGCGAGGAATCTCCATTATTGGGATGGTTATGCCCAGTCAAGCGTATCACTTGACTGCCTTGGCGTCGTCATCCCTGCAAAGCATAAACTTTCAAGCAGACGTCCCCTCGAGTGCAGTCGCATCATCAATCATTCTTGACACTCTCAACTATCGTGGAATGAGGATGCTAGACATCATTTATACGGGCTACGCTACCAAACACGTTCTGACACGCATCTTCCGATTTTCAGAGCTTCGTTCACTTACCATAAAAACGACACAATACAAGGGTAGTCAGCTGGAAAGTTCTGATATCCAGTCCTTCGGCACGTTGGCACATCTAACAACTTTGAACCTCTCTCTCGACATGTTTCAGATGGCCTCCGATGTCGGGCGTTGGATCGAGAGCATGGAACAACTGTCGGTACTTTCTTTGCATGGAAGATGGTCATCAGTATACGGGTGTATGCAAAATCGGACTTTCGTTGCTGTACAGTCCCTTTCTGTGATCCTCCAACCTTATAATTACTCTTCAAACCGTCGTCGCTTGTCAATTGTTACAAACTCGGGGAATCTCTTGACTATCGTTAAGGCGTTTCCCTCGCTCCACTCTCTCAGCCTCGAAAATGAGGCCAACAAATACACGAATGAAATCATTATCTTATGTGCAGACATTCCTAAAGCTCCGAAGGAAAGTCCGCTACGATGTTTAGAACTTCGCAACATGAGGTTGGCCCTTGACGAGGGAGATATAGTTAAAATCATGCGTACATGGCCGAGTCTTGAGAGCTTATCAATAATACCTAGCGCCAACAACAGACTTTCCTATAGCGCCAGCGAAATCTTAGCATATGCATCTCACGGTGCACGATGCTTACGTGAAATGAATCTACCCTTGGACTTGTCTTCCTTGACCAGCACATCCTACTCTATATCTATTCGCTCTTCTGGCAAATGCCCCTTGCGACGGTTGGAGCTACCTTGGGTTCGGAACCTTCCGCAAGATTTGAAAGGAACACTCATGCTCGCTCGAAACCTTGTTGCCCTTTTCCCGAAACTTCGCGACGTGACCCTCCTTGACCTCGAGAGTGATATCAGAGATTTACGAACGATTATTGAATTTCTGCGGGACACTATCTCATCTCCGCCCCACAGATCCGACGACGGTGTATACTAGTTTGTAGATCGGTTTGTTTGTAGTGCTTCTCGTCGGTCTAGTATCAGTTGTCAAACATGTTGTCGTGTTTTTGAAAATGAACCTATACTGCATGTCTTGTGACTTAAACACGTTTATCCGAGATCGTGTATAAGCAGTGAGTGTTCACCGAACCAGCAACCAGCAACAGAACCGGCCGTGGCGAGCTTCTTCAGGTTGCTTGAGAGCCGCGGAATTGTGCAAGCACGAAGAAGCAATAAAAAGAGGCGTGGTGGATGGAGGAAAGAAATCGGTGCGAGACGTTGGGCGATCGCGGGAGGTGTCCATGCAGTAGTATGAAGGCGTGATCAACATCACCATGCTGATGACCTCGACTGCGTAACACGAAACTCTTGTAATTCATTGGTCCGCATACAAATACAATTTGATAAAGAATTCATGGAAATGGTTCGTAATGATTTCCTAGCCATACTTAACCCATCACCAATGCGGCTTCCTCTTCATTCCACTTCAAGTTGTGAAGAACATCGCGGTTCATGAATATTTGTGCTTCCGTAGGCTCCTGGTCACTCCGAAGGAATGACCGTACCAGCTTCTAGGTGATCCTGTTCTCCAGGCAATCACTGACTTGGAATCGTGCCCAATAAAAAATTGTCGGTTACTCGGGATAAGGAACCACATAAGGCGTAAAGTCACCGAGGTAATACGACCTCTCGCTCAAAGGAATTCGGAAGACGGCAACCCGCTCTTTAGGTACACCCCCAAAGATAAAAACCTCAAGCTGCGGTGAGCGTTCCTGAAGTGATTCTAGATGGGACACAAATGTTTTTAATTCAACACTTGAACGTGGCTATAGCGGTAGAAGGGTAACAAATATTCAGGATATTTCCGCCGTAGTAAGGTGCACTTCACTCACACGGTGTAGCATCCAAGCCTCCAAGGAAAACGTGCCCTTTTTCTCATAATCAGCATATGCCGGGCTCATCTCTTTCCAGTCAAGGTGTCCAAAGTCAAGGTCTTTGAGCTGCACTTCCCTGAGAAGTCCTACATGCCAGGATTGATGCGAAATATCCTGCAAAAACGGTGAAGCTCTGGATTGGAGGAGAATTTGGGGGTTATTTACCGCCACACTATCAGCAAAATACGTCACGTCCTTCGCCTCGAGAAGGTAGCAGAGCTTTCGCATATGCACTTTCTGTAAAAACGCATACGGGGGAGTTTCCATTGGTATGTGCAGAAAGTCGAACATCGCCCTTGCTAGGTGCCTCACAGTACCATGGAAAAGCTTGGTATAGAATTGGTTAATGCCCCTTGACGGTGACTTATCATCCAATTTCGAGCAGTATTGGTGCCACGCCAGCTTGACGGACACTGAACCCAAGAGATGTCAATATGGTATGAAGGTGAGAAGGTCCTACGTACCCATGCTAATATCATCTTCACTACATTTGCCCCAAATCTCTAAAAGCCTCAATCCCACGTCTTCTGTGACATCTTCTGCAATGCCAATGTAGAAATCCCCGGATCTACTTGAGTCCTTCAAATAATCGGAAAACGACGCGTGCAAAAATGTCAACGGCTTCTTATGAGCGACTTTCCAATCAGGTATCTTGAGAGTGGACCGGGATTTGTCTAAGCTCGCGTAGACAGAGTTTCGAGGGATGCCAAAGAGTATGGACATCCCTCGGAGGGATAATATATTTGGGCGCATCTTATTGTTGTACCGTCCCAGATTAATCTCCTCCCCATAAATCGCCACACCAAGTAATCGTTTTGTTGTAGGCCATAGTGTCGACGGAATCGAAGACAGAATTTCGCTGTAGAGTGCATCCAGATGGACAAAGGGATTCTCGTTTGTTGGGACAACATTGAAACGGTCAATAACTCGTAAGAGTACCTTGAGTCGTGAGACGGGATCGGCGTGATGAGGATCTCTGATGAACTCCATTACTACTTGAGCATAGATGAAAAGCCCAGAAGATGCAGCCGTGAGTTTTAAGAAATCGCTCTCGCTAGGCCAGTCGCTGGAAACGCTGTGACGATATTTCTTCTGTACCATCTGGAAACTTGATCGTAAAAAGCGGTCGACATCCTCGCAGGCTTCGGTAGAGTCGATCGGAATGTACTCCGACCAGCAACTGCGCCGTACTTCATCGTCGTCAAATGTGTTAGAGATGTGTGATTCTGGACGGCTGGCAATTATCCACACGAGAGGAGCATCGCGATGCTCAAGTGTAAAGGTGCTGATGAGTTGGATGATTTCGCACTGCGCATCCTCTCCATCGAGCTCGTCCAGTCCGTCCAGCAGTATCCCCCATCTTTTCCCTCCCACTCCAATTTTCTTCTCCACGAAAGGCTCGACAATATACGCGTTGAACTGCGTCGTCATATCCCTATTCAGCAATTGAGGGTCAAGGCTGAGTCGCTCAATCAAAAACTCGCGGTATGCTGTAATTCGGATAGCTAGTTGATAAGCGATTGTGTTGAATATTCGATGGGGATTGTTGCGTTTGTTTGGCCGAGAACAGAACACAGATGCGCCGAGGAGCTGGGACTCTACAAGGTATTCTGCAAATGTCTGGACTATGGCAGATTTTCCGACGCCGGCAGGACCAGTGATCCACAGAAGAAGCTCCTGTAGTTGTTCGCTGTTAAACCATGCGGTGATTCGGGCTATCAAGCTGACGCGAGTGCCTGGATGACATCGAGGAGGCGGTACACGAATAGAATCATCATGAGCGGCGCCGAGGATGATATGATCGGAAAGCAATTTCATAACTGTAAACAAATGAGCTCGGGTAGCCTGGAATGTGTAGGAGATCACCCACTGTGCGTCACAATGCTGCGATCCCCTTCAGTGGATAAGAACGTGTTGTATTGGTTCCCGTGCACCGCGGTCATTGTGGAATTGTTTACAGTAGAATGTTGTGCATTACTGAAGAAGCCTCCGGGCCCTGTGTGACGCTGGGGACCTATGGGTAGCCTCCGATTACTGTAACTTCATAGTACAATTCATTGGAAGCACTGACCATCTGGCATGTAGTGAATCTCGTCTTTTGATGAGAAGAAACCCAAAAGCCACTCCCTGACCTTATTCCTTTTCCTCCTGGGTGCCATTTCGTGAGGGTTGTTGTTGGGGGAGAAAGAAGGGAGTGCGCATTACATATCACCTCACAATAGTCGTCTGGGCGCTCGGCATTGTCCTGTGTTAGAAGAAGTTAAGAACCCATGGTCTGACAGCCCGGCGCTTATCCTGGCCATGTCTGCGTAGGGTATCTTTCAGTCTATTTCGAAGGACAAAAAAATTGGACAACATTACTAGCCCCATGCGCGTATTTCTATGCGAGTATGGTTTGTGTGAACGTAGGTTGGGCGTGTGTTTGGTTTCGTTTCCCCGACTCTGGCGAAGCTAGAGGAGGGTTGCCATGTCGGATGCAAACGACTCCTCTGACAGCACATGTCTGCGCGTGAGATGATGTACCGTGTTTGGGTGCCATTATTCTTGGTGTCGCCATCTAAGCTGGGTCCCTGGATACATTCTACCTATGTCTGCAAGAGGCGCTTCTCGAGGGAGAGCGTATGAATGGTAGTATAGTGTCAGGGAAGAGGATTTGATAAACTTGGTGGCACTGCTTTTTTACTTAATTTCCTTCAAACCCAAACCATTCCTCTCATTTATGGTTCGTATATTTCCTATTATCCCTTATAGTGGTCAATGCTCAAGAATACTGTAGCATTGCGTTTTGTGTACCTGTACTCAAAACAGCTTCAACGAACTGGAATCAATAATACTCCTCCGCCTCGGTATGGCGCTCTACCTGATACTGTTCATAATCAGAGGCGTAGAGGGGATGCTGCGGATACGGAAGATGACACGATGTACTACCTCGTGGCGTATTTTGCATTACTCCCTATTTTATGGCAGCTTAACGGCCCTTGGGATGAGATGAATTCGTTTGAGAGAACCGTTATCAGTGTCCTCTCGACCAACGTAAGTCTTAGTAAAATTTCGGTCAATGACCTTCTAATGTTTGATACTTATGTTTATACCCTGATCATGACCGTCATGACGTACTATAACCATCTAGTGAAGATGGTCCCAAAACAAGAAGTTGCTGTTTAACACCCGGTAAACTGTGAAGGTTCCGCGAAATCTCGGATGATGGCGCTTGTTATGTTCATGAACCAGACCTCGTTTCTCTTGCTCGACTTTCCTTGTCTTAACAATTTGTATTATGAATTACCGGCTGATTTGAGATTGATTGGTCTACAATCGTTGCGTGCGTTATCTTATCGTTAATCAAGTATCAGAACAACGATCGCGAAAGTCGGACTGGTTCGACCTAAAGCCCACGAGGAGTATTCGGTTCTCAAGCATAATCATAACGTCTCTTCCGAACATCCCTCCACGGACTCCATTCTGCTCCCTGCTCTCGTTCAGGCAAATTTGAAAAAAGAGAGAAGGCACCACCAAGAAACAGCATAAGAGTGTGAGGATTTGTGTTATCCGTGAAAACGGATACTTAAGTCGAGACGAAATAAGTTTAGAAAACAAAGAATTAATATCAAACTGAGTTTACTACATAGTTTTCTGGTATTTTATATACTTTACATAGATGAGTCATTAGACGAGACGAGTCACATTGGAAACTATTACTACGAGTCATAGGATGAAAGAAAATGGGAACAAGTCATAACAATTTGAGGAAAAGTTACGGTACTGGTAACTGAAGACACTCGTGGTACGGCCCTCAGCGAGTCCTAGTAATACCAAAGATGTGCCATACCCTGCCGTCAAATACATTTCACGTACTTGGTTCGACTGCGCCGCCCCCTGCCCTGGGTCAGAAGAAATACGTTACTTTTCTGTAACGAAACTACGATCGGTCGATACCTCGATGACTCGGTGTTTACTTGATACCTTCCAATTGTGTAATGAACCCATATTACTTGGCTCTATTGTTTGGTTCTTGCAACATATACACCATACAGATGTTCACATGTTCATCCTATCATCATACTAATCAGTTAAGATACTTAGAAAAGAAATTTGGAGCAGATAGATATTGGAATTGGAGCTGCGCTTTTACTCAGGATAAGGAATTACGTAAGGCGTAAAAGTAACGAGGCGATTAGACCTCTGGCTCAAAGGAAAGCGAAAGACTGCAACCCGCTCTTTAGGTACACCCCCAAAGATAAAAACTTTAAGCTCCGGTGAGCGTTTTTGAAGTGATTCTAGATTGGAAACGAATTTTTTTAATCCAACACTTGAACATGGCTATTGCGGTAGAAGGCAACAAATATTCAGGAGATTTCCGCCGTAGTAAGGTGCACTTCACTCACGCGGTGTATCAATGTGCGTTTTTTCCCATAATGAGCGCATGCCGGGCTCATCTCTTTCCAGTCAAGGTGTCCAAAGTCAAGGTCTCTGAGCTGCACTTCCCGGAGAAGTCCTACATGCCAGGGCTTGGGCGAAATAGCCTACGAAAGCGGTGAAGCTCAGAATTGAAGGAGAATTTGGAAGTGATTTACCGCCACACCATTTACAAAACACACCACATCCACCGCCTTGAAAACGTAGCAGAGCTTTCGCATATGCATTTTCTTTAACAACGCATATGAGGGAGCCATTGGTACTTGCAGAAAGTCAAATATCGCCCTTGCTAGGTACTTCACAGTACCGTGGAAAAGGTTGGTATAGAATCGGTTAATGCCCTTTGACGGTGACTTATCATCCAATTTCGAGCAGTATTGGTGCCACGTCGGCTTGACGGACACTAAAACCAAGAGACGTCAGTATATGCTATGAAGGTGAGAAGGTCATACATACCCATGCTAATATCATCTCCACTACATTCGCTCCAAATCTCTAAAAGCCTCAATCCCACGTTTTCTTTGGCATTCTCTTCAACACCAATGTAAAAATCCCCGGATCTACTTGAATCCTTCAGATAGTCGGAAAACGACGCATGCAGGAATGTCAACGGCTGCTTGTGAGCGACTTTCCAATCAGGTATCTTGAGGGTGGACCGGGATTTGTCTAAGCTCGCGTAGACAGAGTTTCGAGGGACGTCAAGGAGTATGGACATTCCTCGGAGGGATAATATGTTTGAGCGCAATTTGTTGTCATACGGTCCAAGCTTAATCTGCCCCTCATAAATCGCCACACCAAATAATCGTTTTGTTGTAGGCCATAGCGTCGACGGAATCGAAGACAGAATTTCGCTGTAGAGTGCATCCAGTTGGACAAAGGGATTCTCGTTTGTTGGGACAACATTGGAACGGTCAATAACTCGTAAGAGTACCTCGAGCCGTGAGACGGGATTGGCGTGATGCGGATCTCTGATGAACTCCATCACTACTTGAGCATAGATGAAAAGCCCAGAAGCTGCAGCCGTGAGTTTTGTGAAATCGGTATCTCTACTAGGCCAGTTTCTGGAAACGCTGTGACGATATTTCTTCTGTATCATCTTGAAACTTGATCGTAAAAAGCGGTCGACGTCCTCGCAGGCTTCGGTGGAGTCGATCGGAATGTACTCCGACCAGCAACTGCGCCGTACTTCATCGTCGTCAAATGTGTTAGAGATGTGTGATTCTGGACGGCTGGCAATTATCCACACGAGAGGAGCATCGCGATGCTCAAGTGTAAAGGTGCTGATGAGTTGGATGATTTCGCACTGCGCATCCTCTCCATCGAGCTCGTCCAGTCCGTCCAGCAGTATCCCCCATCTTTTCCCTCCCACTCCAATTTTCTTCTCCACGAAAGGCTCGACAATATACGCGTTGAACTGCGTCGTCATATCCCTATTCAGCAATTGAGGGTCAAGGCTGAGTCGCTCAATCAAAAACTCGCGGTATGCTGTAATTCGGATAGCTAGTTGATAAGCGATTGTGTTGAATATTCGATAGGGATTGTTGCGTTTGTTTGGCCGAGAACAGAACACAGATGCGCCGAGGAGCTGGGACTCTACAAGGTATTCTGCAAATGTCTGGACTATGGCAGATTTCCCGACGCCAGCAGGGCCAGTAATCCACAGAAGAAGCTCCTGTAGTTGTTCGCTATTAAACCATGCGGTGATTCGGGCTATCAAGCTGACGCGAGTGCCTGGATGGCATCGAGGGGGCGGTACACGAATAGAATCATCATGAGCGGCGCCGAGGATGATATGATCGGAAAGCAATTTCATAACTGTAACAAATGAGCTCGGGTAGCATGAAATGTATAGGAGATCACCCACTGTGCGTCGCAATGTTGCGATCCCCTTCAGTAGATAAGAAATATTGGTTCCCGTGTACCGCGGTCATTGCGGAATTGTTTACAGTAGAATGTTGTGCATTATTGAAGAAGCCTCCGGGCCCTGTGTGACGCTGGGGACCTATGGGTAGACTCTGATTACTGTAACTTCATAGTATACTTCATTGGAAGCACTGACCGTCTGGCATGTAGTGAATCTCGTCTTTTGATGAGAAGAAACCTAAAAGCCACTCCCTGATCTTATTCCTTTTCCTCCTGGGTGCCATTTCGTGAAGGATGGTGTTGGGGGAAAAGAAGGCAGTGCCTTGATGGATTACTGGTTACCTTCTGAACGCTCGGCGATGTCCTGTGTTATTAGTAGTTAAGATCCCATCGTCTGACAGCCCGGCGCTTATCCTGGCCATGTCTGCGTTGTAGAGTATCTTTCAGTGTTTTATGAAGGACAAAAATTGGACAACATTGTGTCACTATACTAGCCCCATACGCGTATTTCTGTGCGAGTATGGTTTGTGCGAACTTGGTGCGCACTGTGAGCGTAGGTTGAGCGTGTGTTTGGTCACGTTTGCAAATCAGACGGATGCTTATAGCTTTAGCGGCCTTTCCTTGCGTTTAATCGTGAATGTTCAAATTTACAACGCTGGCCCATTCAACTCTCACCATCGAACATGTAGCAATTTTCTGATGACGATACATATAATACTCTCAATCGTGGCCAATGAACTAAAATTACTTTGCGGTCGTGTTATGTTAATTAATATTGAGTATACGTCATCCTCGTTCATCGCCTTCTACCGTACTAAGCCACAAATTCCCACCTCTCTCCCTCATCATCTCCATTGCCCGTGGTACAAACCAACCCCTCAGCTTGACCATACAAACCATAAAACCCCTGCTCAAACATACTGAACTGAAAGGGTCCTGGTTGATTCCTAGGTATCATCGTGTTCTCCGGACTTCTCACAATATCAACTCTTTGACCGTTAATTCCTACAGACAAGGCAACCATGTCTTCACCTATCAATATATCTTCTTCGGTTCGTGTTGTTGGAGTCGAAGCAAACTGTGGAGGTGTGCTCGTTCTTGTGATAGTGAACTTTGTTTGATTGGTTTTGGAAAGTTCAACTCGTCTGTTGGTGTGATTGAAGTACCAAAAGAATTTAGGATGTAAAGTAGATCTAATATAGAATCTTATGAAAGAGTTTAATGGATAGTTCATGTCAACGAGATAAAGGAACTCACGAAGCGCCGTTTCTATTATCAGGATGCTGATCAGGCGAAATAACAGGCAAGGGGTCTTCATCCTGTACCGGTCGGACCAAACACATTTTCTCATTCCAATTAGGATCATTCCGAACCTTATCCGGAAGGACGGGAACAACATAATGTTGAGAGTGATATCTTCGACAAGGACCACCGTTCCTGATTCTTAATACGATACGCCAGAATTTATCGGCGTGGGCTCGAGATGGGAATACCCCAAGATTCTGTGAGAAGGTGTTTTTGGATTAATGTCAGGATGCGCTGTGAAAAATTTCAAGAGTGCTTACAAGACGTCCGTCGCATTGAAGGAACACATAAAAAGCTCCAGGAGGTGACGACATTGATTCAGAGAGCGAAAATATGAAAGCGAGATTTAAGACTTTGAAGGAGTTCACAAAAAGACCTGTCTGAGAGGCGAGGGATGAGTATTATCCCTTTGCTCTCTCGACTCTTATATCTCAGTACAGTAGGAGAGCGTCTATCAAAACATTTACGAGAAAAGCACAGCTGCGCAACGTCATTTACTACAACATTAACGAACGATCTCCTTCTCGGTAGAATTGACTTTCGACAGCATCCAGATATCAATCTTTTCTAGACGGAACCTTCACAGCCATTGCGTCCCTCAATTACTCCAGGACGTTCTACTCCATGTTTCTGAGCGTTTAACACTGCTAATGGCTGAGGCTCGATTTTCACTGTCTTAGAGTAAACCGAATAATTCAGGATGGCCATAATGGAAAATACTCGTGTATCCTGGCATTTCCACTTCCCCAGGTGAAAGGCTGTACATTACGACGATGCACATTAGCATCCTATTTATACGAACCGAACCGAAAGACTGGTGCATTTCGAAAATAAAAAAAATAGACACTTATAGGCAAATAACACCGATCTCAGATTCTAGGTATAACTGTAATATTGAAATTCATGCATACATGAGTCTCGAGGATCAACAATGATTCTGAGAAAAGCAGGGTCGATCAAGGTAATTGAAAAGCCAAGAAAAGAAGTATGGCATGGACGTTGGTCGCATGAGAACGAGTCTGGTGTTTAGAAAGTCTGCTGTTGCTGGTACATAGCAATTGAAGATGCATTGATGCTGTTCGCGAATCCGAAGAATTCCGCGCCCGGAATAGGAACACCTTTACTGCGACTAGAATCGATGATGATAAGTAAAGATAGAAACGATCATAATGGGCAGTAGCTTACAGATCTCTCACTATTTTGACATTATGTGGTGAGATGGACGAAACTTTATGACAATATGCGACATGCTCACCTCTAATGACAAAATTCGAAAGTACGGCAAAAAAGAGAGCAATGCTGAGGATGACAGGCCCTGCTGGGCTATCAAAGTGTCCTGGATCGCGTCTGCGAATCAAAGTTATACGATATTGATAGATGGCCCAGCCGTAAACCTAAAAACAAATAAATAATCACGAATGCATACAAGTAACATGACTTACAAGCGTGCAGATACTAATCACGGCATAGATATAGGCAAAAAGCGTCGCAATGTCATCTCTAGATGCATTGAAGAGAGCAAGAGAAAGTGTCGCGAGGATCACAGAAATGTTCAACCAAGATACCCAAGCTGGACGGCGCTTCAGAATTCGAGTTATTTTCACCACGTGGCTGGGACTTACTGCGTTCGTTCGCAAACCAAACTTTGCCCTCGACCCGGACTGGGGTACGCACTTTCTTGGGAACGCGGACCTGAGGAGGCAAGTTGATCGAATGGTAGTCCTGCACAGTTGGCTGCAGACCCTCGCTGTCTGGCTCAGTCTCGGGAACGTGGTCAGCGCGAAGGTAGCGTGCGGGCCGGCGTAGCCTCGGAAGGAGCGCAAGGGCGGACGGCGAGAACGGCGACAGAATAGAGGGCCATGACCGCCGTGAAATGGACGGGTGCTCTGCCTGGTCAGCGTCGTCGGTGTTTCTGGTCGTCGTCGTCGTCGACGGCGGCGGGCTCGACATGGCGGCGATGAGCAACCTGCGAAGCCGTTATCTCCGCTTCATGTGACCTGTCACGTGACTTGTGGGATGTTTCTGGAACACGATGACATCATGTCGGAGGTGCTGGAAAGCTCTAGCAAATGTCCGATGACCAGATAAAACCACAGAGCACACTTTATTTTTCGTCTCAACTATGGGAGTTGACTACTACAAGCTATTGGGCGTAACAAAGGACGCCAGCGAAGATGATATCAAGAAAGCGTACAAGAAAATGGTGCGGAATTTCGCAGTCTTCGTATCGTAATAGCTGACAACCTTGACTGCGCAGGCGCTGAAATGGCACCCAGACCGGAACAAGAACTCGGAAGAAGCTACTAAGAAATTCAAAGAAGTTTGTTTCCACACTCCTTCTTCAAGTTTCTTTCACTAATAGCCATTGAACATGATAGATTTCAGAGGCATTTGAAGTCCTCAATGATAAACAGAAACGAACTATCTACGACCAATTCGGTGAGGAAGGTCTGAAAGGTGGCGGAGGCCCTACACCGGGCGCCGCTGGAGGCTTCCCAGGTGGCTTTGGCGGCGTTCCCGGTGGAGGTGGAACCACCTTCACCTTTACATCAGGAGGCCCCGGTGGTCGCAATCAGTTCAACCCGACTGATCCTCAAAAGATATTTGAGTACGTCTTTCATTCACTCACTTTTTTGCTCTATTACTTATTGATGATTAGGCAAATGTTTGGGGGCGGGGGCTTCTTCAGTGGAAGCGGCATGTTTGGTCGAGGGGGTGGTGGGTATGATGATGACGACGATATGGGAGGTTTCTCCTATCAATCTCCTGGGGGTATGCCTGGCGGGATACCTAGACGGCCGCAGCCTTCACAACGTCAATCTCAGTTTCCAGGTGCTTCCCCTCAGGGAGCCGAAAAACCTCCTCCAATCGAACGACCACTCAAACTCACTCTGGAAGAACTTTACTCCGGTGCCACGAAACGACTTAAAGTCGGTCGTCGTCTCCTGAACGGTACCACCGAGGACAAGGTTCTTGAAATCAATGTTCTACCAGGATGGAAAGACGGAACCAAAGTCAGATTCCCGAAAGCCGGTAATGAGGTCCCACCATACGGTGAATCGCAGGACCTGGTTTTCGTTACCGAGACTAAACCTCACCAAACTTTCAAACGCGATCATAATGACCTCATATGCACTGTCCAAATACCGTTGGTCGAGGCGCTCACAGGCTCTTCATCGAAGAAAATCATCACCTTCCTCGATGGCCGTAGACTACAAGTTCCACAACCGTTCGGGATCGTGAAGCCCGGTCAAGAGACTAGGATTCACGGTGAGGGAATGCCTATTCGGAAAGAGGGGGCTTCGAAGAAGGGTGATTTGGTTGTAAAATGGGAAGTGATATTCCCGAATTCGTTGACTAGTCAACAGAAGGAGCTTGTACGGAAAGCATTGACACCTCTGTGATCTATTTTTTTTCTCCGGTTGGGTGTCAGATCTATACCCTCCGATCTCGTATTTTTCTGCAGGCATGGACTTACGATCATTGTAGTACTAGTTGCAAATCATCTTTTTTTCTTTTTTCTTTCTCGTTCTTCATTATTTCTTTTGAAGGCTGCTGACGCTGGATGTAAATAACACCCGTTTAGGAGCATTGTAGAGAATAGCCATATATTTAATCATTAATTTGGTCCTCGAAACTTCCTCTCATCCTTCTTATCAAAGCCCGAAAGCTCATGTTTGAATGGAGAGGGTTACACATCCGTGAACTGGCGCACTTGGTCACGGTTGTAAACTGCATGGACCCACATTAAAAATTCCTTTATAAGTTTTCCAAATCTACGGTCTCGGGGAATTTATATTGATCATCAACCTCCCGTTGAACAATCCTCAGGTAGTTTTGCACTGATGTAGTATGTCAGCTCATATAAACCAGACAAGATTTTTTCTAGTAATGACGGGTCCTAAAATTAGAATGCTCCGTATCATGTCCAACAAAAAGACTTCAACAATGGCAGATCGAGCCTTACATCTGGTATTGTTTTCCCGCTATCGGCACCGAGTTCTTGTACTCTCGTCAGAACAACAACTTAAGATTGATCCCATATGTGTTTTGATTTCTATTACAGTTTCAGCTTGTAAATGTTCAGCTTGGAACTGATCCTTGGACTCTTGGTAAAGACCATGCGAACTCAACTCTAAGAAACCCCTTGATCTTCATCTCGATTGAAGCTTTAATAAGAAATCGTTAGTCGTTGTTCTCGGGTTGGAGCGGGAGCTACGAGGAAAGCGGGATCGGTGTTAGGACTCGCGGCATCCAGCTGCAAGCTCTCTTGGCAAATTAATTTCCGGCTGTTTGGATGGTTGGCAGTCGTACAGGCTTTAGAAATGGAAGAAAAAATCCAAGAGGACGATTCCAACGCACACTCCACAGACACACGAGTGGAATCCACAGGCATCAAGAAAACAATCAATCAAGGTGAGAGGTTCCGACGGAGGCGGAGACGGAGGAGCTGCCTTCTGTTCTTTTCGTCTATGTCGAGACCTTTGGCAGGTCATGCTAGGCGTCAGGCTAACCCTTGGTTTGGAATAGTTTCACGCATGGTCAGAATGTGGCTCACGAAACAGGTACGACTTCATCAATTAAATCGATATGCAAAGGACCACTATATGATCTCGCAAAAACAATCTCAATTACCAATTAGGAACAAGATAACAATCATAACATTGATCCCTGAAACCGGCGGCAAATGGATGGTGGCAATTTTGTGACGGTAGTAGAAATATTACCGTGTGCTTCCAAGTTCGGGATAGGTCGGGATTGGAGTCCGAATGTATTAATAGCCATGATCCGGTTTGATCTATCCGGTCTTGTTATGAGAAGGCAGCAGCACTGCTCCTCAAAGTTACACCATCACTTCAGTCATAATGACAAGCATAGAGCACGTCAACCATAACGCTATAGATTCGGGGATAGCTCTGAGCCTGAGAAAATGCATACCGAACGACAATCCGGTTTTGAACCTCAGGACCCAGGCTCCAAAGATCATTTCAGATATTGATATGAAGTCCTATACGGATCGCTGGTCCGATCCAACGAATCGCTCGGTTTTCCGTGGAAATCGATTCGCTGTGGAAGCGAAAGGAATTATATTTTTATGATGAAGTCGTTGCAAACTAACTTAGCACGGAGGCTGCCCTAATGCAAATGGCCCAGGGGCGAAACGAAAGACATCGATTGCCTGAGAAGCACTTTGGAAACCTCGGGCAGAGTGGGACATACTCTGGCAGATCTCGAGAAATTAGCTAATTAACGGATCGGTCCGCACACCACTGGAACCAAACTGGAACGATACCAGTGCGGCGTGGAAATTTAATTTCCAATGCGAACGGACTTACGAGAGCCATCAAATGTCGTATTTTTGACAAAAACGGATGTCATGTTTCCCGGTGGAAAGTCTTGAGCATACACTTGGGTGTCCTTAAAAGGTTGGGCATTGTTCCTGCGATGTTCTGTGCCTGACACGGTGACTCTTAGTATCGACGCTAGTCTCATCAACTTGCAGGCTATCAGAACACAACATTTCACTAATATTACATGTCATTTGCATAAGTGGTTTGAAGTTGGATTAACGACTCGCAAAGAACAGTGCACGGCAGGGCAAGTACTATTAGCTTTACATCTGATAACAAGTTTTCCTAGATCATGTTGTCATATGTATGTATACTCCCGACCTATCTCCGCCAGGTCTAAGAATAAATTTTGTTTAACCTTTGGAAATTTCTTTTTCTTTGGAGTTTCAAGCTGCCCCTTTCTTGAGTCATTTGATTGATTGGTCTGCGCAAGGTACCTGTCATTGAAAATGTCTCCGACGAGATCTGCATTAGACATGATCTTCTTCAGAAATGATCTAATTTTTACACTTGAATTTGTTCCGCACTCCCATTGTGAACAAATCATGACTATAGTGCGAGTTGAACGCCAAACGACGACGTTCTCAATAAGTATATTTTACTCGCTATGTTCTTTGCTTTCATTGAATGAAAATATAAGATTTTATGCTCTATAGATCGGAAGTTTGGCGACGCGATTAGCCGGAGAATTGGTCCGGACCACAAACACGGACGAATTACTCCGAGATCTACTTCCTCAAAAATAATGATGCCATATGTGGTACAGTCTTAACTCATGATGACCTCGGGTGCAGTCGTTGAATATTTTGAACCATGGAAGCAGAAACATGCTTCTTATGGTGTAACGTAGAATTTGTATTCTTAAAATGGACCTCCCTTGATTGAAAGTTAGTAGATTCTCGCTTCAGAAATTTCATTATTCAAAGGTGACGTTGGGATTCTAAAACGAGAACAATGATAGATAAACGCTCAAGTAATATTCTAGCGCGCGTCTACAATGTCGAACTCTGGAGCCAAGGGAGCTACGAAGCACAGCCATGCTTCAAATCTCTAACACTGTTATCCCACTGCAAACTATATAATGCCGGCCTTCCGAGTCGTATAGTACCACTGGCCTCACTTTCCTCAACCTTCTCAAGCATGTCGCACTACTTTCAGGAATCCGATCTAGTGGATATCGATTCGATGTCCTCGGGAGGCTTCAAGTCTGATGACGCTATACGGTCCAACATCTCTCCGTTAAAGCGGGGGAAGGCTTGTGCAGTGTGCAGGTCAGTGATTGTCCTTCCCTGCCTTCTGCTCGTATTTTTGACATATTTACGGTTGCATAGGGCACACAAAATTGTTTGTTACCCCTTACTTCTCCCGCGATGATATCTGAACGTAGTTTCCTTTCAGAGATGTGATGGCGTTCGACCAATTTGTGGTTCCTGTCGACGAAAACCCAAGGCTGATGCTTGCGATTGGGATAATTCGCAAAGCAAGTCGAAAGTCGCGACTCTTGAAGAGACTATTGAAACACTAAAAGCCCGGATATTTGAACTCGAGCATCCAGAACTAGTTACCCCTTCAGTGACTCTGCATTATCCATACCGCAGAGATGAGGAAGAATCCTTTTCACATCGCTCAACCTCGTTTGATACTCAATCAAGTTGTCCGAACCCGTCCTTCCCCTCATCCGACAGTTACTGGGACACAACAACTCCAACTACAACTACAGGAATCTCCTCGATGACCTCTATTAATGGAGAAAATATCACTGGGGGTTCCATGGAATTTGAATATACACGTACAACTTACCCCAGGCAAGACGCATCCAGATGTATGTTTTCTCTCGTCCCTCTGAGTCCATGCGTTTAACGGGTAGGATAGATCGCCTATATCGGAAGGATGCGGTGGAATCCTCTGCCACAAGTTCATTATCTGCAGCGCTTATGTGGCAACCCAGATCCTCTTAAAACATCCTCTAAAACCAGTGTCTTCAATCAGTGTTTTTTTTGTTCCTCTAGACGCTTCGTAGCCGTCCAGGCGATGGCTTATATTATATTATCGGGTGATCAGTGTATTATTATCTCGCCTGTGTTTGGAAAATCATATTTAGTTGTTAATGCTTGGAGTCGGATTCCGCTTTTCGAGAGACTGATGAAACTCACTAACTGCGATGAGGAATGACGTTGAAGTATACAGTTGTTCGCCAAGCAATGATCTCCACCTCCTGGCATATAAGCCAATAGAGTGCTTCAATATCATGCTGTTGTGTTACTGGTTCAATGCAAGCGATTAAACTTGGGACTGCCCTGTAATAACTACCGCGTGACATGTATTGCGACATCTTTTCTTGCCCTCACACTTCGAATACAGAAGACTGTCAGACTAATCGTCTGCGTGATCGTAAGAACTATCCATACTATAACCAACCGGTTTCATTCCCCGATCAGACATCCGAGTCGGAAATATCAACTTCGTTTCTACTTTTCTCAGATGCGTTCCAAGGGCTTCTGCCATCTGACTGATGCCGTTGATATCGGAGACAGTTATGTGTGCAGCAGGGAATACAAGGCATGGTTCCAGAAATCGTAAAGAGCGCTAGCGATGTCGTTGACTTCGGAGTCGTAATCATCGGAGTGGGTGTATCACTTCGTTAATGAGAGGGGAGTTAGATGTACGCGTGTACGCATGTTCAGAGGGCGTACGGCAATGTTGACCTATAATTGTAATGACATATTTTCATCGTCACATTAGAAGGGACTTGTGTCTAGTCGAGCCCTGTGAGCATTCATCGATACGCGTATATTGTTGCTGAGGATTTATATTTAATGCCAGATTGAATGACTTGCTGTCGTCGATGAAGATTAGAACCTATTCCACCAATTCACCAAGCTTGGATGAATTCATAACGAGTAAAATAGAAAACAAAGCGACGATGCAACATATTTGGCCAGGTGAGGGGCATGAGATCGGCATCTAGCGTTTCACAGAGTAGGGGTTGCGCAGAGTATTAACCTACATCCCGCACTGGTGTGAAAATTTGGCAAATTTCGTCGCTTGAAGGGTATAGGAGTGTATATTGGACTTCTTTTGTAGTGCAATTAACCATCTCTTTCCGCTCCTGATTATGTGCAATAAGAGGATAAGTCAGCGACAGTCATAAACACAACAGCGGGACCAAAAAATTCAGATATTGACCGTTGAGCAATCCAATAAAAACCGAAAAGCCCAGCGACCAAGTTTGCAAATAGCCGGTTCTTAAGTCACCCAAATACTTCCCAAGTTGCCACCGAATGGAAACAACTTCGAAGTGTCATATGGCCCCGGCAAGCTTCATCCAGAAGGTCCATCGTTAAAGTAAAGTCGGAAACTCACCAGCGGCGTATAGATCCAACGGGTACAGCGAACAAAGCAAAGCCATAGGCTTTCTCGTTCATTCGACCCCAACATCATCGTCGCCATCATCATCTTCGTCGGTCAATTCCTCGCCTTCATATACACCTGCATGTCGATCTAAACCGGCCTGGCGAGCCCAGTATCGACCGTCTGTATAGGGCATGATGCGTAGCGGTATGATTAGGGTATACCATGGGCTGGATAGAGGCGTTAAAATGGGTACTCTGGAAATGCAACGTAATTTACTTACTAACCGCCCTCTCCGATGTTAAAGAATAGTTCCAAATTTTTACGTTTGCTAAACTCTAGTTAGAAACCCTACACATTCGCCACCAAACGAGAGGACGAACCCGAGGTCATACGAATTGACGAACGTCTGCGAAACATGTCACCCACATCGTTTAAGAGATAGATAAGAGAAACTCAAGGAGACTCACCTCTCCTCGTGACTTGGCACGAGTATGATAGGTTTCATGATCTTGCGCTTCGACTGATGTTTCCCCTCGAGAAACAGATCTGAGATGGAATGCACCCATAATGCCTACGGCGAAAAACATAACAACCGCGAGAATGTAAATCATAGCAAATGCGACTTCCGGGACGTGATATGGCCACTAAGTGATGCTCAGAGGTTATGAAGTGCTATGAGAGGCAAAAAGAGCATACCATGAGCGAGTATGTTATACCAAGCGATTCAAGGAGGAAGGACCATCCAAGGATGCTAACACAAAAGCATGCCAATGTAAGATATATACTGCAAAAGATGCGTCAGATCCGGGGAGGTTATTCAATAGGGCATGTCACAAACAGGAAGAGGACAAAATGGCGCTCGTTATGCAGCCCGACACATTGATTTATCCCTATATCAAGTATGAGCGTGCGGAAAGGCGACCGAAGTAGGAAAATGGCGTACACTAGACAAACTTATCAACGAAATAACAAAGTTGGAGCGGGGTGTGGCGACTCACAGGACAATGATGGTCGTATTTCAAAACGCAGCGATTACAGATTCTACAGTGGTGAGCTCTCTCGCATTATAGTCAATAACCTCATAAGCGAACGAAGCGAACAGCACTCACCTCTGGTCGCAGTCGGCCACATTTGCGACATTTACTCACTTCAGCGTTCGTCACGCGCGCTCCCACAGCACCTACTCTCGTCGCAGCTAAAACACGGCCCCCGCCTCCCTCACGCTTCGGTATCTGTTTTCTCTTGGCCCATAGTAGACTCTGTCCCTCCTCATTCGGGGAATCCTCCACAAATCCAGGGGGTATGATGCAGACGTAATAGTAATGCGCATGTAAGTTGACGGCTATCAGAGTGCAGAGAGGGAGCGAAATAAATTTGTAGTTGAGGGAAGGAGCAATTATATCAACTAAATCCAAGTCAATACGGTAAGACGGCAGAGAGAGAAGCTAAAACTTACAAAATGCAATAGTTCCTGTTCCTGTCAGTGCAATAGCAAAAGCAACGAAAAATGGGCCGGCAGCTCCAGTTACTTTGTCGCCAAATCTTTCAAGAGCGCGAAAACATCGAAATACGCATCTAGCACCTATCATTCTGCACTAGTCGACGAGAAGAAAACGTTAGCAAAGTCACAGCCCGGGTCAGAGAGTCGTGCTACTCATCATGTGACCTCAAGAAATATTTCCTTTTCCGGACTGTAAGAATACTCGCTGGTTTGTCGTCAGATTCTGACTGACCTTTGTCTACATATGATGTCCTGGAGGAATCCAAAGCATACATTAGCTCAAACGTGCACGGTTCTATACCGTGTACACCTACTGTGAATGTATCACAGGTATTATTGAATTGGTTTCGAGTTCCAACAACCTTTTTTTCCGATGAACCAATTGAAGCGGGATTAGGAGGTCCGCATTGAATGCATGCTCCAACGTACCCTGGGTGCATCGTCATCATGTATTTGCGATGTTTCGGATGAAACGTAAAGAATAAAAATTAGGATTTCAAAGAAATATACCTAGGTGGCTTGAACCACGCGAGGAATGGCATCGCTATTTTCTGCTTAGATTTATCTACATTGGTACGCCGCACGGACGATTTGGCCTCGAGGTCGCCGTCACAACAATCTCAACCTTGACACTCACAAGTATCATAATCATATTAAATCCCAAAATTTACATTCTTTCATATCATACACGGTTGCACAGCTTCGCGGTTCACGAGTTACAATATGTTTAGTGGGCGCGAAAAATGCTGTCGTCAGGAACGGTAGTTGGCTCTGCCCCAGAGAAAAGCTCAGGTGCTGGAAAACAAGAATGGCAGTTCAGAAAACAATAACCTACAGTTGAGTGAATCCTCGGTTGGGAGTCCAAGACTTGCCCAGCAAGAAAGTCCAAGTCTCCTCCTGGCTTATCCCTTCACTGATATAGACATCGTAGCTCATAGACTACCAGAGAGGATACTAGATGTTTCAACTTCAACTCAACACTAAGAATTATAGCAGACTTACCTCGACGACCAGATTTTCGAGGGCATTTTGGAATTCTTGAAGGTCGCGTAGCAAAATCAGCGACTTTGTCGGGTTCATCAATTACATTCGACATGACTGCGTTTATCGAGAAGCTGATCATTTGTGCGATAAAAACCAGAGGAAAGAGGACTTGGAGCTATAGGGAGCTCGAGGAGCTGCGGGTAGTTTTCCGGTACGGATTGTTTGGTAAAAAGTCAGATCCGGGTTTGGGACCAGAAGGAGGAGACGGTGGAGGGGTGGTGTAAAAGACCATGATGGAGAGGTGGACGCAATGAAGCTGACGACTAGGGCGAGGACACAGGCTCGTTCTCAGCCTCATTTTCGGGGCTCTGGCTTGTGGTCATTGTCCTCCGACTTGACGTGTTCATTCTCGGGTGTGCCTTCGGGGTTCGGGTTTTTTGAATTGACCCATCTAGGAGCCGCGAGGCAGAAATATATCTGGAAAAAGGGGGTTTTATGAGTAGAAGGACCGAGTCTGAGGCAGAAATCGCCGGTGGACAGCGCTGACAGTACCACTATATCACACAAAGTCACATATTACATGTTACATATACTCAAGCATAGCAGACGTATAGATGCTGCATCTGTAGTACTCTAGTTTGACCTCAGGACCTCTTTCAGTAGCCAATATGACAAGAACGGTTCCAGCTTCAAGCCCAAGTAATACATACTTGGGGCCCGTTGGACGAAGCTCCCACCACTCCCCTTCCTCCTCAAGATCCTATAGGATGGTTAAGGACACTGCCGGGAAGTTGTTATAAGAAAAAATCATACCAACGGTTCAGCGAGCCCTTCACACTTTTCTATGAACTGCCTGTCTAAAGGACCTGTAGCCACGACACGAACGATGTTTGGTGAGTTATTTTTGTCCCGCTAAAGAGCATGCTTTAGTCATTGCCCAAAACTTAAGGCTAGTGGCACACCCACCGCATACAACTTTTTGACGAAATTGAATAAATCGGGCCGATGGAAATTACTCTGGGAATAAGCCAGGCAACGAAAATCGAAGCGACGCAATAGTGTCCACTCCGTATGTGAACCCATGGCAGGTGCATAATAGAATGTCCAAAGAGCATTGTCCATGAATTTCTTGATTTCTGAACCGTGCGATTTTAGAGTAAATTGTCCCACCGGCTTCAGTGATTCACTTGGATTTGAATAATGACTGAGGATGCGTGGAGATACTTCATATATGAGAAACCTGAATTCAGATTCGCTGATGTTGAAACACCTTGATCGCGTCTCATCTTCTAAGAAGTCTTTGAAAAACCGACTAGGGTCATACAGATCGATCTTGTCTTCTCTGTGCAGAATCACAGCCCAGCGGCGAAGACGGCGAAGCACGCCGAGGACAACGTCGTGCCGAAGGGAAAGCAGGCAGGCTAGTACGAAGGAAGTCACGTAATTTGGGTGATTGCCCCAACAGCAGACGCTGAGGACCTGTTTCACGACCGGAAGAAGGCCGGGAGGAACGTTGGAAAATGTACGAGTATAGAAGTGGTCGATAGCACAATACGGTTGTTCATCCGAAGGTGAAGGAGAGTCAACCATGTAGTCCAAAAATGTCTTCAAGTGCGCCTTTGGTCCACCATCACCCTCGTAATCGACGAATTGGGTAACGACGTCAACAGCGTCGAAGGATCCCGAAAATATCCTGGTCAGATGGCACATCTGCTCCTCCAATGGCCATACTTCGTGTTCAGTAAACATCTCCTTGTGCTTTTGGCGGATAATACCGAAGCGATGATGAAGAAATAACTCCGTGTCACTGGAAGCATCATTATAACAAACAGATACTCGAGTAAGCCGAGGATAGAAAGGGTCAAGAAGATCCTGGATAGAAAGTTTGCATTTGGGGCTGAATGAGATAATCCATAACAACGGCGGAGCATGCCGCATCGAAGCAAACTCGCATACTGAGCGCAGAAGCTCTTCATCCGATGATATGAATGTAGGATCATGCCAGCGGAGAACAACCACGGGTGGTGCAGCGACGTACTGGGGGTGTGATATTTGAAGTGCCTTCCATGGTTCATAGATGAGCTTTTTAAACTGAGTACGTGCTGGTAGGTTAAGAATCTCTGTGTGATCAAATAATATCTGGGTGAGAATGCGGCGGAATGGGGGGTAATGTTCTGCGAGTGCACCACAAAGCAGGGAAATGCCAGGAGGGGAATGGGGCACGCCTCGAAGTGATAATCCAAAACGATGAGCATCGTAACAAATGGAGGCAAACGCATTGGCTCTGTAATTTTCATAGATGTTCTCGGTTTGCGTCAGCGCTTCTTCGATAAGGTAAACATTACTCGTCCTTCCGGAGTCACAGAGCCACGAGATGACCTCCCTCGTGAGGTCTTTGTGAATGCTCAAGAACGCTTCACTGACTGGTGGGGGCTCCAAGCAGAACCAAGGCACTTCACGAAACACTATTACCATTTGTAAGTAGGCAGGCTTAAACTGTCAAAGCGAAAAATTCACAAGGTTGCCAAGTGTCCCAGAACGAGCAGTCACTGGGTTTTAATTCATCTTGGACGTCTAACCCAACGCACTCCTCTAATATGCCAGAGTGGTGCTTTGTAAAGAGTCTGATCACTGCCGGGGATATTAAGCTAGCCTCAATCACATACAATTTTTGCCTGAGCTTACGTTCCAGCGCAGATAGGTTCAAGTCGAGTGCGTGCTTCAGCTCTGGGTGCATCGTCATGGTCCAGATATTCCGTATTTCTGGAGAGAATGGAAGGGAGAGTGGATGCTGTGCTGGGCACGCGCGTAGATATACACTGAGATAACTCTATACTTAGCGTGAGTCAAGAACTTAAGAAATGATGGGTTGGAGTTGACTCACACGTTCGGTCGCCATGGGATCGCACAGGATCGCACTCCATCATCCAAATTTATCCTTCCTTGGCATTGTGAGCCAGCACAACGCTATTCAGAAAATTCTTGTTGGAGCGAAATAGCGAACTGTTACTCATGGTCACCGGTATGTTCATTATCCATGCTAAGACAGGTGTAGGTGTCCCGGAGCGCAGTATTCCGGCGAGGAGATCAATTAGATCAAGCCCTCTTCGACCGAGACCCAGAATGGCAGTTGTGACAGTCACAAGTCGCTTCCAGCTGTCGTGCATTGATTGCTGAAATAATCTACCTAAAGGTGGAATCTGGCCACTGCGTCCAGCAATCGAAGAATGATCAAGTCGAAGTACCAATGATTCACCTTAAAATGGATAGTCACATTGTTTTATTGGACACGGTTGCAGAGTGTTATAGTTTACAAGGCAGAAGATATCCAGTCAACGCGACGAATAACGTCATCAAGAACGGTAACAGGCCGCTTCTTCGCGAGCTAAGGGAGTCGCACCAGCAGGAGGATAGAAGGGCACTCCCTTGGTCGCAAGGGTGAGAGGCGCATGAGTTTTGCGCCAGCAGCCTATGCAGAGTTTCAAGTTAGTTTCAATCTTCTGCACTAGCACAGAATTCCTCACCGATTGACCTTTGCAGCTACACTTCCTCTTCTTCAAATATTCAGTAACCCTGGCAGGCTCCGGGCCGCGTCATCTTTGCAACCTCATAGATCTCCTGACCATTATCAATGTAGTTGAGATGACGAGAACCTTTCGCGTCAAGGCCTTAATCACGAGCACAGTTGGAACAAGTCTGGGGTGTAGTCTCGTGGAAGGTGTCGACTGCTCCAATGGTAGACGAGCAGGACTTCCGTTTGGTGGGTCACGCATCCAGGACGTTGGCGAATCAAGATGTTAGTGTATAACCTTCTGACCTCCTTGAACTTTCCTCTCAGTGTCGAAATCGGGATATGAGAACCCAAGTACCTCCCAGATCTCGAGATCATCCGACTGCCATGGCTCCTATCTCGATGGAAAAGAAGAATTAAAGCTCAGCAAACAATAGCACGGAGTTAAACTCGAACTTACGTGAATCCCCAGCCAGAACTTTCCCAAGAAGATGAGATATGGACGTGGTAGTTCATAGTTGTTAGAGGGCGAGGATACAAGTGATATGATTCAAGTCCAATACTAAGGTTTATACCAACATGAGGAACGGAGGCCATGTGAGCGGGTGCAAGGTTGGGCCTCTTCCAACCAAGAAGTGGGCAGTCTCGTGGACCATCCCGGAACCCGACGGCAATAATGTGATTACTGAAGAGCTTTGAGGAATATATCTTCGCCAACACAATAAAACTCCATTCTCAGAGCCCAGGAATTGTCGCTTTGGGTAGGACAAACTGTCAGCACCGGATTTGCGTTTTACGTGAAAACCACCTACACGGTCATTCCCGCTCTATATTCCCTCCTCTGTACACTGGGATGTCGCACAGCAATCTGCCATTTTGCCACTAGGACCGACGGGATAAATTTATAGCGAAGTAGGGGGTACTGGACCCGCAGTTCTGAACATTTTTGTAGCCGGTGCGGGCTCTGGCTTGTGGTCATCGTCTTCCGACTTTTTATTTTCTTTCCGGGTGTGTCATCGGGGTTCCGATTTTTTGAATTGATCCGTCAGGGAGCCACAAAAGCAGGATCGTATCTAAAGAAACAAGGGCGTTGTGAATAGTAACACCGAGTCTGAGGCAAAATCGTGGGTGGATAGCAGAGGACATGGCGAGCGACGATGCTCATTGCTGTCCTGGCAAAATAGCACAAGTCTGGCCTACCAAGGTCGTTAAACAAAAAAAACAAATACAAAGACAAAAACAAAAACAAAACAAAAAAAAAAAACAAAAAATAGCACAAGTACTGCGTCATACAAATGTCACATGTCACATGTTACATGTATTCAAGCATAGCAGACGTATAGATGTAGCATCTAAAGTCTTTTAGCTCAACCCCAGGAACACTATCAGTAGCCAGTACGACGAGAACTCCCGCTTCATGCCCAAGTAATACATACTTGGGGCCCGTTAGACGAAGCGCCCACCACTTCCCTTTCACCTCAAGATCCTAAAGGATAGTAATCAGGACACTGCCTGGGGAGGTCGCTATAAGAAAAAGAATCCATACGAATGGTTCAGCGAGCCCTTCACACTTTTCTATAAACTGGCTGTCTAGCGGACCTGACGGCTTGACACGAACAATGTTTGGAGCGTTATCTTTGCCCCACTGAAAAGCGTGCTTTAGTCGCTTACCCAAGACACAAGGCTGGTAGCACACTCACAGCATATAACCTTTCGACAAAAAGGAGGATATTGGCGCAATTTAGAGTACTCTGGGAATGAGCTAGGCAACCAAAATTGAAGTGACGGAATAATGTCCATTCTAGGTGTGAACCTGGGTCAGGTGTATAATAGAATGTCAAAAGAGCGTTCTGCATGAACCCCTTGATTTCTGAGCCATGAACTTTTAGAGCAGATTGTCCTACTGGCTTCAGTATTTCGCTGGGATTTGTATAACGGCAGAGGGTATGTAGAGACACTTCATATTTGAAAAACCTCATTTCAGATATGCTGATGTTGAAACGCCTTGATCGCTTCACATCTTCTAAAAATCCTTTAAAAAATGGACAAGGGCCACGCCAACCGACCTCGTCTTCTCTGAACGGAAAAACAGCCCAGCGGCAAAGACGGTGAAGTACGCCAAGGACAACATCATGCCCAAGGGAAAGCAGGCAGGCTAGTACAAAGGAAGTCATGCGGTTTGGGCAATTGCCCCAATAACAGACGCTGAGAACCCGTTTCTGTTAGGGCGACTGTGACTGAGATGTCACAGGTCACACCTGAACTTAAGAACTATAGAGGAAAGTGATAAAAGTTTTATTAGGCGTGAACCTAAGAGAACTCGACGGAGTCTTCTACAAGTTTCTACCTACTTTATATACCTAGACTACGGCGCACAGACCAACTACCCTAGGTAACTTATTTATATACTGACATGTGAAAAGAAGTACGTATGAGAAAGTAGACTAATTATACATTTGACATGAGAAAAGAAGAGTGGAGTAAGAAGTAAGTAAACAAAAGTAAATTGATCATAAAAACGTCAACAGCACCAAACAAACCATAAAAGTGTCCACAAGCACAAACAACTCCTAAACCGGTAATCTACTCACACAAACCAATACGTCCCGAAGTAGTTACCTAACATCGCATCACATGGACATAGCACAAAGAATCCGGCTATTGCCCATTGCCGCGGCCCCCAGTATCCCCATCTCTGTATCACCCATGCCTTCTGCTCCTCATAGTCCCACATTGCTAAGCATACCCTCCCACACCGTCTGCACCGATGATCCGATAGGTTCCAACCTACCGGTCTTGCCTCTCTTCCTATAGCCGCCGCCGCCCTTCTCCATTGTACTTGCTCCGCATGGTTCGGAGGCAAGAAAGATAAGATTAAATCGATAAGTTCAATTGGTAAGTCTGTAGCTTGCGCCATTTTAGCAGTATGCCGATAGTTTAGCCTCCGTCGAACTGTAGCAGCAGAGGGAAATTATTATGTAATAAAATATATGACAGATGTGACAGCGTGACGCCGTGACATTCTGGCAAGGTTCTAACAGTACCCCCTCCTTAAAGTCGGCTCCTCCGGAGACGACCCTTCAAGACCTCCATGTTCGCCAATTTCGTTCCAACTTCTTAAGATATTCGGCATCAAACTGTTTGTCATCCCATCCGAATAAAGTCTTGGCTGTAAATCGATTAGGTAGTTCCCTTTCTTGGAACCCGGTGTCACGTAGAACGTGCTGTATCCTATTGAGTTCCCCATAGAGTTGGTGGAATTCAGTAATCAATTCTTTGGCGTTAGCCAAGTTTTCCTCGGGTTCCCACGAGTCTGCTTCTGCCGTATACCCTTTCCATCGCACTAAGTACCGCTTCTTTCCACGGAGCCATTTGGCGTTAAGGATTTTCTCCACTTCCCACTCCTGTTCTCCTTCTATTTCTACAGCCGGTGCCGGTCTACTCCCTTGTCCATCCACTTGTTCTCGATATAGTACTATTCGGCTGACGTTAACCACCGGATGAATCCGAATAGATCGGGGAAGATCTATTTCCACTGCGTTGGGGGAAATGATCTTCTTGATGGTGTATGGTCCGATGAACTTCTCCGTAAGTTTCCGGGTAGGTCGTCCCTGGATTTGAAGGTCCCGGGTAGCCAATAGAACTTTATCCCCCACTTTGTATTTCACCGCTTCTCCTCTGCTTCTATCCGCATACCTCCGCATATCGTCTTGTGCCTTTTTCAGGGCCGCTTGAGTTTCCTCGTGTTGAAGTTTCATACGGTCCGCAAAATCTACTGCCGCTGGATGGTTGCCTGTTAGAACTTTGCCAGAATGTCACGGCGTCACGCTGTCACATCTGTCACATATTTTATTATGTAATAATTTCCCTCTGCTGCTACAGTTCGACGGAGGCTAAACTATCGGCATACTGCTAAAATGGCACAAATTACAGATCTACCAATTGAGCTTATCGATCTTATCTTTTCTTTTCTACCTCCGAACCATGCGGAGCAAGTACAATGGCGGAGGAGGGCAGCGGCTATAGGGAGAGAAGCAAGGCCGGTAGGTTGGCGCCTATCAGGCCATCAGTGTAGGGAATGCGGGAGAACGACGTTAGCAATGTGGGACGCGGAGGAGGATAAAGAGTGGGTAATACAGAGGTGGTCAGCGTGGGGGGCTCGGTATTGGGAACTATCCGGGTTCTTCATACTATGTCCGTGTGATGCGTTGTTAGGTAACTACTTCGGGCATCAATGGTTTGTGTGAGTAGAATACCGGTTTAAGAGTTGTTTGTACTTGTGGACACTTTTATGGTTTGTTTAGTGTTGTTGACGTTTTTATGATCAATTTACTTTTGTTTACTTACTTCTTACTCCACTCTTCTTTTCTCATGTCAAATGTATAATTAGGTTACTTTCCCATACGTACTTCTTTTCCCATGTCAATATATAAATAGTTACCTAGGGTAGTTGGTCTGTGCGCCATAGTCTAGGTATATAAAGTAGGTAGAAACTTGTAGAAGACTCCGTCGAGTTCTCTTAGGTTCACGCCTAATATAACTTTTGTCACTCTCCTCTATAGTTCTTAAGTTCAGGTGTGACCTGTGACATCTCAGTCACAGTCGCCCTAACATTGCCTTGTCGTCGGAGATCGAAACCAGTTCTTGGGTGTCTTCCCACGTTGACCATAAATGGAGTTTCCTTTGTTGACGATTGTTCTTTATTGTTATAGGAAAACTCCGCTGTTGCTAACCAATCGGGCCAATCAGTTTGTCTATGATCAACAAATGATTGGAGATATTGTTCTAGTTCTTGATTGGTTCGCTCGGTTTGGCCATCCGTTTGTGGGTGAAACGCCGTAGATAACCTAGTATCAATTCCCAACATTTTATTCAACTCCTTTGTAAAGTCTGCAGCAAATTGCGGTCCCCTGTCTGAGATCACCGTTTCTGGTAACCCGTGCAACTTCCATACATGATCCCTGAACAGTTTGGCTAGTCCTAGCGCTGATGTTGTTTCCGTAGTTGGGATAAAGTGAGCCATTTTACTGAATCGATCACACACCACAAGAATTGAGTCCATTCCCTGTGATTCTGGTAATTTTACTATGAAGTCGACGGATACGTCGGCCCATGGTTTGGTGGGAATAGGGTTCGGCATTAATTTTCCTGCCGGCGGTGTTGGTCGATTCTTGTTTCGTTGGCATTGATCGCATCCTTCTACGTACTTCTGGACTTGCTTAGTGACGCCTGGCCACCAGTAATTGCGCGTCACCATTTCTACTGTCTTCCATTGTCCTCCGTGTCCAGCAATGGGGGTATCGTGATGTAGTCGGATGATTTTAGTCCTCAACGTTTCGTCTTTCGGCACATAGACTTTTCCTTCTTTCAGTACCAATCCTTCTTCCAGCTTCCACTCGTCTCCCCTTAGCGACTTTACTTTTGCTCGCTTCATCTCTTCCACCGCTTTCACTACATCGTCTTCTTTTGCTTCTGATTTTCGGATTTCCTCTAATATTTCCTCTTCCTCCGCATTGATTAACATATGACCTTCTTCCATTGCTCGGATTGCGAAATACTCTGGTTTCAACAGGGTTTGATCCTTGTTATCGTCCTTTGTTCCTCGTTCAAAGTCAGGTCTTCTGCTCAATGCGTCTGCCTTCCCCATTGTCTTTCCTGGGCGGAATTTTAATTCGAAATTGAATCTAGATAGATATAAGGCCCATCTGGCTTGTCGTCGATTTAGTTGTTGAGCTTTCGCGAAGTATTCTAGATTACGATGATCTGTCCAAATTTCGAACTTATGTTTCGCCCCTTCCAGGAAGTGTCTCCATTCTTCTAAACACCGCATAATCCCCAGCATCTCCCTATCGTGAATGTCGTAGTTTCGTTCCGTCTCTGTCATTGATTTAGAGATATATGCTACCGGCCTCCACTTTCCGTCTTCACATTTCATTGCCAACTCTCCACCCGTGGCGTAAGCCGATGCATCAGATTCCACCTTTAGCTCTTTATCCAATTCTGGGGCTACTAGGATTGGATGTGACGTGAATCTTGCTTTTAGCGTACCAAAGGCCTCCTCTTCTTCATCTCCCCAACTCCATTTCTTGTCCTTTTTAGTTAATGCGTGTAATGGTTTTGCAATACTGGCGAATTTTTCAATGAACCGTCGATAGTAATTTGCCAGTCCCAAGAATTTTTGTACATCTTTAACGCATTTTGGAGTCGGCCACTCTACTACGTCTTTCACTTTCCTTTCCTCCATCTTGATTCCGTTTCTCCCTATTATACATCCCAAAAACCCCATCTCACTTCGTTTCCATTCACATTTTTCTGGTTTTGCAAATAAGTCATTGTCCATCAACCTCTGCAACACTTCTTCCACCACCTTATCATGTTCTTCTTCGTCGTCTGTTCCTATCAAAATATCGTCAATGAATACAGCCACTTTTCCAGTATTTACTAAGTCCCTAAAAAGTTCGTTCATCATAGTCTGAAAAGTAGCAGGCGAATTTGTAAGTCCAAAAAACATAACAGTGGGTTCAAAGGCCCCCATGAAAGTAGTAAAAGCTGCCTTCCACTCGTCTCCTTCTTTTATCCTAATGTTATTATAACCCCATCGTAAATCTATCTTAGAGAATAATCGTTTACTACCCATAGTGTCTATAAGTTCAGAAATTAAAGGTAAAGGATAATTGTTCTTAATTGTCCAATCGTTCAAAAATCGATAGTCCTGTACCATCCGCTTCTTTCCATCCTTCTTTGGCACAAAAAATACCGGTGAGGTTTGGGGAGATTTCGAAGGCCTAATATATCCCTTTCGGAGTTGGTCCTTGATGAATGCTTGGACTTCTTCTCTTTCGTTTGGCGACAAGGGGTATATTTTTCCTTTCTTGGGTTTGAAATCCTCCTTTAATTCGATAGCATGATCCCATGGTTTCCTAGTAGGCATTCTCTCTGATTCCTTTTGCTTGAATACTTTAAGGAACTTGTGGAACCGTCTTGGTACTACTTGCTCTACTGAGTCTATGCTTCGAATTTCTTCTTCTTCCGGCATCTCTTCTGTCATTCCTCTTACCCACATCTCTAGTTGTCCTTCTTCTTCTCTACTCCTATTTTTCCTTTGGGCGCTTATTCGTTTAGGACGTACCTGTCCAGCCCCCGCTTGTCCCGCAGTGGCTGTCTTGCTGTTGTCTTCTTCTAGACGTTCTGCCTTTTCCCCATTTAATCGGTCAGCCACGTCACCGGGTGATTGCGCCCACCCCTCAGCTTTCTCTTTGGATTGTTGCGCCAATCCCTCAGCTCCACTATTAGCACGTCTATTACGTGCCAATTCCCTGGCGAATGCCGCTTCGACTCCCAATGCGATCCCCTCGATGATGTTTTTGGGAGTGTTGAATCTCCCTATTGCTTTGTTTACTCGCTCGTATCTTTCTTCCTCATCTCGGATTTCTTCCTGCTCTTCTTCGTATGCTTCTATCTTGGCCATGGTTGGTCCTTCCTCTTCGTCATCACTTCCTTCGTATGGCATCCCAAACTCGTCTAAAGCGATTTCCTCTTTTGCTGGGCATTTGTGTTTGCTCAGCAATGTTCCGACGTTTGAATTCCACACTCCTCGCATCTATACTGCAATACTGTTCCCCAACTTGATTTCTTCGGGAAGGAAACTAATTTCCAACGTGCATATTGTTTGTGGGACATGTCAGGTTTTTCCCTTTTTTCTTCCTCTCGTGCTTCCTTCATCAACTGTCTAGTTGATTTCCTTGGTTCTTCTACCCTTCGTATTTCTTCCTGTTTTTCTTTGGTTTTTCCTTTGTCTTTGTACCCACACCCGTCTGGGCACCTGGTCATCTTTACCTCTCCTTTCTCCCAATCGATTTCCGGGTTATGCATCTGCAACCAAGGCATTCCTAATATGACTTTATTCTTTCCTAGGCCACATATTTCGAAGTGCACTCTTTCTTTATGCCCTTTGTAGTACACGTTTGCAGCAACTCGGTGTGTCACTGCTCCAGATGCGTTGATTGTCCCATCAACGTTTTTGACCGGGATTGGTCTCTCTAGAGGTTCCAGCTTGAACCCTTCTTCCTCTGCAAACACTTTATCCATGAACATTCCCGTTGCTCCGCTATCCAACAACGCCTGTACTCCCACTCCATCATGTGTGTCCAATTTTTCTACCCCCACATTCAGCTTAATTTCCCTTAAAGGTCGTATTGTCCTTACAAGGAAACTCTCCTCTTGTACAGTGTCCAAAACGTTGATTTCGTTACATAGTACATCAAATTTGTTGTAGGAAGTCAAACGAGGAGACTTTGCTTCCTTTACTCTTTTAAATTCTTCTGTTCCTCCTCAAACATCCTCTTCCAATAGTCCCGCTGCTCGTCCACGTCTAACGTTCGCACATCTCGAGCCGGAGCCTTGCTCCAGCAATTCTTCGCCATATGGCCCAACTTTCCACACTTGTAACACTTGATAGGACCTCGACTGGGTCCTGCTGCAGTGTCGACATCCATCGCGTTGGGATCTCGACGTTGAGGCTGTGGCCTCACGAAAGTGTTGTTGGGGGTGTGGGTTCGTAGTTGGGGCTTGGCTTGCCCTCGCCGATAGTAGTCTTCCTCCGCCTTCGCCTGTCTCCACTGCCTATCCAACTTCATGCTCCTCTCGTACCAACTCCTGATGGTAGTTGGTGGGTTCTCTGATTCCATCAACGCCTTCCTGATCCTTCCAGACAAACTTCTTTTGAATTCTTCGATGAGGGCTCGTCCCTCATATCCACTATCCCGAGCGATCCGCTTGAACTCCTGCACATGCTCCTCCGCACTTTTACTTCCTTGCTCAATCAACCTCAACTTTCCTACTGCCGTACTCTCCTCATCCGCATCTCCGAAATTGTTCCGCAAACTATCAAAAAGCTCCTCCGTGTGGGCTGGAGCTTCTTGTTCGCCGTTTTCAATCATCTCCATGATGTTCTCCTTCCAAGACTCCGCCGCTCCTCCTTGTACATACGATAGTATCCACGTCATTTGATCCCCTTGTAGTCTTCTACCATTTTTAAACTCAGATAAATTTTGCACGCCGTT